>NC_047085.1:109061520-109364550 GCF_902459505.1 Geotrypetes seraphini
AAGAGCACAAATCACTGAAGAGTTGTGACTGTACTACAGCAGGCAGGTGAAAAATGGTCAGCGGACTTTACAGCATGCTTCTTCTCTTTTTCAATGAAACTAGATTGAGATAGTGATTTTGGTTCTGCACAGAGAAGCAGTTAGGCTTGGCTCAGCATATCATCCTTTTTCATCTTCAGAACTGCTTCAAGGAAGAGGGGAATTAGCTCAAATGGTAGAGCGCTTGCTTTGCATGCGAGAGGCAGTGGGATCAATGCCCACATTCTCCATGGATCCTTTTGCTACTTTAGGTCTTACAAAGGAGAGGAGTGGGATCTAGAAAAGCACGCTAAAGCAGTAATTTTCAGCTTCTAAACACTGAAGCCTGTAGTTTCCATAGGATATTTGGAAATCTGGAAAGATGCTGTTTTTGGTGGAGGGTGAGAATGAGTAAAAAGGCTGAAAGTCCTTAGAAAGTAGTCTGGAATTGAGGTTTTCTGATATGGGGTGTGCAGAAATCTGTTAAGGATCATGTGGTAAAACGTCAGGATTGTAATTAACCCAGCATCTGCTTTGTGCGCAACACATCAAAATGAGTCAGGGGAATTAGCTCAAGTGGTAGAGCGCTCGCTTAGCATGTGAGAGGTAGTGGGATCGATGCCCACATTCTCCATTTTTTTTTTTCTGCAACCAAAGAGCTGAAATATAAAGTTTGACATGCTGGTGGATATGCAACTACCTAGTCAGGTTGAAAGGAAGCACTTGTAATGCTTAATAGGTATCTTGTATATGGCAATTCATGGATTAAATAAGGACAAAAAGTGATCTGTTAGCCTTTGGTTGGCTGTGAAAAGGATCAGTGTGAGCTAAAGAGGAAATAGCAGAAGAGGCCCTAATTCATCTGTTCTTCCCTTTCTCCTAATTTCACACCCCTTTTATCATATACAAGAGCACAAATCACTGAAGAGTTGTGACTGTACTACAGCTGGCAGGTGAAAAATGGGCAGCGGACTTTACAGCATGCTTCTTCTCTTTTTCAATGAAACTAGATTGAGATAGTGATTTTGGTTCTACACAGAGAAGCAGTTAGGCTTGGCTCAGCATATCATCCTTTTTCATCTTCAGAACTGCTTCAAGGAAGAGGGGAATTAGCTCAAATGGTAGAGCGCTCGCTTTGCATGCGAGAGGCAGTGGGATCAATGCCCACATTCTCCATGGATCCTTTTGCTACTTTAGGTCTTACAAAGGAGAGGAGTGGGATCTAGAAAAGCATGCTAAAGCAGTAATTTTCAACTTCTAAACATTGAAGCCTGTAGTTTCCATAGGATATTTGGAAATCTGGAAAGATGCTGTTTTTGGTGGAGGGTGAGAATGAGTAAAAAGGCTGAAAGTCCTTAGAAAGTAGTCTGGAATTGAGGTTTTCTGATATGGGGTGTGCAGAAATCTGTTAAGGATCATGTGGTAAAACATCAGGATTGTAATTAACCCAGCATCTGCTTTGTGCGCAACACAGCAAAATGAGTCAGGGGAATTAGCTCAAGTGGTAGAGCGCTCGCTTAGCATGTGAGAGGTAGTGGGATCGATGCCCACATTCTCCATTTTTTTTTTCTGCAACCAAAGAGCTGAAATATAAAGTTTGTCATGCTGGTGGATATGCAACTACCTAGTCAGGTTGAAAGGAAGCACTTGTAATGCTTAATAGGTATCTTGTATATGGAAATTCATGGATTAAATAAGGACAAAAAGTGATCTGTTAGCCTTTGGTTGGCTGTGAAAAGGATCAGTGTGAGCTCAAGAGGAAATAGCAGAAGAGGCCCTAATTCATCTGTCCTTACCTTTCTCATAGTTTCACACCCCTTTTATCATATACAAGAGCACAAATCACTGAAGAGTTCTGACTGTACTACAGCTGGCAGGTGAAAAATGGGCAGCGGACTTTACAGCATGCTTCTTCTCTTTTTCAATGAAACTAGATTGAGATAGTGATTTTGGTTCTGCACAGAGAAGTAGTTAGGCTTGGCTCAGCATATCATCCTTTTTCATCTTCAGAACTGCTTCAAGGAAGAGGGGAATTAGCTCAAATGGTAGAGCGCTCGCTTTGCATGCGAGAGGCAGTGGGATCAATGCCCACATTCTCCATGGATCCTTTTGCTACTTTAGGTCTTACAAAGGAGAGGAGTGGGATCTAGAAAAGCACTCTAAAGCAGTAATTTTCTGCTTCTAAACATTGAAGCCTGTAGTTTCAATAGGATATTTGGAAATCTGGAAAGATGCTGTTTTTGGTGGAGGGTGAGAATGAGTAAAAAGGCTGAAAGTCCTTAGAAAGTAGTCTGGAATTGAGGTTTTCTGATATGAGGTGTGCAGAAATCTGTTAACTCACAGAGACCCAGTGTTGTAATATTACAACATCACATTTAAGGCTACAAAATAAACCCTCCCCCATTTTTTTTCTTTTTAAAACTTCATGTACATTACTAATAGAACCTATTGTTCAGTTCTGCAACACCATTGGATGGTTGAATGTGTAAATAGGTCTGTTTATCTGGCCATGAAGTCATACAACCCTGTTGCCTGCTTTGGAGTATATCATCTTGTTGTTTTGGACGGGATACATCAGGACTAAAGTAAGTAAAAAGCTTGAAATATTTTTTTATGTGATCATTAATATGTGTAGATCATGCAGATTTTATGACATCATTGAATATACTGATTTTAAGAGATTTAGAGCTGGTTATTTCTATGTTGTAATTTTACAACAGTGGGTCAAAGTGATAGCAAGGTTTTGTCTGCACTCCCCTGAGACCCAGTGTTGTAATATTACAACATCACATTTAAGGCTACAAAATAAACCCTCCCCCATTTTTTTTCTTTTTAAAACTTCATGTACATTACTAATAGAACCTATTGTTCAGTTCTGCAACACCATTGGATGGTTGAATGTGTAAATAGGTCTGTTTATCTGGCCATGAAGTCATACAACCCTGTTGCCTGCTTTGGAGTAATGATGTCCATTCCCTCTGCACACCACTGGAGTACTTTCAGAAGTTTGTGACAGAAGATATGATCAACGCTCTGGCAGATAACACAAATCAGTACAGTTTTCAGAAGAAAGGATCATCTATAAACACAAACACAAAGGAAATAGAGCAGATGATTGGCATGTATCTGAAGATGGGTCTTGTCCAAATGCCTGGAGTCCGTATGTACTGGGAAGCAGACACAAGATACAGTCCTGTCGCTGATGTAATGTCACGAAACAGATTCCAGTCTCTGTTGACATCATTACATTTTGTGAACAATCTAACCGTGTCTGAGATGGAACAAAAAAGTGACAAACTCTGGAAACTCAGACCATGGCTTGATGCTTTCAGAGAGAAATGCCTAAAAGTGGTCCCTGAAGAACATAACTCTGTTGATGAAATGATGATCCCTTTCAGGGGGAAATTCAGCAGCATCAAACAGTACATGCGTGGCAAGCCAAACCCATGGGGGTTCAAGCTGTGGGCAAGGACTGGAATCTCTGGTATACTTTGTGATTTTGATGTGTACCAAGGCAGTGTGAATGGAATACGGGCAAGATCTGAACTTGGACTATCAGGGGATGTTGTGATGAAACTTGCTTCCACACTTCCACATAGTCACAACTACAAGATCTATGCAGACAACTTTTTCACCAGCATCCCATTGATAGTTAGGCTGCTGGATTGTGGAATTCATTACACAGGAACAGCCAGACAAGTGCGCCTTCCAAACTGTAATCTTGAGGATGAGAAAAGCTTGAAGAAAAAGGGAAGAGGAAGCTTTGATGTCAGAGTGGAGTCAAATCACAACATTTGTGCTGTGAAATGGTTTGACAACAGACAGGTTACACTTGTGTCTTCCTTTGCTGGCCCACAACCAGTGGAGAAGATTCAACGCTGGGACAAAACTGCCAAAAGATTTGTTGAAGTTGAGAGGCCTTATATCGTGGCTGCCTATAATAAATTCATGGGCGGAGTGGATTTGTTAGACTCATTTGCAGCAAAATACAAGTTTCCACTGAAGTCCTACCGCTGGTACCTTTACATCTTCTGGCACACCATTAACCTAGCTGTGATCAATGCTTGGCTCCTGTACAAAAGGGACTGCAAAGCTTTGGATATCCCAAAGAAACAGATGCTAAACAGGAGAATGTTTCAGGCCCAGTTGGCATCTTCTCTTATCCTGATCGGAACGGCTGGGTCAGTGTCAAAGCGAGGGCGACCATCTGCAAGCCCAGTTTCATCAAGAGGGGGCACCTTGACTTCCCAAAAGAGGCAGTTTACAGATGATGGAGGTTCTTCAGCTGCCATGACAGCCAAAAAGTCAAATGCACACCCTCCAAAGGAAGTTTGCAAGGACATGATTGGACATTTTCTCATCAAAGCCGATAGAGGACGGTGCCGACACTGTGCAAAAGGCTATACCAAAACACTTTGCAGGAAGTGCAATGTTCGCCTGTGCTTTTCAGAGCAAAATAACTGTTTTTGGAACTACCATAACTGAATAAATGAACAAATAAAACATGCACATATAGGGCTCGATTCACAAAACCGTGCTATGAAGATAGCACAAGTGCTATTTCATAGCGTGGCCGTTTTTACCCGTATTTGCGCTAACATGAAATTTTTTGTGCAAAAACACGAAATTTCTTGATTACCGCTGATAGAAGTCAATGGGCGCTTCACAGGGAAAAATTTGCGTTTTTATATGATACTCATTTTTTGTATTAAATTGATAATAAAAATTACTTTTTTCTTTATTATACTATTGTTGTTGTGTATATACATAAACTTAGGTGGGTCTTTATAAGCTGTAAAGTACAAATAAACTTTTAATTATTCCTTACATGTGTTCAGAGAGAGAGTGACACTATTGAAATTCTGCTACCTTACAGGCCCAGCGTTGCAATTTTACAACATCCTCCCCAAAAGTTACTAAAATGTCAAAATAAAAAATAAAAACACTGATTTAGGGATCACAAGCCTCCTATAACAACATGTGAACGTTCGAAAACATTTTTTTACGTTTTTTTCTATATTTGGGTCTCTGGGGGTGGATCATGTGGTAAAACGTCAGGATTGTAATTAACCAAGCATCTGCTTTGTGCGCAACACAGCAAAGTGAGTCAGGGGAATTAGCTCAAGTGGTAGAGCACTCGCTTAGCATGTGAGAGGTAGTGGGATCGATGCCCACATTCTCCATTTTTTTTTTCTGCAACCAAAGAGCTGAAATATAAAGTTTGACATGCTGGTGGATATGCAAATATCTAGTCAGATTGAAAGGAAGTATTTGCAATGCTTAAAAGGTATCCTGTATTTGGAAGTTCCTGGATTAAATAAGGACAAAAGTGATCTTTTAGCCTTTGGTTGGCTGTGAAAAGGATCAGTGTGAGCTCAAGAGCAAATAGCAGAAGAGGCCCTAATTCATCTGTTCTTCCCTTTCTCCTAGTTTCACACCCCTTTTATCATATAGAAGAGCACAAATCACTGAAGAGTTGTGACTGTACTACAGCAGGCAGGTGAAAAATGGTCAGCGGACTTGACAGCATGCTTCTTCTCTTTTTCAATGAAACTAGATTGAAATAGTGATTTTGGTTCTGCACAGAGAAGCAGTTAGGCTAGGCTCAGCATATCATCCTTTTTCATCTTCTGAACTACATCAAGGAAGATGGGAATTAGCTCAAAAGGTAGAGTGCACTCTTTGCATACAAGAGGCAGTGGGATCAATGCCCACGTTCTCCATGGATCCTTTTGCTACTTTAGGTCTTACAAAGGAGAGGAGTGGAATCTAGAAAAGCATGCTAAAGCAGTAATTTTCAGCTTCTAAACACTGAAGCCTGTAGTTTCCATAAGATATTTTGAAATCTGGAAAGATGCTGTTTTTGGTGGAGGGTGAGAATGAGTAAAAAGGCTGAAAGTCCTTAGAAAGTAGTCTGGAATTGAGGTTTTCTGATATGGGGTGTGCAGAAATCTGTTAAAGATCATGTGGTAAACCGTCAGGATTGTAATTAACCCAGCATCTGATTTGTGCGCAACACATCAAAATCAGTCAGGGGAATTAGCTCAAGTGGCAGAGCGCACGCTTATCATGTGAGAGGTAGTGGGATCGATGCCCACATTCTCCATTTTTTTTTTTCTGCAACCAAAGAGCTGAAATATAAAGTTTGACATGCTGGTGGATATGCAACTACCTAGTCAGGTTGAAAGGAAGCACTTGTAATGCTTAAAAGGTATCCTGTATTTGGAAGTTCCTGGATTAAATAAGGACAAAAAGTGATCTTTTAGCCTTTGGTTGGCTGTGAAAAGGATCAGTGTGAGCTCAAGAGCAAATAGCAGAAGAGGCCCTAATTCATCTGTTCTTCCCTTTCTCCTAGTTTCACACCCCTTTTATCATATACAAGAGAAGAAATCACTGAAGAGTTGTGACTGTACTACAGCAGGCAGGTGAAAAATGGTCAGCGGACTTGACAGCATGCTTCTTCTCTTTTTCAATGAAACTAGATTGAGATAGTGATTTTGGTTCTGCACAGAGAAGCAGTTAGGCTAGGCTCAGCATATCATCCTTTTTCATCTTCTGAACTGCTTCAAAGAAGAGGGGAATTAGCTCAAATGGTAGAGCGCTTGCTTTGCATGCGAGAGGCAGTGGGATCAATGCCCACATTCTCCATGGATCCTTTTGCTACTTTAGGTCTTTTAAAGGAGAGGAGTGGGATCTAGAAAAGCACACTAAAGCAGTAATTTTCAGCTTCTAAACATTGAAGCCTGTAGTTTCCATAGGATATTTGGAAATCTGGAAAGATGCTGTTTTTGGTGGAGGGTGAGAATGAGTAAAAAGGCTGAAAGTCCTTAGAAAGTAGTCTGGAATTGAGGTTTTCTGATATGGGGTGTGTAGAAATCTGTTAAGGATCATATGGTAAAACGTCAGGATTGTAATTAACCCAGCATATGCTTTGTGCGCAACACAGAAAACTGAGTCAGGGGAATTAGCTCAAGTGGTAGAGCGCTTGCTTAGCATGTGAGAGGTAGTGGGATCGATGCCCACATTCTCCATGGATCCTTTTGCTACTTTAGGTCTTACAAAGGAGAGGAGTGGGATCTAGAAAAGCATGCTAAAGCAGTAATTTTCAGCTTCTAAACACTGAAGCCTGTAGTTTCCATAGGATATTTGGAAATCTGGAAAGATGCTGTTTTTGGTGGAGGGTGAGAATGAGTAAAAAGGCTGAAAGTCCTTAGAAAGTAGTCTGGAATTGAGGTTTTCTGATATGGGGTGTGCAGAAATCTGTTAAGGATCATGTGGTAAAACGTCAGGATTGTAATTAACCCAGCATATGCTTTGTGCGCAACACAGAAAACTGAGTCAGGGGAATTAGCTCAAGTGGTAGAGCGCTTGCTTAGCATGTGAGAGGTAGTGGGATCGATGCCCACATTCTCCATGGATCCTTTTGCTACTTTAGGTCTTACAAAGGAGAGGAGTGGGATCTAGAAAAGCATGCTAAAGCAGTAATTTTCAGCTTCTAAACACTGAAGCCTGTAGTTTCCATAGGATATTTGGAAATCTGGAAAGATGCTGTTTTTGGTGGAGGGTGAGAATGAGTAAAAAGGCTGAAAGTCCTTAGAAAGTAGTCTGGAATTGAGGTTTTCTGATATGGGGTGTGCAGAAATCTGTCAAGGATCATGTGGTAAAACGTCAGGATTGTAATTAACCCAGCATCTGCTTTGTGCGCAACACAGCAAAATGAGTCAGGGGAATTAGCTCAAGTGGTAGAGCGCTCGCTTAGCATGTGAGAGATAGTGGGATCAATGCCCACATTCTCCATGGATCCTTTTGCTACTTTAGGTCTTATAAAGGAGAGGAGTGGGATCTAGAAAAGCACACTAAAGCAGTAATTTTTAGCTTCTAAACATTGAAGCCTGTAGTTTCCATAGGATATTTGGATATCTGGAAAGATGCTGTTTTTGGTGGAGGGTGAGAATGAGTAAAAAGGCTGAAAGTCCTTAGAAAGTAGTCTGGAATTGAGGTTTTCTGATATGGGGTGTGCAGAAATCTGTTAAGGATCATGTGGTAAAACGTCAGGATTGTAATTAACCCAGCATCTGCTTTGTTCGCAACACATCAAAATGAGTCAGGGGAATTAGCTCAAGTGGTAGAGCGCTCGCTTCGCATGTGAGAGGTAGTGGGATCGATGCCCACATTCTCCATTTTTTTTTTTCTGCAACCAAAGAGCTGAAATATAAAGTTTGACATGCTGGTTGGATATGCAACTACCTAGTCAGGTTGAAAGGAAGCACTTGTAATGCTTAAAAGGTATCCTGTATTTGGAAGTTCCTGGATTTAATACGGACAAAAAGTGATCTTTTAGCCTTTGGTTGGCTGTGAAAAGGATCAGTGTGAGCTCAAGAGCAAATAGCAGAAGAGGCCCTAATTCATCTGTTCTTCCCTTTCTCCTAGTTTCACACCCCTTTTATCATATACAAGAGAAGAAATCACTGAAGAGTTGTGACTGTACTACAGCAGGCAGGTGAAAAATGGTCAGCGGACTTGACAGCATGCTTCTTCTCTTTTTCAATGAAACTAGATTGAGATAGTGATTTTGGTTCTGCACAGAGAAGCAGTTAGGCTAGGCTCAGCATATCATCCTATTTCATCTTCTGAACTGCTTCAAAGAAGAGGGGAATTAGCTCAAATGGTAGAGCGCTTGCTTTGCATGCGAGAGGCAGTGGGATCAATGCCCACATTCTCCATGGATCCTTTTGCTACTTTAGGTCTTTTAAAGGAGAGGAGTGGGATCTAGAAAAGCACACTAAAGCAGTAATTTTCAGCTTCTAAACATTGAAGCCTGTAGTTTCCATAGGATATTTGGAAATCTGGAAAGATGCTGTTTTTGGTGGAGGGTGAGAATGAGTAAAAAGGCTGAAAGTCCTTAGAAAGTAGTCTGGAATTGAGGTTTTCTGATATGGGGTGTGTAGAAATCTGTTAAGGATCATATGGTAAAACGTCAGGATTGTAATTAACCCAGCATATGCTTTGTGCGCAACACAGAAAACTGAGTCAGGGGAATTAGCTCAAGTGGTAGAGCGCTTGCTTAGCATGTGAGAGGTAGTGGGATCGATGCCCACATTCTCCATGGATCCTTTTGCTACTTTAGGTCTTACAAAGGAGAGGAGTGGGATCTAGAAAAGCATGCTAAAGCAGTAATTTTCAGCTTCTAAACACTGAAGCCTGTAGTTTCCATAGGATATTTGGAAATCTGGAAAGATGCTGTTTTTGGTGGAGGGTGAGAATGAGTAAAAAGGCTGAAAGTCCTTAGAAAGTAGTCTGGAATTGAGGTTTTCTGATATGGGGTGTGCAGAAATCTGTTAAGGATCATGTGGTAAAACGTCAGGATTGTAATTAACCCAGCATATGCTTTGTGCGCAACACAGAAAACTGAGTCAGGGGAATTAGCTCAAGTGGTAGAGCGCTTGCTTAGCATGTGAGAGGTAGTGGGGTCGATGCCCACATTCTCCATAGATCCTTTTGCTACTTTAGGTCTTACAAAGGAGAGGAGTGGGATCTAGAAAAGCATGCTAAAGCAGTAATTTTCAGCTTCTAAACACTGAAGCCTGTAGTTTCCATAGGATATTTGGAAATCTGGAAAGATGCTGTTTTTGGTGGAGGGTGAGAATGAGTAAAAAGGCTGAAAGTCCTTAGAAAGTAGTCTGGAATTGAGGTTTTCTGATATGGGGTGTGCAGAAATCTGTTAAGGATCATGTGGTAAAACGTCAGGATTGTAATTAACCAAGCATCTGCTTTGTGCGCAACACAGCAAAATGAGTCAGGGGAATTAGCTCAAGTGGTAGAGCGCTCGCTTCGCATGTGAGAGGCAGTGGGATCGATGCCCACATTCTCCATTTTTTTTTTTCTGCAACCAAAGAGCTGAAATATAAAGTTTGACATGCTGGTGGATATGCAACTACCTAGTCAGGTTGAAAGGAAGCACTTGTAATGCTTAATAGGTATCTTGTATATGGAAATTCATGGATTAAATAAGGACAAAAAGTGATCTGTTAGCCTTTGGTTGGCTGTGAAAAGGATCAGTGTGAGCTCAAGAGGAAATAGCAGAAGAGGCCCTAATTCATCTGTTCTTCCCTTTCTCCTAGTTTCACACCCCTTTTATCATATACAAGAGCACAAATCACTGAAGAGTTGTGACTGTACTACAGCAGGCAGGTGAAAAATGGGCAGCGGACTTTACAGCATGCTTCTTCTCTTTTTCAATGAAACTAGATTGAGATAGTGATTTTGGTTCTACACAGAGAAGCAGTTAGGCTTGGCTCAGCATATCATCCTTTTTCATCTTCAGAACTACTTCAAGGAAGAGGGGAATTAGCTCAAATGGTAGAGCGCTTGCTTTGCATGCGAGAGGCAGTGGGATCAATGCCCACATTCTCCATGGATCCTTTTGCTACTTTAGGTCTTACAAAGGAGAGGAGTGGGATCTAGAAAAGCACACTAAAGCAGTAATTTTCAGCTTCTAAACATTGAAGCCTGTAGTTTCCATAGGATATTTGGAAATCTGGAAAGATGCTGTTTTTGGTGGAGGGTGAGAATGAGTAAAAAGGCTGAAAGTCCTTAGAAAGTAGTCTGGAATTGAGGTTTTCTGATATGGGGTGTGCAGAAATCTGTTAAGGATCATGTGGTAAAACGTCAGAATTGTAATTAACCCAGCATCTGCTTTGTGCGCAACACATCAAAATGAGTCAGGGGAATTAGCTCAAGTGGTAGAGCGCTCGCTTCGCATGTGAGAGGTAGTGGGATCGATGCCCACATTCTCCATTTTTTTTTTCTGCAACCAAAGAGCTGAAATATAAAGTTTGACATGCTGGTGGATATGCAAATATCTAGTTAGATTGAAAGGAAGTATTTGCAATGCTTAAAAGGTATCCTGTATTTGGAAGTTCCTGGATTAAATAAGGACAAAAAGTGATCTTTTAGCCTTTGGTTGGCTGTGAAAAGGATCAGTGTGAGCTCAAGAGCAAATAGCAGAAGAGGCCCTAATTCATCTGTTCTTCCCTTTCTCCTAGTTTCACACCCCTTTTATCATATACAAGAGCACAAATCATTGAAGAGTTGTGACTGTACTACAGCAGGCAGGTGAAAAATGGTCAGCGGACTTGACAGCATGCTTCTTCTCTTTTTCAATGAAACTAGATTGAGATAGTGATTTTGGTTCTGCACAGAGAAGCAGTTAGTCTAGGCTCAGCATATCATCCTTTTTCATCTTCTGAACTGCTTCAAGGAAGATGGGAATTAGCACAAAAGGTAGAGTGCACGCTTTGCATACAAAAAGCAGTGGGATCAATGCCCACATTGTCCATGGATCATTTTGCTACTTTAGGTCTTACAAAGGAGAGGAGTGGGATCTAGAAAAGCATGCTAAAGCAGTAATTTTCAGCTTCTAAACATTGAAGCCTGTAGTTTCCATAGGATATTTGGAAATCTGGAAAGATGATGTTTTTGGTGGAGGGTGAGAATGAGTAAAAAGGCTGAAAGTCCTTAGAAAGTAGTCTGGAATTGAGGTTTTCTGATATGGGGTGTGCAGAAATCTGTCAAGGATCATGTGGTAAAACGTCAGGATTGTAATTAACCCAGCATCTGCTTTGTGCGCAACACAGAAAACTGAGTCAGGGGAATTAGCTCAAGTGGTAGAGCGCTTGCTTGGCATGTGAGAGGTAGTGGGATCGATGCCCACATTCTCCATGGATCCTTTTGCTACTTTAGGTCTTACAAAGGAGAGGAGTGGGATCTAGAAAAGCATGCTAAAGCAGTAATTTTCAGCTTCTAAACACTGAAGCCTGTAGTTTCCATAGGATATTTGGAAATCTGGAAAGATGCTGTTTTTGGTGGAGGGTGAGAATGAGTAAAAAGGCTGAAAGTCCTTAGAAAGTAGTCTGGAATTGAGGTTTTCTGATATGGGGTGTGCAGAAATCTGTCAAGGATCATGTGGTAAAACGTCAGGATTGTAATTAACCCAGCATCTGCTTTGTGCGCAACACAGCAAAATGAGTCAGGGGAATTAGCTCAAGTGGTAGAGCGCTCGCTTAGCATGTGAGAGATAGTGGGATCAATGCCCACATTCTCCATGGATCCTTTTGCTACTTTAGGTCTTATAAAGGAGAGGAGTGGGATCTAGAAAAGCACACTAAAGCAGTAATTTTTAGCTTCTAAACATTGAAGCCTGTAGTTTCCATAGGATATTTGGATATCTGGAAAGATGCTGTTTTTGGTGGAGGGTGAGAATGAGTAAAAAGGCTGAAAGTCCTTAGAAAGTAGTCTGGAATTGAGGTTTTCTGATATGGGGTGTGCAGAAATCTGTTAAGGATCATGTGGTAAAACGTCAGGATTGTAATTAACCCAGCATCTGCTTTGTTCGCAACACATCAAAATGAGTCAGGGGAATTAGCTCAAGTGGTAGAGCGCTCGCTTCGCATGTGAGAGGTAGTGGGATCGATGCCCACATTCTCCATTTTTTTTTTTCTGCAACCAAAGAGCTGAAATATAAAGTTTGACATGCTGGTTGGATATGCAACTACCTAGTCAGGTTGAAAGGAAGCACTTGTAATGCTTAAAAGGTATCCTGTATTTGGAAGTTCCTGGATTTAATACGGACAAAAAGTGATCTTTTAGCCTTTGGTTGGCTGTGAAAAGGATCAGTGTGAGCTCAAGAGCAAATAGCAGAAGAGGCCCTAATTCATCTGTTCTTCCCTTTCTCCTAGTTTCACACCCCTTTTATCATATACAAGAGAAGAAATCACTGAAGAGTTGTGACTGTACTACAGCAGGCAGGTGAAAAATGGTCAGCGGACTTGACAGCATGCTTCTTCTCTTTTTCAATGAAACTAGATTGAGATAGTGATTTTGGTTCTGCACAGAGAAGCAGTTAGGCTAGGCTCAGCATATCATCCTTTTTCATCTTCTGAACTGCTTCAAAGAAGAGGGGAATTAGCTCAAATGGTAGAGCGCTTGCTTTGCATGCGAGAGGCAGTGGGATCAATGCCCACATTCTCCATGGATCCTTTTGCTACTTTAGGTCTTTTAAAGGAGAGGAGTGGGATCTAGAAAAGCACACTAAAGCAGTAATTTTCAGCTTCTAAACATTGAAGCCTGTAGTTTCCATAGGATATTTGGAAATCTGGAAAGATGCTGTTTTTGGTGGAGGGTGAGAATGAGTAAAAAGGCTGAAAGTCCTTAGAAAGTAGTCTGGAATTGAGGTTTTCTGATATGGGGTGTGTAGAAATCTGTTAAGGATCATATGGTAAAACGTCAGGATTGTAATTAACCCAGCATATGCTTTGTGCGCAACACAGAAAACTGAGTCAGGGGAATTAGCTCAAGTGGTAGAGCGCTTGCTTAGCATGTGAGAGGTAGTGGGATCGATGCCCACATTCTCCATGGATCCTTTTGCTACTTTAGGTCTTACAAAGGAGAGGAGTGGGATCTAGAAAAGCATGCTAAAGCAGTAATTTTCAGCTTCTAAACACTGAAGCCTGTAGTTTCCATAGGATATTTGGAAATCTGGAAAGATGCTGTTTTTGGTGGAGGGTGAGAATGAGTAAAAAGGCTGAAAGTCCTTAGAAAGTAGTCTGGAATTGAGGTTTTCTGATATGGGGTGTGCAGAAATCTGTTAAGGATCATGTGGTAAAACGTCAGGATTGTAATTAACCCAGCATATGCTTTGTGCGCAACACAGAAAACTGAGTCAGGGGAATTAGCTCAAGTGGTAGAGCGCTTGCTTAGCATGTGAGAGGTAGTGGGATCGATGCCCACATTCTCCATGGATCCTTTTGCTACTTTAGGTCTTACAAAGGAGAGGAGTGGGATCTAGAAAAGCATGCTAAAGCAGTAATTTTCAGCTTCTAAACACTGAAGCCTGTAGTTTCCATAGGATATTTGGAAATCTGGAAAGATGCTGTTTTTGGTGGAGGGTGAGAATGAGTAAAAAGGCTGAAAGTCCTTAGAAAGTAGTCTGGAATTGAGGTTTTCTGATATGGGGTGTGCAGAAATCTGTTAAGGATCATGGGGTAAAACGTCAGGATTGTAATTAACCAAGCATCTGCTTTGTGCGCAACACAGCAAAATGAGTCAGGGGAATTAGCTCAAGTGGTAGAGCGCTCGCTTCGCATGTGAGAGGCAGTGGGATCGATGCCCACATTCTCCATTTTTTTTTTTCTGCAACCAAAGAGCTGAAATATAAAGTTTGACATGCTGGTGGATATGCAACTACCTAGTCAGGTTGAAAGGAAGCACTTGTAATGCTTAATAGGTATCTTGTATATGGAAATTCATGGATTAAATAAGGACAAAAAGTGATCTGTTAGCCTTTGGTTGGCTGTGAAAAGGATCAGTGTGAGATCAAGAGGAAATAGCAGAAGAGGCCCTAATTCATCTGTTCTTCCCTTTCTCCTAGTTTCACACCCCTTTTATCATATACAAGAGCACAAATCACTGAAGAGTTGTGACTGTACTACAGCAGGCAGGTGAAAAATGGGCAGCGGACTTTACAGCATGCTTCTTCTCTTTTTCAATGAAACTAGATTGAGATAGTGATTTTGGTTCTACACAGAGAAGCAGTTAGGCTTGGCTCAGCATATCATCCTTTTTCATCTTCAGAACTACTTCAAGGAAGAGGGGAATTAGCTCAAATGGTAGAGCGCTTGCTTTGCATGCGAGAGGCAGTGGGATCAATGCCCACATTCTCCATGGATCCTTTTGCTACTTTAGGTCTTACAAAGGAGAGGAGTGGGATCTAGAAAAGCACACTAAAGCAGTAATTTTCAGCTTCTAAACATTGAAGCCTGTAGTTTCCATAGGATATTTGGAAATCTGGAAAGATGCTGTTTTTGGTGGAGGGTGAGAATGAGTAAAAAGGCTGAAAGTCCTTAGAAAGTAGTCTGGAATTGAGGTTTTCTGATATGGGGTGTGCAGAAATCTGTTAAGGATCATGTGGTAAAACGTCAGAATTGTAATTAACCCAGCATCTGCTTTGTGCGCAACACATCAAAATGAGTCAGGGGAATTAGCTCAAGTGGTAGAGCGCTCGCTTCGCATGTGAGAGGTAGTGGGATCGATGCCCACATTCTCCATTTTTTTTTTCTGCAATCAAAGAGCTGAAATATAAAGTTTGACATGCTGGTGGATATGCAACTATCTAGTCAGATTGAAAGGAAGTATTTGCAATGCTTAAAAGGTATCCTGTATTTGGAAGTTCCTGGATTAAATAAGGACAAAAAGTGATCTGTTAGCCTTTGGTTGGCTGTGAAAAGGATCAGTGTGAGCTCAAGAGCAAATAGCAGAAGAGGCCCTAATTCATCTGTTCTTCCCTTTCTCCTAGTTTCACACCCCTTTTATCATATACAAGAGCACAAATCATTGAAGAGTTGTGACTGTACTACAGCAGGCAGGTGAAAAATGGTCAGCGGACTTGACAGCATGCTTCTTCTCTTTTTCAATGAAACTAGATTGAGATAGTGATTTTGGTTCTGCACAGAGAAGCAGTTAGTCTAGGCTCAGCATATCATCCTTTTTCATCTTCTGAACTGCTTCAAGGAAGATGGGAATTAGCACAAAAGGTAGAGTGCACGCTTTGCATACAAAAAGCAGTGGGATCAATGCCCACATTGTCCATGGATCATTTTGCTACTTTAGGTCTTACAAAGGAGAGGAGTGGGATCTAGAAAAGCATGCTAAAGCAGTAATTTTCAGCTTCTAAACATTGAAGCCTGTAGTTTCCATAGGATATTTGGAAATCTGGAAAGATGATGTTTTTGGTGGAGGGTGAGAATGAGTAAAAAGGCTGAAAGTCCTTAGAAAGTAGTCTGGAATTGAGGTTTTCTGATATGGGGTGTGCAGAAATCTGTCAAGGATCATGTGGTAAAACGTCAGGATTGTAATTAACCCAGCATCTGCTTTGTGCGCAACACAGAAAACTGAGTCAGGGGAATTAGCTCAAGTGGTAGAGCGCTTGCTTGGCATGTGAGAGGTAGTGGGATCGATGCCCACATTCTCCATGGATCCTTTTGCTACTTTAGGTCTTACAAAGGAGAGGAGTGGGATCTAGAAAAGCATGCTAAAGCAGTAATTTTCAGCTTCTAAACACTGAAGCCTGTAGTTTCCATAGGATATTTGGAAATCTGGAAAGATGCTGTTTTTGGTGGAGGGTGAGAATGAGTAAAAAGGCTGAAAGTCCTTAGAAAGTAGTCTGGAATTGAGGTTTTCTGATATGGGGTGTGCAGAAATCTGTCAAGGATCATGTGGTAAAACGTCAGGATTGTAATTAACCCAGCATCTGCTTTGTGCGCAACACAGCAAAATGAGTCAGGGGAATTAGCTCAAGTGGTAGAGCGCTCGCTTAGCATGTGAGAGATAGTGGGATCAATGCCCACATTCTCCATGGATCCTTTTGCTACTTTAGGTCTTATAAAGGAGAGGAGTGGGATCTAGAAAAGCACACTAAAGCAGTAATTTTTAGCTTCTAAACATTGAAGCCTGTAGTTTCCATAGGATATTTGGATATCTGGAAAGATGCTGTTTTTGGTGGAGGGTGAGAATGAGTAAAAAGGCTGAAAGTCCTTAGAAAGTAG
Organism: Geotrypetes seraphini; assembly: GCF_902459505.1. Lineage (NCBI taxonomy): Eukaryota > Metazoa > Chordata > Amphibia > Gymnophiona > Dermophiidae > Geotrypetes > Geotrypetes seraphini. Next base: position 109,078,140 of record NC_047085.1, read on the forward strand.
TCTGGAATTGAGGTTTTCTGATATGGGGTGTGCAGAAATCTGTTAAGGATCATGTGGTAAAACGTCAGGATTGTAATTAACCCAGCATCTGCTTTGTTCGCAACACATCAAAATGAGTCAGGGGAATTAGCTCAAGTGGTAGAGCGCTCGCTTCGCATGTGAGAGGTAGTGGGATCGATGCCCACATTCTCCATTTTTTTTTTTCTGCAACCAAAGAGCTGAAATATAAAGTTTGACATGCTGGTTGGATATGCAACTACCTAGTCAGGTTGAAAGGAAGCACTTGTAATGCTTAAAAGGTATCCTGTATTTGGAAGTTCCTGGATTTAATACGGACAAAAAGTGATCTTTTAGCCTTTGGTTGGCTGTGAAAAGGATCAGTGTGAGCTCAAGAGCAAATAGCAGAAGAGGCCCTAATTCATCTGTTCTTCCCTTTCTCCTAGTTTCACACCCCTTTTATCATATACAAGAGAAGAAATCACTGAAGAGTTGTGACTGTACTACAGCAGGCAGGTGAAAAATGGTCAGCGGACTTGACAGCATGCTTCTTCTCTTTTTCAATGAAACTAGATTGAGATAGTGATTTTGGTTCTGCACAGAGAAGCAGTTAGGCTAGGCTCAGCATATCATCCTTTTTCATCTTCTGAACTGCTTCAAAGAAGAGGGGAATTAGCTCAAATGGTAGAGCGCTTGCTTTGCATGCGAGAGGCAGTGGGATCAATGCCCACATTCTCCATGGATCCTTTTGCTACTTTAGGTCTTTTAAAGGAGAGGAGTGGGATCTAGAAAAGCACACTAAAGCAGTAATTTTCAGCTAATAAACATTGAAGCCTGTAGTTTCCATAGGATATTTGGAAATCTGGAAAGATGCTGTTTTTGGTGGAGGGTGAGAATGAGTAAAAAGGCTGAAAGTCCTTAGAAAGTAGTCTGGAATTGAGGTTTTCTGATATGGGGTGTGTAGAAATCTGTTAAGGATCATATGGTAAAACGTCAGGATTGTAATTAACCCAGCATATGCTTTGTGCGCAACACAGAAAACTGAGTCAGGGGAATTAGCTCAAGTGGTAGAGCGCTTGCTTAGCATGTGAGAGGTAGTGGGATCGATGCCCACATTCTCCATGGATCCTTTTGCTACTTTAGGTCTTACAAAGGAGAGGAGTGGGATCTAGAAAAGCATGCTAAAGCAGTAATTTTCAGCTTCTAAACACTGAAGCCTGTAGTTTCCATAGGATATTTGGAAATCTGGAAAGATGCTGTTTTTGGTGGAGGGTGAGAATGAGTAAAAAGGCTGAAAGTCCTTAGAAAGTAGTCTGGAATTGAGGTTTTCTGATATGGGGTGTGCAGAAATCTGTTAAGGATCATGTGGTAAAACGTCAGGATTGTAATTAACCAAGCATCTGCTTTGTGCGCAACACAGCAAAATGAGTCAGGGGAATTAGCTCAAGTGGTAGAGCGCTCGCTTCGCATGTGAGAGGCAGTGGGATCGATGCCCACATTCTCCATTTTTTTTTTTCTGCAACCAAAGAGCTGAAATATAAAGTTTGACATGCTGGTGGATATGCAACTACCTAGTCAGGTTGAAAGGAAGCACTTGTAATGCTTAATAGGTATCTTGTATATGGAAATTCATGGATTAAATAAGGACAAAAAGTGATCTGTTAGCCTTTGGTTGGCTGTGAAAAGGATCAGTGTGAGCTCAAGAGGAAATAGCAGAAGAGGCCCTAATTCATCTGTTCTTCCCTTTCTCATAGTTTCACACCCCTTTTATCATATACAAGAGCACAAATCACTGAAGAGTTCTGACTGTACTACAGCAGGCAGGTGAAAAATGGGCAGCGGACTTTACAGCATGCTTCTTCTCTTTTTCAATGAAACTAGATTGAGATAGTGATTTTGGTTCTACACAGAGAAGCAGTTAGGCTTGGCTCAGCATATCATCCTTTTTCATCTTCAGAACTACTTCAAGGAAGAGGGGAATTAGCTCAAATGGTAGAGCGCTTGCTTTGCATGCGAGAGGCAGTGGGATCAATGCCCACATTCTCCATGGATCCTTTTGCTACTTTAGGTCTTACAAAGGAGAGGAGTGGGATCTAGAAAAGCATGCTAAAGCACTAATTTTCAGCTTCTAAACATTGAAGCCTGAAGTTTCCATAGGATATTTGGAAATCTGGAAAGATGATGTTTTTGGTGGAGGGTGAGAATGAGTAAAAAGGCTGAAAGTCATTAGAAAGTAGTCTGGAATTGAGGTTTTCTGATATGGGGTGTGCAGAAATCTGTCAAGGATCATGTGGTAAAACGTCAGGATTGTAATTAACCCAGCATCTGCTTTGTGCGCAACACAGCAAAATGAGTCAGGGGAATTAGCTCAAGTGGTAGAGCGCTTGCTTAGCATGCAAGAGGCAGTGGGATCAATGCCCGCATTCTCCATGGATCCTTTTGCTACTTTAGGTCTTATAAAGGAGAGGAGTGGGATCTAGAAAAGCACACTAAAGCAGTAATTTTTAGCTTCTAAACATTGAAGCCTGTAGTTTCCATAGGATATTTGGATATCTGGAAAGATGCTGTTTTTGGTGGAGGGTGAGAATGAGTAAAAAGGCTGAAAGTCCTTAGAAAGTTGTCTGGAATTGAGGTTTTCTGATATGGGGTGTGCAGAAATCTGTTAAGGATCATGTGGTAAAACGTCAGGATTGTAATTAACTCAGCATCTGCTTTGTGCGCAACACATCAAAATGAGTCAGGGGAATTAGCTCAAGTGGTAGAGCGCTCGCTTCGCATGTGAGAGGTAGTGGGATCGATGCCCACATTCTCCATTTTTTTTTTCTGCAACCAAAGAGCTGAAATATAAAGTTTGACATGCTGGTGGATATGCAACTACCTAGTCAGGTTGAAAGGAAGCACTTGTAATGCTTAAAGGTATCCTGTATTTGGAAGTTCCTGGATTTAATAAGGACAAAAAGTGATCTTTTAGCCTTTGGTTGGCTGTGAAAAGGATCAGTGTGAGCTAAAGAGGAAATAGCAGAAGAGGCCCTAATTCATCAGTTCTTCCCTTTCTCCTAGTTTCACACCCCTTTTATCATATACAAGAGCACAAATCACTGAAGAGTTGTGACTGTACTACAGCAGGCAGGTGAAAAATGGTCAGCGGACTTGACAGCATGCTTCTTCTCTTTTTCAATGAAACTAGATTGAGATAGTGATTTTGGTTCTGCACAGAGAAGCAGTTAGGCTAGGCTCAGCATATCATCCTTTTTCATCTTCTGAACTGCTTCAAGGAAGATGGGAATTAGCACAAAAGGTAGAGTGCACGCTTTGCATACAAAAAGCAGTGGGATCAATGCCCACATTCTCCATGGATCCTTTTGCTACTTTAGGTCTTACAAAGGAGAGGAGTGAGATCTAGAAAAACACGCTAAAGCAGTAATTTTCAGCTTCTAAACATTGAAGCCTGTAATTTCCATAGGATATTTGGAAATCTGGAAAGATGCTGTTTTTGGTGGAAGGTGAGAATGAGTAAAAAGGCTGAAAGTCTTTAGAAAGTAGTCTGGAATTGAGGTTTTCTGATATGGGGTGTGCAGAAATCTGTTAAGGATCATGTGGTAAAACGGCAGGATTGTAATCAGTGTTCCCTCTAAGCGGGCGGGTGTTGTGAGCAAACTTTTTTCACTGTGAGCTAAAAATATCGGGCGCCAGCAAGTTATGAGCCAAATAAATATGTTGCTTTCTACCACAGAACTTCCTTACGTTTGTATGGAATCTATCCCCTTTCAACTTTAGAGAGTGCCCTCTCGTTCTCCCTGCCTTAGCTACTAAGTCTATTCCCTTCAGTACCTTGAATGTTTCTATCATGTCCCCTCTCAATCTCCTCTGCTCAAGGGAGAAGAGGCCCAGTTTCTCTAATCTTTCGCTGTACGGCAACTCCTCCAGCCCCTTAACCATTTTAGTTGCTCTTCTCTGGATCCTTTCGAGTAGTACCGTGTCCTTCTTAAAGTACCAGTGCTGGACGCAGTACTCCAGGTGAGGGCGTACCATGGCCCGGTACAGCAGCATGATAACCTTCTCTGTCTCTTCAGTCCAGCATCTGCCCCTTCCATTCACTGTCTGTCTTTCCCTGCCATCTCTCCTCCTTCCCCCCCCCCCACCCCCCAATTTGGTCTAGCATCCATCATCTTCCTTCTGTTCCCCTCATGGTCTGGCATCTCTATCCTTCCCTCCCCCCTGTGGTTTTTAGCATATCTCTCTTCTCATTTCCTCCACTCAGATCTGATCATTCTCTGCTCTCTCTTCCCTTTTCTTCTCTGGTCTTCCTTCTCTATTTTCTGCCTCCATCTAAATTAAATTCTTTCTTACTATTTAGTCCCGTTTCCCTCTTTTCACTGTGTCTACACACAGCTTGTCACCCCTTTCCCTCACCCCTCCATTATCTTACTATTTTCTTCCCCCTTTATTTATCTCCTCCTTCCATCCAGTATGTGTTCTTTCCCCAATTCCATTCAGCATCTGCTCTCCCTTCTCAACTGACATCCATCTGCCTTCTGCTCTCTCTCCCTTCTTCTCACTTCCATCATCTGTCCCCTTCTCTCTCTCTCTCATCTCCTCCATTCCATCATCTGCCCCTTCTCTCTCTCTCTCTCTCTCCCCCCCCCCCCAACTTCCATCATCTGCCCCCCTTCCCCTCACCTTTGTGGGTCACTTTCTTTCCCCTGAGGGTGGCTCATGTCACAGGGGAAGCTTTGGCCGAGCAGAACCGCTTGATTGACAGTGGAACTTACTTGATTGATGTCGATGCTGGGGCCCGTTGCCGTTTGAAGGAAAAAAAAAAAGGTGGAAAAAAGGAACCTGTAAAGGCGAGAGGAAGGGAAACCTCCAGGACAGCTGCTTTTTGCCCTCCTTCAGCGGCCCAAGAGTTCAGACCAGCAGCGGCAGCTCTGTATGCTTTTAACTTCGGCACAGAGCTGCCCCTAATCAATAGTTTAGCGCGGTTTCATGAGGCAGCCTCGGGGCCTTTGATAGCCGGCCCGCTTCGATGATGCGATGTGGGCCGGCCTAGCAAAGGCCCCGAGGCTGCCTTATGAAACCGCGCTAAACTATTGATTAGGGGCAGCTCTGTGCCGAAGTTAAAAGCATACACAGCTGCCGCTGCTGGTCTGGAGGTGCGGAGACAAAGCAGGAGGCAAACGCGGTGGAAGGCAGGAGTCCCGGCGAAGGCAGGAGTCCCGGCACAGCGACTGCAACAGGAAGTTGCAAGTCAGCTGACGCCGGCCTTTCGTTGCGGCGGGGACCGAATCCTTCGCGGACCGGCAAGATTTTGTTTGCGGACCGGCGGTTGAAGAACTGTGCTCTACACTGTGTGCGCTGTGACGAGAAACTTGTGCGCTGCGAGGTAATATTTTGTGCGCCAGCGCACCCCAGCGCAACTTAGCGGGAACACTGATTGTAATTAACCCAGCATATGCTTTGTGCGCAACACAGAAAACTGAGTCAGGGGAATTAGCTCAAGTGGTAGAGCGCTTGCTTAGCATGTGAAAGGTAGTGGGATCGATGCCCACATTCTCCATGGATCCTTTTGCTACTTTAGGTCTTACAAAGGAGATGAGTGGGATCTAGAAAAGCATGCTAAAGCAGTAATTTTCAGCTTCTAAACACTGAAGCCTGTAGTTTCCATAGGATATTTGGAAATCTGGAAAGATGCTGTTTTTGGTGGAGGGTGAGAATGAGTAAAAAGGCTGAAAGTCCTTAGAAAGTAGTCTGGAATTGAGGTTTTCTGATATGGGGTGTGCAGAAATCTGTTAAGGATCATGTGGTAAAACGTCAGGATTGTAATTAACCCAGCATATGCTTTGTGCGCAACACAGAAAACTGAGTCAGGGGAATTAGCTCAAGTGGTAGAGCGCTTGCTTAGCATGTGAAAGGTAGTGGGATCGATGCCCACATTCTCCATGGATCCTTTTGCTACTTTAGGTCTTACAAAGGAAAGGTGTGGGATCTAGAAAAGCATGCTAAAGCAGTAATTTTCAGCTTCTAAACACTGAAGCCTGTAGTTTCCATAGGATATTTGGAAATCTGGAAAGATGCTGTTTTTGGTGGAGGGTGAGAATGAGTAAAAAGGCTGAAAGTCCTTAGAAAGTAGTCTGGAATTGAGGTTTTCTGATATGGGGTGTGCAGAAATCTGTCAAGGATCATGTGGTAAAACGTCAGGATTGTAATTAACCCAGCATCTGCTTTGTGCGCAACACAGCAAAATGAGTCAGGGGAATTAGCTCAAGTGGTAGAGCGTTCGCTTAGCATGCGAGAGGCAGTGGGATCAATGCCCGCATTCTCCATGGATCCTTTTGCTACTTTAGGTCTTATAAAGGAGAGGAGTGGGATCTAGAAAAGCACACTAAAGCAGTAATTTTTAGCTTCTAAACATTGAAGCCTGTAGTTTCCATAGGATATTTGGATATCTGGAAAGATGCTGTTTTTGGTGGAGGGTGAGAATGAGTAAAAAGGCTGAAAGTCCTTAGAAAGTAGTCTGGAATTGAGGTTTTCTGATATGGGGTGTGCAGAAATCTGTTAAGGATCATGTGGTAAAACGTCAGGATTGTAATTAACCCAGCATCTGCTTTGTGCGCAACACATCAAAATGAGTCAGGGGAATTAGCTCAAGTGGTAGAGCACTCGCTTCGCATGTGAGAGGTAGTGGGATCGATGCCCACATTCTCCATTTTTTTTTTCTGCAACCAAAGAGCTGAAATATAAAGTTTGACATGCTGGTGGATATGCAACTACCTAGTCAGGTTGAAAGGAAGCACTTGTAATGCTTAATAGGTATCTTGTATATGGAAATTCATGGATTAAATAAGGACAAAAAGTGATCTGTTAGCCTTTGGTTGGCTGAGAAAAGGATCAGTGTGAGCTCAAGAGCAAATAGCAGAAGAGGCCCTAATTCATCTGTTCTTCCCTTTCTCCTAGTTTCACACCCCTTTTATCATATACAAGAGAAGAAATCACTGAAGAGTTGTGACTGTACTACAGCAGGCAGGTGAAAAATGGTCAGCGGACTTGACAGCATGCTTCTTCTCTTTTTCAATGAAACTAGATTGAGATAGTGATTTTGGTTCTGCACAGAGAAGCAGTTAGGCTTGGCTCAGCATATCATCCTTTTTCATCTTCTGAACTGCTTCAAGGAAGATGGGAATTAGCACAAAAGGTAGAGTGCACGCTTTGCATACAAAAAGCAGTGGGATCAATGCCCACATTCTCCATGGATCCTTTTGCTACTTTAGGTCTTACAAAGGAGAGGAGTGAGATCTAGAAAAACACGCTAAAGCAGTAATTTTCAGCTTCTAAACATTGAAGCCTGTAATTTCCATAGGATATTTGGAAATCTGGAAAGATGCTGTTTTTGGTGGAAGGTGAGAATGAGTAAAAAGGCTGAAAGTCTTTAGAAAGTAGTCTGGAATTGAGGTTTTCTGATATGGGGTGTGCAGAAATCTGTTAAGGATCATGTGGTAAAACGGCAGGATTGTAATCAGTGTTCCCTCTAAGCGGGCGGGTGTTGTGAGCAAACTTTTTTCACTGTGAGCTAAAAATATCGGGCGCCAGCAAGTTATGAGCCAAATAAATATGTTGCTTTCTACCACAGAACTTCCTTACGTTTGTATGGAATCTATCCCCTTTCAACTTTAGAGAGTGCCCTCTCGTTCTCCCTGCCTTAGCTACTAAGTCTATTCCCTTCAGTACCTTGAATGTTTCTATCATGTCCCCTCTCAATCTCCTCTGCTCAAGGGAGAAGAGGCCCAGTTTCTCTAATCTTTCGCTGTACGGCAACTCCTCCAGCCCCTTAACCATTTTAGTTGCTCTTCTCTGGATCCTTTCGAGTAGTACCGTGTCCTTCTTAAAGTACCAGTGCTGGACGCAGTACTCCAGGTGAGGGCGTACCATGGCCCGGTACAGCAGCATGATAACCTTCTCTGTCTCTTCAGTCCAGCATCTGCCCCTTCCATTCACTGTCTGTCTTTCCCTGCCATCTCTCCTCCTGCCCCCCCCCCCCCACCCCCCAATTTGGTCTAGCATCCATCATCTTCCTTCTGTTCCCCTCATGGTCTGGCATCTCTATCCTTCCCTCCCCCCTGTGGTTTTTAGCATATCTCTCTTCTCATTTCCTCCACTCAGATCTGATCATTCTCTGCTCTCTCTTCCCTTTTCTTCTCTGGTCTTCCTTCTCTATTTTCTGCCTCCATCTAAATTAAATTCTTTCTTACTATTTAGTCCCGTTTCCCTCTTTTCACTGTGTCTACACACAGCTTGTCACCCCTTTCCCTCACCCCTCCATTATCTTACTATTTTCTTCCCCCTTTATTTATCTCCTCCTTCCATCCAGTATGTGTTCTTTCCCCAATTCCATTCAGCATCTGCTCTCCCTTCTCAACTGACATCCATCTGCCTTCTGCTCTCTCTCCCTTCTTCTCACTTCCATCATCTGTCCCCTTCTCTCTCTCTCTCTCATCTCCTCCATTCCATCATCTGCCCCTTCTCTCTCTCTCTCTCTCCCCCCCCCCAACTTCCATCATCTGCCCCCCTTCCCCTCACCTTTGTGGGTCACTTTCTTTCCCCTGAGGGTGGCTCATGTCACAGGGGAAGCTTTGGCCGAGCAGAACCGCTTGATTGACAGTGGAACTTACTTGATTGATGTCGATGCTGGGGCCCGTTGCCGTTTGAAGGAAAAAAAAAAAGGTGGAAAAAAGGAACCTGTAAAGGCGAGAGGAAGGGAAACCTCCAGGACAGCTGCTTTTTGCCCTCCTTCAGCGGCCCAAGAGTTCAGACCAGCAGCGGCAGCTCTGTATGCTTTTAACTTCGGCACAGAGCTGCCCCTAATCAATAGTTTAGCGCGGTTTCATGAGGCAGCCTCGGGGCCTTTGATAGCCGGCCCGCTTCGATGATGCGATGTGGGCCGGCCTAGCAAAGGCCCCGAGGCTGCCTTATGAAACCGCGCTAAACTATTGATTAGGGGCAGCTCTGTGCCGAAGTTAAAAGCATACACAGCTGCCGCTGCTGGTCTGGAGGTGCGGAGACAAAGCAGGAGGCAAACGCGGTGGAAGGCAGGAGTCCCGGCGAAGGCAGGAGTCCCGGCACAGCGACTGCAACAGGAAGTTGCAAGTCAGCTGACGCCGGCCTTTCGTTGCGGCGGGGACCGAATCCTTCGCGGACCGGCAAGATTTTGTTTGCGGACCGGCGGTTGAAGAACTGTGCTCTACACTGTGTGCGCTGTGACGAGAAACTTGTGCGCTGCGAGGTAATATTTTGTGCGCCAGCGCACCCCAGCGCAGCTTAGCGGGAACACTGATTGTAATTAACCCAGCATATGCTTTGTGCGCAACACAGAAAACTGAGTCAGGGGAATTAGCTCAAGTGGTAGAGCGCTTGCTTAGCATGTGAGAGGTAGTGGGATCGATGCCCACATTCTCCATGGATCCTTTTGCTACTTTAGGTCTTACAAAGGAGAGGAGTGGGATCTAGAAAAGCATGCTAAAGCAGTAATTTTCAGCTTCTAAACACTGAAGCCTGTAGTTTCCATAGGATATTTGGAAATCTGGAAAGATGCTGTTTTTGGTGGAGGGTGAGAATGAGTAAAAAGGCTGAAAGTCCTTAGAAAGTAGTCTGGAATTGAGGTTTTCTGATATGGGGTGTGCAGAAATCTGTTAAGGATCATGTGGTAAAACGTCAGGATTGTAATTAACCCAGCATCTGCTTTGTGCGCAACACAGCAAAATGAGTCAGGGGAATTAGCTCAAGTGGTAGAGCGCTCGCTTAGCATGTGAGAGGTAGTGGGATCGATGTCCATATTCTCCATTTTTTTTTTTCTGCAACCAAAGAGCTGAAATAAAAAGTTTGACATGCTGTTGGATCTGCAACTACCTAGTCTAGGTTGAAAGGAAGAACTTGCAATGCTTAAAAGGTATCCTGTATATGGAAGTTCCTGGATTAAATAAGGACAAAAAGTGATCTGTTAGCCTTTGGTTGGCTGTGAAAAGGATCAGTGAGAGCTAAAGAGAAAATAGCAGAAGAGGCCCTTATTCATCTGTTCTTCCCTTTCTCCTAGTTTCACACCCCTTTTATCATATACAAGAGCACAAATCACTGAAGAGTTGTGACTGTACTACAGCAGGCAGGTGAAAAATGGTCAGCGGACTTTACAGCATTCTTCTTCTCTTTTTCAATGAAACTAGATTGAGATAGTGATTTTGGTTCTGCACAGAGAAGCAGTTAGGCTTGGCTCAGCATATCATCCTTTTTCATCTTCTGAACTGCTTCAAGAAAGAGGGGAATTAGCTCAAAAGGTAGAGTGCATGCTTTGCATGCGAGAGGCAATGAGGTCAATGCCCACATTCTCCATGGATCCTTTTGCTACTTTAGGTCTTCCAAAGGAGAGGGGTGAGATCTAGAAAAGCAAGCTAAAGCAGTTATTTTTAGATTCTAAACATTGAAGCCTGTAGTTTCCACAGGATATTCAGAGATCTGGAAAGATGCTGTTTTTGGTGGAGGGTGAGAATGAGTAAAAAGGCTGAAAGTCCTCAGAAAGTAGTCTGGAATTGAGGTTTTCTGATATGGGTTGTGCAGAAATCTGTTGAGGAAAACGTGGTAAAACGTCAGGATTGTAATTAACCTAGCATCTGCTTTGTGCACAACACAACAAAATGAGGCAGGGGAGTTAGCTCAAGTAGTAGAGAGCTCGCTTAGCATGTGAGATGTAATGGGATCAATGCCCACTTTCTCCATGGATCCTTTTGCTTCCTTAGGTCTTACAAATGAGAGGAGTTAAATCTAGAAAAGCACTCTAAAGCAGTAATTTGCAGCTTCTAAACATTGAAGGCTGTAGTTTCCACAGGATATTCAGAGATCTGGAAAGATGCTGTTTTTGGTGGAGGGTGAGAATGAGTAAAAATGCTGAAAATCCTCAGAAAGTAGTCTGGAATTGAGGTTTTCTTATATGGGTTGAGCAGAAATCTGTTGAGGAAAATGTGGTAAAATGTCAGGATTGTAATTAACCCATCATCTGCTTTGTGCGCAACACAGCAACTTGAGGCAGGGGAATTAGCTCAAGTGGTAGAGCGCTTGCTGTGCATGTGAGAGGTAGTGGGATCGATGCCCACATTCTCCATTTTTTTTTCTGCAACCAAAGAGCTGAAATATAAAGTTTGACATGCTGGTGGATCTGCAACTATCTAGTCAGATTGAAAGGAAGCATTTGCAATGCTTAAAGGTTATCCTGTATATGGAAGTTCCTGGATTAAATAAGGACAAAGAGTGATCTGTTAACCTTTGGTTCGCTGTGAAAAGGATCAGTGTGAGCTCAAGAGGAAATAGCAGAACAGGCCCTAATTCTTCTGTCCTTCCCTTTCTCATAGTTTCAAGTTTCAAGTTTCAAGTTTATTGATTTTTGATATCCCGATCATAAAACAAATATCTGACCGGTTAACAATTTAAAAAAAAGAGTTTCAAATAAGAGAGTAAGAACTAGTTATAGGTGTGTTGGAAAAATTAACGAAAACATATTAGACATATACTGACAAACATGACCGTGAGGAAAATTTGGAAGGAGGGAAAAAGTTACATAATATTAGAGGAAATGAGATAGAGGGAAGGGATAGAACATGAAGGACACGGGTGCAAGGTATAAATGATATGCGCTGAAATGAAAGAGATCTTTTGTGAAAAGGATGAGTAAGTGAGTGGATATAAAAGATTAGGATTTATTAAAGGCATCCTTGAATAGAAAAGTTTTAAGATTAGTTTTAAATTTAGGTAAATGAATTTCATCCCGAAGAAATTGGGGGAGAGAATTCCATAATGTAGGGGCTGTTATAGCAAAATTTGTTTTCCTTGTATAGTAAGATTCTTTTAAGGAGGGAATGAAAAGGAGTTTTTGGTCAGTAGATCGTAAGGTACGTGGAGAACTTTGGGGTATTAGTAATTTGTCCAAAAATAGGGGCAGATGTGAAAGTTTGATTTTAAAAGAGAGCAGTAAAATTTTATAAGTTATACGGTGTGTAACCGGGAGCCAATGAGCCTCCTTAAGGAGCGGGGTAACGTGTTCGAATTTACCTGATTGGTAAATGAGTTTGATTGCGGTATTTTGTATAATCTGCAAACGGCGAATTTCTTTTTGGGGTAGTCCATTTAATAATGAATTGCAGTAGTCTAGATGAGAGATAACTAAAGAATGAATGAGAATAGTGATCGAATCGGTATTTAGGGTGGAAGTAAGTGAACGAATGATACGAAGTTTAAAGAAACAAGTTTTTACAACTGTACTTATGTGATCATGGAAAGTGAGATCTCTATCTAGAGTAACCCCCAGTAATTTTATTTTAGTGTCCATAAGTAAGGGTGTGGATTTGATGTAGATTGTTCCTGGTAATGTTTCGGATTTTTTAATGGGAAGGAGTAAGCCACAAGATTTGGCTATATTAAGTGAAAGTTTATTAGAAAACAACCAATCACTTAGGATATCTAATTTAGTGTTAAGATCATTAATATCCGAAGAGTTTGAAGTATTGATGGGATAAAGCAGCTGAATATCATCGGCGTAGGCGAAAATTGAAAATCCTAGCGATTGTGCCAAAGACAGAAGAGGGGATAGGAAAATGTTAAATAGAAGTGGGGATAGGATAGAGCCCTGAGGAACTCCGAAAGTTTGAGTTACTGGAGTAGAAGTTTGGTTATTTATATGGACTTTAAAGTTGCGTTGATGAAAGTAAGATATAAACCAGTTAAGAGCGGGACCTGTGATGTTGCAGTCAGCTAATCTAGATAGGAGTAAAGGGTGGTCAATGGTGTCAAAAGCTGCAGATAAGTCAAGGGAGATTAGTATAACCGATTTTAGATGGTCGTGAAAGTATTGAATAGTAGAAATGAGACCTAGTAATGATAATTCAGTAGAATGAGAAGTTCGAAAGCCAGTCTGATAAGGATGTAAGGCATGAGTTTGATCAAAGAAATCTGATAGTTGAGAGTGAATCACTTTTTCGATAAGTTTAGAAATAAAAGGCAGATTGGCAATGGGACGATAATTGTTAGGTAAAGAAGGATCAGTGTTGTATTGTTTTAGTTTTGGAAAAACTAGAGCTGATTTCCATGCGGTAGGGACACAACAGTCAGAAAAGGATTTGGAAATCAATTCCCTTATATACGGTCCAAAGAAAGAGAAAAATCTTTTGATAAGATGAGGAAGGAAACTTTCATTAATGTTATTAGGTAATTTTATGGATTGTAAAATAGTAGTTAGTTGAGTTAGTGATGGTACTTTAAAATTAGAGAAAGAACTGAGAGGTAGAAAAGTTAGATCATTATTAGTAGGAATGGTAAAAGCAGGAGGGGAAGGTCCAAGATTGGTACGAATAGTGGTGACTTTGTTGTTAAAGAATAAGGAAAGTTCGTTAGCAGATGGTATATTTGAAACAGGGGGAGGAAGTTTTTTTTTAGAATACTTTGATAGAGATTGGGCAATACTGAAAAGAGTGGATGAATTGCTAGAGGTAGAGATAAGTTTTGAGTAGTAGTCCTTTTTAGTCTGTTGAATAGTCTTTTTATAGTGAGAAGCTTTTTCTTTATAGGAAAGAAGGTGACTGTTAGAACGAGATTTACGCCATTTGTTTTCTGCAGTCCGGACCTGTCGACGGAGGAGGATCAAGTTTTCATTAAACCAGGGTTGTTGTTTTCTTAAGGAAGTGTTGAGAGTGGGTTTATTTTGTTTGATAGATGAGGGAGCTAATGAGTCTAATAGGGTTTCCGTAGCTGTTTCCCAATTGGAAAATTGTTCTGTAATTGGAAGGGAAGAGAAATCTGTGAGATTTAGAGTAAAAGAAGATTGTATGGCGGGAAGAGTTATATTATTTAGATCACGAGAGAAAGAAGAATTATGTGTTTTTGTAATGGGATTTAAATGAGTTGGAATATTTGATTGCCAAATAATTAGTGTATGATCTGACCATGGTACAGGGATGAAATCGAAAGTATGAAAGAAATGGATCATGGTGGTTGGGCAGAGAATCATGTCCAGAGTATTTCCTGCTGAATGAGTGGGCGTATGGATAAGAGGTGAAAGAGATAAATCAGCTATTGAGGTTAGGAGTTCAGAAGAGTTAAAGTGATTAGGACAGTTAAAGTGAATATTAAAATCTCCAAGGATTATTGAATCAGGATAAGGATATGATAAAAGGACACCCCTTTTATCATAGTCAAGAGCCCAAATCACTGAAGAGTTGTGATTGTACTACAGCAGGCAGGTGAAAAATGGGCAGCGGACTTTACAGCATGCTTCTTCTCTTTTTCAATGAAACTAGATTGAGATAGTGATTTTGGTTCTGCACAGATAAGCAGTTAGGCTTGGCTCAGCATATCATCCTTTTTCATCTTCTGAACTGCTTCAAGGAAGAGGGGAATTAGCTCAAATGGTAGAGCGCTCGCTTTGCATGCGAGAGGCAGTGGGATCAATGCCCACATTATCCATGGATCCTTTTGCTACTTTAGGTCTTACAAAGGAGAGGAGTGAGATCTAGAAAAGCACGCTAAAGCAGTAATTTTCAGCTTCTAAACATTGAAGCCTGTAGTTTCCACAGGATATTCGGTAATCTGGAAAGATGCTGTTTTTGGTGGAGGGTCAGAATGAGTAAAAATCTGAAAGTCCTCAGATTGTAGTCTGGACAGTGGCGTACTAAGGGGGGGGGGCGGGAGGGGCGGTCCGCCCCGGGTGCCAGCCCTGAGGGGGTGCTCCCGGCCTTGCCGTTCAGTCCCCCCCACCCCCGAAGGACCGCTCACCCCACTGACCTTCCTGCACCACCTGCGAAGCAGCCCGCAGCGTCAGTGATCCCTGAACTGCTTGGGCGCTGCTTCCTGCGCCGCAGTCCCGCCCATCCTCTGACATCAGAGAGGGGCGGAACCGCAGCGCATGAAGCAGCGCCTAAGCAGCGCAGGGATCGTGTCGCGATCCTGCTGCGGCTGCTTCATAGGTGGTGCAGGAAGTTCAGTGGGGCGAACGGTCCTTTGGGGGTGGTGGGGGGACTGAACGGCAAGGTCGGTAGCATAGGTAGTGCTGCTTCATAGGTGGTGTGGGGAGGCCAGGGGGGTGAGCGGTCCTTCGAGGTGGGGCGGTCGGGCAGGCAGGCAGGCTTTCAAGGGGGGACAGGCCTTCAAGGTGGGGGGACAGGCAGGCCTTCAAGGGGGGAGGCAGGCCTTCAAGGGGGGGACAGGACTTCGGGGTGGTGTGCAGACCTTCAAGGGGGAGGGACAGGCCTTCAAGGGGGGCAGGCAGGCCTTCAAGGGGGGGCAGGCAGCCTTCAAGGGGGGGCAGGCAGCCTTCAAGGGGGGGACAGGTCTACAAGGGGGTGGGGCAAGCCTTCAAGGGGGGACAGGCCTTCGGGGGTGTGCAGGCCTTCAGGGGGGTGCAGGCCTTCGGGGGTGGTGCAGGACTTCGGGGGGTGCAGGACTTCGGGGGGTGCAGACCTTCAAGGGGGTGCAGGCCTTCAAAGGGGGGACAGGCCTTCAAGGGGGGACAGGCAGGCAGGCCTTCAAGGGGGGGACAGGCCTACAAGGGGGGGGTGCAGGCCTTCAAGCGGGTGCAGGCCTTCAAGGGGGGGACAGGCCTTTGGGGGGGTGCAGACCTTCAAGGGGGTGCAGGCCTTCAAGGGGGGACAGGCCTTCAATGGGGGGACAGGCAGGCAGGCCTACAAGGGGGGACAGGCCTACAAGGGGGAGACAGGCAGGCAGGCCTTCAAGGGGGGGGGACAGGCCTACAAGGGGGTGGGACAGGCCTTCAAGGGGGTGCAGGCCTTTAAGGGGGGAGAGGCCTTTGGGGGGGACCCTGTTTTAGAAGTACACGGAGGGAAGGGGTGTTCAAAGAGACGTGCATATGCCAATTTTGGGTGGGGGGAGGAAGAAATAATGGGTCTGAAAATAGAGGAGAGGGAGAGAGATGATGGACCATGGGATTTAGGGAGGGAAGGAACAGAAAGGGAGGGAAATTGGACACAAGGGATGGTGTGGAGGAGTGATAGAGATACTGGATAGGAGGGTAATTGGGAAAAGAAAGGGAGAGATGGTGGACTCTGGGGTGGTGGGGAAGGAGGGAGAGATGCCGGATGAAAGGGTAGTTAAGAAAAGGTGGATCTGTGGAGGGAGATGAAAAAAAGGAAAGATACTAGACTTCCTGGGGAGGGAAGGGAAATGGAAAGGGAGGACAGAGTTGGCAGATGGATGGTTAGCATGCAGAAAAAAGAAAGAAGGAGACCCTGGCAAGCAAGTTATCAGAAGAAAACCAGAGCCTTGGACCAACAAGATTTGAAATATAACCAGACAACAAAAGGCAAAAAAATTAATTTTATTTTCTGTTTTGTGATTATAATATGTCAGATTTGAAATGTGTATCCTGCCAGAGCTGGTATTGGACTGCAAACGTGAGCTAGGATTTAACAGAGAGAGGAAAAGTCCTTTTTGTTTCTTTATTTTATTTATACCACAGCGCCAGTGTGGTTAGGAGAAGCCAAAGGTGGTGAAAAAGCTATAAAACCCACCAGGATTTTTGAAAAAAATCACCCAACTGGGCAGGAAAATCGAATTGAAAAACCAATTCAATAGGCTGAATCGAATCGAAATTTTTTTTGCTGAATCTGGCAGCATTAGTTTGCGCTACTGTCTTAGACTTTAGGACCTGGGATTGGTTAGAGATTGCATCCTCAGTACTCAGTGAAATGAGGATTTGGTCAGACTTTTGAAGGGTCTGCAGAAAAAAAATATTGTATAGGCCGGGGACATGAGACAGCAGGAAATGGGAACTTTTCTTCCTTCTATTTTTGTGAATGGAAAGGCTGAGGATGTCAGATTGTTCAGTTAAAATATGTGCTTTATAAGAAAATATAATAACGTGTTTTATAAAGTTTATAGCATAGCTGGCCTACCCAGTGAGGTGTTCCTAGTGGTGGTGGTGGCAGCGTGTCAATGTGTTGAGAGGAAGAGGTGGTCTGGGAAATTCTGCTGAGCAAACTCTGGGCCCATTTCCACCCCCCAGTTAATCCACTCCACTCAACTGATTCACACACTGAGTGGGTCTTTGGGTGTTGTTTTGGGATCTCTTCCAGTGGTTTATCAGTATCTCCTTCTGGTCCAAGGAAGGAAACTTTGTTATCCTTAGCATTGACCTACAGAATATGTTTGTAACAGCGCTGCTTGTGTGGCATTAGGCTATGTAGTGATCGAAAGAAAAAAACAGACCTTTGCACATTTTTGCACTATATGGTGGGTGTATGAGGAGATTCACATTTCCTGCACAGCTAAGTCCATGTGAAGTTACCTTGTGCTGTATTTGACATCTAGCAAGGTCTCTGTTGGAAAGGAAAGATCTAAACTTAAAAATGAAGTGGCCAGAAGTTATGGTAAAAGCAAATAGTGTAGCTGGTTTTAAGAAAGATTTGGACAAATTCCTGGAGGAAAAGTCCATAATCTGTTATTAAGACATGGGGGAAGTGTCTGCTTGCCCTGGATCGGTAGCATGGAATGTTGCTACTCTTTGGGTTTTGACCAGGTATTAGTGTCCTGGATTGGCTACCATGAGAATGGGCTACTGGGCATGATGGACCATTGGTCTGACCCAGTTAGGCTATGCTTATGTTATGTTCTCATCTGTAGGGGCTTTTGTTTTCACTTCTTATTTTAATGTATTTTTTTGCTGGGAACTTAGTGTTTTTTTATAATGGGAACAAAAATGGAAGAGAATTAATATTTGTGGGATGAGGGGGTAACTAATTTCTTTAGCTAAATAATTCAATCCACTTCAAACGGACATAGGAGAACTCACACACCATTCACACACCCTCCAAACTTTTATATTCTCTATGGCTTTACATACTAGACTACATTATGATACTATACATAATTCATGGTCCTGCCATCCTATTTATGTATTTATCTTGCAATGTACTATGACCAGAAGACTGTGTTAGTTTTCTCATTATTATTTGTTGCTTCTATCCTTGAGTATCGATAATATTTCTTATTGTGATATGATGTACTGAAGGGAGCTGTCACTTGGTTTTTCTTGTTAGGCTTCCTCGGAAGCCTTTGTTGTATATTTTCTATTTTATAACTATGAAATCAATAAAAATATTTTGAACAGAAAAAAAAAAAAAAAGAAAAAAACAGTTTGACAACCTCCTAGCCATTCGAGCTGCAACACTCGACCCTCAACTCTACAACCTATTGACCTCGACCACAGACTGCAAAACCTTCAAAAAGAAATAAAAACCCTTCTATTCAAAAAACACAAAAAACTGAACTAACACAATCAGAACTGTCCCAAGCATCACCTGCAACTACTCCATATGTACTTCTGATGTCATGACAATTCAGACATAATTTATGTTATGTTATGTTTGGAATATAAGAAAATTTTCACTGCCTGTTTCTATTCTGACCATTTATTCCGTTTCATGGTCATTACAAAAAATATTTTTTTATATGGGGGGGGGGTGTCAAAAAATGATGGGCCCCGGGTGCCACATACCCTAGGTACGCCACTGAGTCTGGAATCGAGGTTTTCTGATATGGGGTGTGCAGAAATCTGTTGAGGATCACTTGGTAAAACGTCAGGATTGTAATTAACCCAGCATCTGCTTTGTACGTAACACAGTAAAATGATGCAGGGGAATTAGCTCAAGTGGTAGAGTGCTCGCTTAGCATGTGAGAGGTAGTGGGATCGATGCCCACATTCTCCATTTCTTTTTTTCTGGAACCAAAGAGCTGATATATAAAGTTTGACATGCTTGTGGATCAGTAACTACTGAGCAAGGGTCATTGACGCCATTTGTGAAAGCTTCAGGTTTGAAAATAATTCTACATGCAAAATGACACCAGCGCAAGGTTTTAAAAATTATAACCAAGATTTATTAAATTATTGTTTCTATTTTTCCATTATTAGATCAAAAGAACAGCATCATTGCTTACCGATTGCGCTAATGGGAGATCGTTATTGTGGCCAAAGGCTGGCCTTCTCACAACGGTCTCGTTTTTCTATCTCATTACATTCTATTATATAACTTTTAGCTCAGTGACATCATCAGTATACTAACGAATGACAATTCACCAAAGAGGTGGTCTTAAAAGTTTTGACAAAGGAAAATAAATCCCTCCATGTTTATATGTTTAAAAGTTTAGAACAGTACATTTGATTTCTGAATTAATATTATAACATATTCAAAATAATTCTACAATTATTAACAGGGTGCTGAGAAATGCTCAGCCCTAAAGGAAAACTCTCTTCCTAAATTGACAGTAACTTTAGTCTGGAAGAGGAAAGCTGACAGCTTCATGTTACACACAGTGATAAGCATGGGCTTCCAATGCCCCCCCTTCCTATGCTGGAGACTGACTCTAATTACTCCCAGATGTTGTCTCAGGATTTTCCTTAGTGTTTCTTCAGGTTTAAAATATATAAAATATTAGAATTTAAGTACACACCATTCTTTCATATATCTTTCATATCAATCATTCCTTCGTTCATTCGGGGCCCCTTGCACATATTCATACTTAATGCATTTTATCTCTTAGTTTAGGACATGTGATCTTCCTAGCCAGTCTACAGTACATGTGGTATTACTTAACACCACGCTGCTGGGAGCGGGAAAACTCAGAGAGGACAAAGAAGGCAGAAAACTAATCACTGGCACAAGATGGTGTCCAAACAGAGAACCCAAACTGGATTCCATGTAATCATGTAATCATGATTTCCACCATGATTTGGCTCAACAGCAAAGTACATACACAGATATTATTATGCTTTCCCTTATATTAATCCTTAGTGTGTTTTTCTCTGGCCTTAGCTACATTATATTCAAATTTTTATTCACCTGTTTTTCCGTACGCTTCTATTTGGGCGTGGTCCTTAACTAACACAGATGTTTGTCTAACTAGAATTACCCAGAATCATACGAAAAACTGGCCTTTTGTAGAAAACTTCACAAAAATACTGCACTTATCATGTCTTAACATCCATTCCCATTTCCGTCCCATAACCAGCACGCTGGCCACGAGCCACTACTCAATACCTAGTCAGGTTGAAAGGAAGCACTTGCAATGCTTAAAAGGTATCCTGTATATGGAAATTCATGGATTAAATAAGGACAAAGAGTGATCTGTTAGCCTTTGGTTAGCTGTGAAAAGGATCAGTGTGAGCTCAATAGGAAATAGCAGAAGAGTCCCTAATTCATCTGTTCTTCCCTTTCTCATAGTTTCACACCCCTTTTATCATATACAAGAGCACAAATCACTGAAGAGTTGTGACTACAGCAGGCAGGTGAAAAATGGGCAGCGGACTTTACAGCATGCTTCTTCTCTTTTTCAATGAAACTAGATTGAGATAGTGATTTTGGTTCTACACAGAGAAGCAGTTAGGCTTGGCTCAGCATATCATCCTTTTTCATCTTCTGAATTGCTTCAAGAAAGAGGGGAATTAGCTCAAATGG
This sequence comes from Geotrypetes seraphini, assembly GCF_902459505.1. Classification (NCBI taxonomy): domain Eukaryota; kingdom Metazoa; phylum Chordata; class Amphibia; order Gymnophiona; family Dermophiidae; genus Geotrypetes; species Geotrypetes seraphini. The sequence goes on from NC_047085.1 coordinate 109,098,632, forward strand.
TAGAGCGCTTGCTTTGCATGTGAGAGGCAGTGGGATCAATGCCCACATTCTCCATGGATCCTTTTGCTACCTTAGGTCTTACAAATGAGAGGAGTGAAATCTAAATCAGTAATTTGCAGCTTCTAAACATTGAAGCCTGTAGTTTCCACAGGATATTCAGAGATCTGGAAAGATGCTGTTTTTGGTGGAGGGTGAGAATGAGTAAAAAGGCTGAAAGTCCTCAGAAAGTAGTCTGGAATTGAGGTTTTCTGATATGGGTTGTGCAGAAATCTGTTGAGGAAAATGTGGTAAAACGTCAGGATTGTAATTAACCCAGCATCTGCTTTGTGCGCAACACAGCAAAAAGAGGCAGGGGAATTAGCTCAAGTGGTAGAGCTCTTGCTTAGCATGTGAGAGGTAGTGGGATCAATGCCCACATTCTCCATTTTTTTTTTCTGCAACCAAATAGCTGAAATATAAAGTTTGACATGCTGGTGGATCAGCAACTACCTAGTCAGGTTGAAAGGAAGCACTTGCAATGCTTAAAAGGTATCCTGTATATGGGATTTCATGGATTAAATAAGGACAAAAAGTGATCTGTTAGCCTTTGGTTGGCTGTGAAAAGGATCAGTGTGAGCTCTAGAGGAAATAGCAGAAGAGGCCCTAATTCATCTGTCCTTCCTTTTCTCATAGTTTCACACCCCTTTTATCATATACAAGAGCACAAATCACTGAAGAGTTGTGACTACAGCAGGCAGGTGAAAAATGGGCAGCGGACTTTACAGCATGCTTCTTCTCTTTTTCAATGAAACTAGATTGAGATAGTGATTTTGGTTCTGCACAGAGAAGCAGTTAGGCTTGGCTCAGGATATCATCCTTTTTCATCTTCTGAACTGCTTAAAGGAAGAGGGGAATTAGCTCAAATGGTAGAGTGCTTGCTTTGCATGCGAGAGGCAATGGGATCAATGCCCACATTCTCCATGGATCCTTTTGCTACTTTAGGTCTTACAAATGAGAGGAGTGAGATCTAGAAAAGCACGCAAAAGCAGTAATTTGCAGCTTCTAAACATTGAAGCCTGTAGTTTCCACAGGATATTCGGAGATCTGGAAAGATGATGTTTTTGTTTGAGGGTCAGGATGAGTAAAAAGTCTGAAAATCCTCAGAATGTTTTCTGATATGGGGTTTGCAGAAATCTGTTGAGGATCATGTGGAAAAACGTACTACAGCAGGAAGGTGAAAAATGGGCAGTGGTCCTTACAGCATGCTTCTTTTCTCTTTTTATGAAACTAGATTGTGAAAGCGATTTTGGTTCTGCACAGCAAAGCAGTTAGACTGTGCTCAGCATATCATCCATTATCCCAGGACAATCAGGCAGCATATTCTCACACATGGGTGACGTCACCGACGGAGCCCCCCCAAGGACAGCCTCGAAAGCAGACCTGCTTGAAGATCTTCATAAGAGCTTCTGAGTGCTGCATCGCGCATTCGAGAATGCCTTCCCACCCGAACTAGGGGGCTCATCTCCTGTGAGGATCCTCAGTTCAACGTTTTCCGTGGAGCCGAGAAGACCTGTTCGTCTTAGCTCTGCAGCATTAGTGCTTTGTCTTCACCGCGGCTATCATTTAGTTTTGGTCGCTGTGTTCGCGTCTTCTTTTTCTTTTATTTTACAAAAAAAAAAATATATATATATATATTTGTTTCTTGTTTTTTTGGCCGTCCAGTGCGAGGGCTTTGAGCCTAGGCCCAACCCTATGCCTCTCTTGGTACGGACTTTGTATTTTCTATGTCCCGGCCTCTAACCGGGTTTAAACATTGTTACCTGTGTTGCAGTACAATTTCCGTTACCGACCCTCATAGTCGGTGCATGGTTTGTTTTGGGGTCCGGACATTGCCTTGAAGATTGTCATCGCTGCTTGACCCTCCAACATCAGGCTTTTTTTCGCCGCTGTGTCCGTTTTATCCAACTTTTTGGCACCATGGAGCCTGAGAAAACCTCGGCATCTACCTCGGGGACAACTTCGCTCTCGAAGGCCTCGACTTCGACTGTGGCCTCAGGTTTGAAAGCCTTGCCTTCCGCTTCGACACAGGCCTCGACCTTGAAGACCTCGGCGTCCTCGGTCTTAAAGGCCTCGTCGGTTCCTTCATTGAAGTCTGCTCCTGTGGGTCAGTCTCCTGCCTCTCTTTCAGGTACCGTCCCTAAGAAGCCACCAGAGTCTCATGCTCCGCAACCCGTACCTCTGGGGTTGTCCACCTCCTCGAGACCTTCAGCTAAGTGTGCCTCCAAGTCTCGGGAATACTCATCTTCAAAGTCGCCCTCCTTGGAGCACACTGCTGCACCTACAAGACCTGATCCCTTTGTCTCGGTGCCAATGTTCGAGGACATGTTGAAGTCTATCTTAACCACTCAAATTTCCTCGATAGTGGTTCAACTGGTTCTGTCCTCAACCTTGCTTCCTGTAGACCAGCCTGGGCAGCAGTCTGAGCCTCCTGTAAAGATGCTTCGTGGCAGGTCTTGGAAGCCTCATCATCTTTCTTCTACTGATTCTTCACCTGAACCTCCATCAATGTCTCCGCTGCCTCGGTTGAAGCATCGCTCAAAGCATTCGAAGCCCATTGCTTCCAAGCTTCATAAGGATTCGAAGCTTTCATCTTCAATGCATCCCGAGACTTCATCTAGATTAAAACAGTGGTCTCATCATCGAGGTGCCTCGACCGCTTCATCCCCGAGACCATCAAGATCGGGGAACCCTCTCTCGAGGCCTCTTTTGCGGGACTCTTCTCCTCCTGCCTTGAACCCCGAGAACCTCGCCGTCGAGAAGCTTGAAGCGCAGGCACTCCTTGACTCCACCCCATGTAGGCAGTACAGCTTCTTCATTCACAGTGCGTTTGGACTTGGAGCCCTTGTCTCAATATCCTAGGGAGGCTTCTCCGTCCTACTCGGTGGTCCCTCGGTCTCACTCTGCCTCCCCTGAGGATGCTTCGACCTCGAAGTCCACTTCATTCGCCAAATTGTCTTCGATATGGGGAAAGCTCTTCAATTGGATCTACATTCTGACTCCAAGTATACCCCAGAATACTTGGCTGACATGGAGCTGCCTCATCCGCCTAAGGAGACCTTGAGGTTGCCAATGACTCCAGTCATTAAGCAGACCTTCATGAGATACATGGAAACTCCTTACTCCACTACAGCCATTCCTTCCAAATTAGAGTCCCGCTACTGCACTGTACCCTGCAAGGGATTTGAAAAATCTCAATTATCACATCAGTCTTTGGTGATGGAGTCATCCCTGAAGAAAGCTCATCCTTCTAAACTTTCTGCTGCAGTTCCACCTGGCAGGGAAGGTCAGACCATTGATAAATTTGGACGCCGATTGTACCAAAACTCCATGATGGCTAACAGAATTCTCAATTATAATGTTTTTATCACCTATTTCAATCATTTTCTGAAATTGCTACCTTCCTTTTATCTGGACCTTTCCAAGCTAATTCTTTAGGAGTTTAAACAAATCCTCCAAACTCTATCTCAATTGAGGCTTTTCATGTTACAGGCCTCCTATGATGCTTTTGAACTTTCCTCAAGAGTCTCTGCTTTTGCAGTCACCTTGCCTGGCTGCACATAGTTGACATGGATCCCAATTTGCAGGACCGTCTTACCAACTTGCCTTGTCAAGGGAATGAACTTTTTGATGACTCCATTGAAGCTGCCACCAAGCACCTTTCAGAACACGAGCGCTCTTTTGCTTCTTTAATTTGACCCAAGCCCAAGACTCCTCCTGCTCAGGTATATAAACAACCACACCGTCGTTATCCTCAGAAAATGACACCAGTTTTTTCCAGACTCCACCTCAACTTTCTCAGCAACAGCAGTGTCAGCAGAAGACTCAAACTCCTGCAGCCGCTAAACCACCTGTCTTTTTGATGTTCCAAGTCTGAGCATTCCAACCTCCCTGCATCAGAATTCTCTTCTGCCCACTGGAGGTCGTCTTTCCCATTTCTATCTCCAGTGGGAAACCGTCACATCGGATCTCTGGGTTCTGACCATTCTATGAGAGGGATACTCTCTTTGCTTGCTTTAGGTGCCTCCAGATCACCTTCCAAGAGAGTGTCCTTCCAGTTCATCGCAACTTCCCTTTCTTCTTCAGGAAGCTCAGGCTCTCTTTCGCCTTCGAGCTGACGAGGAGATTCCTCTCTCTCAGCAGAACCTGGGTTTTTATTCCTGTTACTTTCTGGTTCCAAAGAAGACAGGGGACTTGCAACTCATTCTGGACCTCCTAATTTCTGGTTAAAGAGATGTTTCGGATGCTCTCATTGCCGACCTTGTACTCCCTGATGGATCAGGAAGAATGGATGTGCTTGCTGGATCTCAAAGAGGCTTACACTCATATCCCCATTCATCCAGCGTCGTGCAAATACCTTCGATTCAAGGTGGGGAATCTTCATCTTCAGTACAGAGTTCGTTCTTTCGGACTTGCCTCCTCCCCCAGAGTATTTACGAAATGTCTGGTGGTGGTGGCTGCTGCTCTTCGTTCTCAGGGTCTTCAAGTTTTTCCGTACCTGGACGACTGGCTTATCAAAGCCCCCTCCCCTCAAGGGGTTATTGCAGCGACCCAACAGACTATTATGTTCCTCCAAAGTCTGGGGTTCGAAATCAACTTTCCAAAATCCCAACTGATTCCATCTCAATCTCTTCAGTTCATTGGGGCTACCCTGGATACTGTCCAACTCAGAGCGTTTCTGCCTCCACCACGTCGAGATACCCTCATTCGCCTTTGTCATCAGGTGTCTCGTCTTCCATCTATTTCTGCAAGACAAATGATGGTTCTGCTCGGCCACATGGCTTCTACAGTTCATGTGACTTCTTTTGCCAGACTTCACCTTTGCATTTCTCAGTGGACCCTGGCATCTCAGTGGCAACAAGCTACAGACCCGCCTTCCCAACAAATTACAGTAACTCCTTTGTTGAAGCAGTCTCTCCACTGGTGGATGCTCTCTTCCAATCTTTCCAGAGGTTTGCTGTTCCACATTCTTCATCACAAGGTTCTCACAACAGACTCGTCGACCTATGCATTGGGGCCCATGTAGACGGCCTCCGTACCCAGGGTCTCTGGACTTCGGCTGACCGACTTTGTCATATCAATCTATTGGAACTCAGAGCGATCTTCAATGTTCTCAAAGCTTTTCAACACCTTCTTCACGACATGGTGGTGCTGGTCTGGACCGACAACCAGGTAGCCATGTATTATGTCAACAAACAGGGGGTATGGGTTCTCACTCCCTGTGTCAAGAGGCTCTGAATCTGTGGCATTGGGCAATTCATCGGAACATCTTTCTCCGGGCTGTTTATATTCAAGGTCACCACAACAGTCTGGCAGACAACTTGAGTCGCCTTCTGCAACCTCACGAATGGACACTCAATTCCCCCACACTGCATCAGGTATTTGCTCGCTGGGAGACCCCGCAGATAGACCTTTTTGCGTCCCCCCCTCAACAACAAGATGCTTCAGTTTTGCTCTCGAATATACTCTCTCCAACGTCTGGAGGCGGACGCTTTCCTCCTGGATTGGACGGGTCAGTTTCACTATGCCTTCCCTCCATTTCCACTGATTCTCAGGACTCTTGTCAAACTCAAGACGGACCATGCCACCATGATTCTGATAGCTCCTTGGTGACCCAGACAACCGTGGTACTCCTTTCTGCTTCAACTCAGCACCAGGGAGCCTCTACTTCTACCAGTTTTTCCCTCTCTGCTTACTCAGAGTCAAGGATCTTTACTTCATCCCAATCTGCAGTCTCTACACTTAACAGCTTGGTACCTTTAGGCCTGACGGACTCCTCGCACTTCTCTCAGTCTGTTCAAGATATTTTGGTCGCTTCCAGAAAGCCTTCCACTCGACAGTGTTACGGCCAGAAATGGACTAGATTTTCTGCTTGGTGTTCCACACGTCACCTAGAGCTAATGTCCACATCCTTGGCTTCTGTTTTGGACTATTTGCTTCACTTATCGCAATCTGGACTTCAATCTACATCCATTCGAGTCCATCTTAGTGCTATTGCTGCTTTTCATCAGCCTCTTGATAGGAAACCTCTTTCTGCACATCCCGTGGTTTCCCAATTTATGAAGGACTCTTTAATGTTCATCCACCACTTAAACCGCCTCCGGTGGTTTGGGATCTCAATGTTGTTTTAGCTCAACTAATGAAACCTCCATTTGAACCACTTAATAAAGCTCATCTCAAGTATCTCACTTGGAAAGCGGTTTTTCTGATTGCCCTCATGTCTGCTCAAAGAGTCAGTGAGTTACAAGCTATGGTTGCGGATCCACCTTTCACAGTTTTCCGCCATGACATAGTGGTCCTCCGTACTCATCCGAAGTTCTTGCCTAAAGTGGTTTCAGACTTTCATCTCAATCAATCTATTGTTCTTCCAGCATTTTTTCCAAAGCCTCATTCTTACCCTGCAGAAGTGGCGCTCCATACTTTGGACTGTAAACGTGCCTTGGCTTTCTACTTGCAACGCACTCTACCTCACAGAACAGCCCCACAACTTTTCATCTCCTTCAAGCCAAATAAGTTGGGGCGTCCTTCTCGAAGTGAACCATATCCAACTGGATGGCTGCTTGTGGTATTGCGGTATATAAACTGTTATTATTATTATTGAATCTCTTTCTGTTATGCTCAGGCTGGTCTTCCTCTGCAGGGTTGAGTCAAAGGCCATAAAGTTCGAGCTATGGCGGCATCTGTAGCTTTCCTCAGATCAACTCCTATTGAGGAAATCTGCAAGGTTGCCACTTGGTCGGTTCATACATTCACCTCTCATTACTGTCTGGATACTTTTTCCAGACGGGATGGCCATTTTGGCCAATCTGTTTTGCAAAATTTTTTTTCTTAAATTGCCAACTCTCCCTCCATCCCTTTCTGCTTAGCTCTCATGTGTGAGAATATGCTGCCTGCTTGTCCTGGGATAAAGCACTGTTACTTACCGTAACAGTTGTTATCCAGGGACAGCAGGCAGATATTCTCACAACCCACCCACCTCCCCTAGTTGGCTTCTTAGCTAGGTATCTGAACTGAGAATCTTCACGGAGATGCGCCCCCTAGTTCGGGTGGGAAGGCACTTGCGCATGCGCGATGCAGCACTCGGAAGCTCTTATAAAGATCTTCAAGCAAGTCTGCTTTCGAGGCTGTCTGCTGCGGGGCTCAGTCGGTGATGTCACCCATGTTTGTGAATATCTGCCTGCTGTCCCTAGATAACAACTGTTACGGTAAGCAACTGTGCTTTTTCATCTTCTGAGCTGCTTCAAGAAGGAGGGGAATTAGCTCAAATATTAAACCGCTCGCTCTGCATGGGAGAGGCAGTGGGATCAATGCCCACATTCTCCAGGGATCCTTTTGCTACATTAGGTCTTACAAAAGAGAGGAGTGATATCTAGAAAAGTATGCTAAAGCTGTAATTTGCTGCTTCTAAACATTGAAGCCTGTAGTTTCCACAGGATATTCAGAGATCTGGAAAGATGCTGTTTTTGGTGGAGGGTCAGAATGAGTAAAAACTCTGAAAGTCCTCAGAATGTAGTCTGGAATCGTGGTTTTCTGACATGGAGTGTGCAGAAATCTTTTGAGAATCACGTGGTAAAACGTCTGGATTGTAATTATCCCAGCATCTGCTTTGTGCCCAAGACAGCAGCATGAGGCAGTGAATTTAGCTCAAGTGGTAGAGTGCTCGCTTTGCACGTGCGAGATAGTGGAATCGATGCCCACATTCTCCATTCTTTTTTTTCTGAAACCAAAGAGCTGATATATAAAGCTTAACACGCTGGTGGATCTGCAACTACCTAGTCAGGTTGAAAGGAAGAACTTGCAATGCTTAAAAGGTATCCTGCATATAGAATTGAATGGATTAAATAAGGACAAAAAATGATCAGTTAGCCATTTGGTGACTGTGAAAAGGATCATTTTCATCTCCCGAACTACTTCAAGAAGGAGTGGAATTAGTTCAAACATTAAAGTGCTTGCTTTGCATGTGAGAAGCAGTGGGCTCAATACCCACTTTCTCCATTGATCTTTTTGCTACTTTAGGTCTAACAAAGGAGGGGAGTGAGATCTAAAAAAGCACGCTAAAGCTGTAATTTGCTGCTTCTAAACATTGAAGCCTGTAGTTTCCACAGGATATTCAGAGATCGGAAAAGATGCTGTTTTTGATTGAGGGTCAGAATGAGTAAAAAGTCTGAAAGTCCTCAGAATGTAGTCTGGAATTGAGGTTTTCTGATATGGGGTGTGCAGAAATCTGTTGAGGATCACGTGGTAAAACGTCAGAATTGTAATTAACCCAGCATCTGCTTTGTGCGCAAGACAGCAAAATGAGGCAGGGGAATTAGCTCAAGTGGTAGAGCGCTCGCTTAGCATGTGAGAGGTAGTGGGATCAATGCCCACATTCTCCATTCCTTTTTTTTCTGGAATCGAAGAGTGAAATATAAAGCTTAAAAAGCTACCAATTTGCGGATAAGTTCTCCAATAGCTCAGAGAGATTTTTTTTTTTTCTCTGAGCACTTGCAGTGCCAGGGTCCCATAAGGCATGCCCGAGCTCTACCCTTTTCCCCCTGCTTCCCACTAATCCCCAGTCTTTAGTTTCCGCTCGTTCCCATCGGTTGGATTTTCTACAGCTCTCTATTACAACTTTTCTACTCATCACCTTGAAGATGCCTGAATCATCTAAAGAAATGATCCTCATGAATTGTGCGCCCACTGATTAGATCCGGCGCACAAGGTTTCCATGTTGCTTTCATTGTGCGCACATGTCTCCATGTGCACACAAGCTAAGGAAGAGGGCACTGAGAGACTTCATGAAGAGAAGTGAGGCCCGAGAATCTTCCTCCAGCAGCCATCCTCATCGGAATGCAGCAGCGGGGGATCCACAAGCTACAGCGGCAAGGAGCCTCCAGGATGCCCTGGCTCAACTAATCACCCTGCCTGTACTCGGCCCGGTAGAGAAATCTCTCCCGGAGTTCCTGCATGCTGCCGTGTACAGCCAGTCTCTGCAGGCAGCCGATAGGGGTCTCGCCAGATCAAGAGATCTCTCCCGGAGTCTCTGCATGCTGCCGTGTACAGCCAGCCTCTGCAGACAGCAGATCGGGATTTTTCGCGCTCCAGACTGAGAGATCTCCCCCGGAGTCTCTGCATGCTGCCACTTACAGCCAGCCTCTGCAGTCAGCAGATCGGGGTTTTTGCCCTCCACACTGAGAGACCTCCTCCGGATTCCTTGCATGCTGCCGTGTACAGTCAGTCTCTGCAGGCAGCCGTTCGGGGTTCTCCCTCCAGCCCCAAAGGTAAGTCCTATCTGCTTGTTTTTGGGAAAACCTCTGATAATCTTTTGCAGCCCCAAGGGCTCTGCCCCACCCTCCTCCCAATCTTAACTTAAGGAGAAAGAAACTCCTATGCTTCTTTCCCTCGGGGGGGGGGGGGGAGGACCTGTAGACCTCTCCCACCAGCAGGAGACATGCTGCTCCAGAGTTCAGCAGTGGATGTCCCTCCTCCCTGCAATCTCCCCACATTCTAAAAAAAAAAAAAAAAATGAACTCGATGCTTTTTTCCCTCTTGGGGTCCTGCAGAGTCTGCAGTTCAGACCTCCCCCCCCTCCCCCCTCCCCTCATGTCGGGAATGAGGAGTCTGCCTTCCACACCTGGGCGGGCTCTCAGCAACCAGCCATGATGGAAACCGCTGGCAACCAATTGCAACACAGGTTTTTCCTTCCTCCCTGGCAATAGGGGCAGTCCCGGGGAACTCTTCACAAAGTACTGTGCTGATGTCATCAGTGATGTGGCATGTCAGACCACGCCTCCCCAAAGGTGGGGGTTTGAAACTCCTCAGCCTAAAGAGCTGTTCACTGCAGCAGGAAGGACTCAGCTACTAATTATGATTTCTATAGCACTGAAAGGCATATGCAGTGCTGTACAGTTTAATATACAATAGGCAGTACAGCAGGAGAAGCCCACACAGGAGGCATCATCACTCCTCTTTCTCTGCCTCCAGGCAAAGTGGGAAACGCAGCCAGGAGCACTGGCACAGATGAAGGGGTGCATCGTGCCCCCTCTCTGCAGGCTCACCCCCCCTCTCAAGAAGGACAGAGAATGTTGGCGGGGTACATGGAGCCACCCAACCAGTCAAGTGGAGCAGCACATTAACCTGCGAACCACCAGGGGTGGGACCAGCAGCAACAGTTAATCTTCCTGCTGACCCAACTCTTCTCTAAGTGGGCAACACTCCTCCCAATGCCCCCCTTTAGAGGGAGCCACGCACAACAACATGGTGCGTTCCAGCGGCATGCCATGCACCTAAGCAACGAGGAACAAGCAACATACCAGCCTCCAGCCACACCCCGAGTCACCACCCACAAAAATAAATAAATAACTAAATAAATAACTAAAAAGAAAACAAAAAACCCCACAAAAAATCCACAAACGAGGACTTACCCCAAGTTCCTCCAGAAACTCACAGCCTTTCTCAAGATCCACATGGGTGGACCACCAGTACCCAACACAGATTACTACAATGCCTGAACTACTTCAGGCAGGTGGTGGCGATTCCAGGTCCACAAGAACCTCCTGGAATGCAGAGACAAGATTTGGCAGACTCCCTCTTCAGGCAAACCAACATCAAGGAGACTGGGATTGAAGTACCAGATCTTTCCGGCCCAGGGATTCGACAACCCGCAGCAGCCATACATGGGCATTGCGGTAGCCTTGGCGCTTAAGAGAAACAGGGCAGCATGACTCCCCCATCCAACGCCCCGTCAGGGAAGGACCTGAAAAACCCTGGATTCCACGGGGAAAAAGACCTTTGAGGGTGCAATGCTGAGCGCACGAATTGCTGCGCTCCAGTTCCAGATGCGGCTTTATCAGGAGGCCATTGAGAGAAAATAAATAAATAAAATAAAACAGGGACTCCAGCTCACCACCGAGCCAGTCCACACTGGCAGCAGTCTGTGCCCCAGCGCTCGCAATAGTAACATAACTGCTACGTAAACAAGCACCGCCCGAGGGGCAGGGGCATCCAAGGGCAGCCCTCTCCCCACAACAAAAACAGAACCTTGACCACCCTCCGGCCAGCAGGATCAGATTGTCTGCGAAGGCTTGGCCCAGGATCACCATCGACCAGTGGGCCCTCAGCATCATCAAGCAGGGATTCCGAATTCGTCTCCACTCCCGCCCCCAGAGTGGGCGGGGCACCCTCCATCTGACGACCCAATTTTCCTGCAGCAAGGAGAGGACCTGCTCCGGCAGAATCAATAGAGGCGGTGCCGAACAGAGGAGATCACCAAGGGGTTTTTACTCCAGGAACCCCCGCGTCCCCATGGACAAGGACAAAGCTCGATCCTGGATCTCTGCAAGCTCAACAGGTGCATACACAAGGAACGATTCCAGATGCACTCTCTGGGTACAGTCTTGGCCCTGTTACAGCCCGAGTATTGGCTAGTATCCCTGAACTTACATGATGCATACACTCACGTGCCCATGCACCCAGCCCACAGGAAGCATCGTCGCTTCTAAAGCCAAGACAGATGCCTCCAGTACAAGGTCCTACCCCTTGGACTCTCAACGGCTCCAAGAGTGTTCACAAAGTGCGTGGCAGTGGCACATCCTCGCCTTCAAGGGGTGTGCATCCTATCTTATCTCGACAGCTGGCAGCCCCGACAACCATCATAACCCTCCTCCAAGAACTGGGGTTCCTCATCAACTACAAGAAATCCCACCTGATACCCACCCAGGGGATATCGTTCATTGGAGCAGTCATCGACACCACACAGACCAAGGCCGTCCTACTGGACTACCAAATCCACGCCATAACATCCCTGGCCCAGTGCATCCCTGCCAGCAGCTCATCGTCAGCACGCTCCCTCCTGTGTCTCGGCTGCGGTTGTTGTTGTCCAGCACACCAGACTACACATGAGATCCCTGAAAGGGCACCTCAGACGTCACTGGGACCAATATACCCAACCTCTGACCACCCATATACCCATTCGCCAGCCCATAAACAAGACGCTTCACTGGTGAGCGGCCCAAGATAACCTAGTGAAAGGGAAATCAGACCACCACCTCACCAGCTGGTGGCCACCATGGATGCCTCCAAACATCTTCCCCATCTTTGAACAGGGGACATATGGTCAGCCCAGGCTTTCTCACTCCATATCTACCTACTGGAGCTCAGGGCCATAGGGAATGCCCTTGAAACCATCAAGCAATGGGTGACAGGCAGGGCAGTCCTCACCCAAACAGAAAACCAGGTGGCCATGTACTACATCAACAAGCAGGGAGGGACAGGGTCAGCCTCGCTATGCAAGGAAGCTTGCTGCATGTGGGAGTTCATCAACTCCATTCAATGCCCCATCCAGGCAACTTACCTCCCGGGGGAGCAGAACAACCGGGCAGAAAGCCTCAGCCGCCAGCTGGATCCCTATGAGTGGTGTCTCAACCCAGCGGCGACAAAGAAGATCTTCAGCACCTGGGGCACACTGAGCATCGACCCATTTGCAACTGAACTGAACTCAAAATACTCGACCTTCTGCTCAAAGAGATCAACCCATCGCCGTCTCAGCCCCGACGATCTGTCTGTGAGTTGGAACCACGGACTCTTATACGCCTACCCACCATACCCTAAGTCTTGCAGAAGATCCTTCAGGACAGAGCAACGGTGAACATGATTGCCCTGTTCGGGCCCCAGCAACCATGGTTCCTATTCCGGCAAGGGATAGCGGTTCACCTCTCCCCCTCTTGATCAGTGCAGTTATCATAAAACAACACGGGAGCCTTACCCTCCACCACGACCTGCGTTCCTTAACACTGACCGCAGGGATGATGAGAGGATGAACCTACCACAAGATGTGAAGCCAGAAGACCTTCAACCAGAAAATGCTATGGGTTGAAATTGAGAAGGTTCCGCTACCGGTGCACAGACATGCAGCGAGACCCCTACAACTGCCCCATACCAGACATCCTGCAGTACATACTGAGCTTATCTCAGTGGGACCTAAAACTTCCATCAAGTCCACCTAAGTGCAATTGCGGCATACCACACTGGCCTAGACAACAAACCAGTGCCGAGGAATCCAGTAATCACACAATTTCATGAAGGGACTGTCCAATCTGCACCCACTGGTCAGACCACCACCGCCCGGATGGGACCTCAACTTGGTGCTGCATCAGCTCACCTCGACCCCTTCAAACATTTGGGGGAGGCAGATCCCTTATTCCTGGCCGGGAAAACCCTGACTTCCATCACGTCGACCAGATGTATCGGCGAGATCCAGGCCCTGGTCCATCACCCCCCGACACACTCCTCCATGAGAACAAGGTGGTACCCAGAACCCACCCCCGATTCTTGCCGAAGATGGCTTCAGTGTGCCTCCTGGCACTCTACATCCCCCCACAGGGAGGCACACAGCCACCTCAGTGACACCTCCTGGACTGTGTGCGGGCCCTGACTATGCAACAGACCAGACAAGACTCAATTGTTCATCTCCTACTACCAAAACAGACCAGGACTGCCGGCCACCAAACGCAGGCTCTCGCGCTGGATATCCAAGTGCATCTCCTTCACCTATAGAAGAGCGCAGCGTCAACCGCAGGTGGGAGCCCATGCCCACCAGCACAGAGCCATAGCCACCAAAATGGCTCATCCATTCCACACACTAATAGGGGACATCTGCGATGCAGCCACTTGGTCCTCCATGCACACCTTCACCAAGCACTACTGCCTCTACATAGCATTCCACGCTCCAAATGCTTTCGGCCAAGCAGTGTTGGAAGTCGGCCGAGCAGTCTCCCGGGAGGGACAGCAACCACTAGCACAGCCTTGACAAACACTGACCAAGTAGGGGGTTATAAATATTGACAAACACTGATCAAGTAGGGTGTTATAGATATTGATTAAGTAGGTCTTCCAGCACTCCTGTCTAAACTGAACGTGGAATATGCAAGTATGAATTCTCACATGCAAGTACGAATTGTCACTGTTGACCAGTTGGTTTCTCACTGTTCATTGATTGTTATTGACCAGTTTCACTGTTCTGTATTATTGCTCAGTTAACACAGCGCTTTATCAAAATACCTTGTTTCCACAACTTCACCTGCTTCACCTGATTACCCTGCCCGGCTTGGCCTCCACAGCCAGGCGAGGGATGCACAGAGCACTAAGGCGCAGGTCCAGTCGGTATATCCCTCGGCTAGAGAGTCACCCATATGTGGCTGACTCATTCTGCTTGTCCTAGGAGAAAGAGTACTTACTTACCTGTAACGTAGGTTCTCCATGGACAGCAGGATAGTCAGCCACACAACCCACCCGCCTCCCCATACGGCCGACCCGGCCATAGCTAGGAACATCCTGGGGATTAGGGGGAAGCAGGGGGAAATGGATAGGGTTCGGGCCAGGCACTGCACGTGCTCAGAGATAGAGAAAAAAAAAATCTCTCTGAGCTATTGGAGAGCTTATCCACAAATTGAGAGCTATTGGGACAACACCCATATGTGGCTGACTATCCTGCTGTCCACGGAGAACCTACGTTACAGGTAAGTAACTACTCTTTTTCATCTCCTGAGCTGCTTCAAGAAGGAGGGGAATTAGCTCAAATTGTAAAGCGCTCGTTTTGCATGCGAGCGGCAGTGGGATCAATGCTCACATTCTCCATGGATCCTTTTGCTACTTTAGGTCTTTCAAAGGAGAAGAGTGAGATCTAGAAAAGCATGCTAAAGCTGTAATTTGCTGCTTCTAAACATTGAAGCCTGGTGTTTCCACAGGATATTCGGAGACCTGAAAAGATGCTGTTTTTGGTGGAGGGTCAGAATGAGTAAAAAGTCTTAAAGTCCTCAGAATGTTATCTGGAATCGTGGTTTTCTAACCTGGGGTGTGCAGAAATCTGTTAAGGATCACGTGGTAAAACATCTGGATTGTATTTAACCCAACATCTGCTTTGTGCCCAGGACATCAGAGTGAAGGAGGGCAATTAATTCAAGTGGTAGAACGCTCGCTTAGCATGTGAGAGGTAGTGGGATCGATGCCCACATTCTCCATTCTTTTTTTTCTGCAACCAAAAAGCTGAAATAGAAAGCTTAACACGCTGGTGGATCTGCAACTACCTAGTCAGGTTGAAAGGAAGCACTTGTATTGCTTAAAAGGTATCCTGCATATGGAATTGCATGGATTAAATAAGGACAAAAACTGATCTGTTAACCACTGGGTGGCTGTGAAAAGGATCATTTTCATCTCCCAAACTGCTTTGAGAAGGAAGGGCATTTGCTCAAATGGTAGAGCGCTCGCTTTGCCCACATTCTCCATGGATCCTTTTGCTACTTTAGGTCTTACAAAGGAGAGGATTGAGATCTAGAAAAGCACGCTAAAGCTGTCATTTGCTGTTTCTTAACAGTGAAGCCTGTAGTTTCCACAGGATATTCGGAGATCTGGAAAGATGCTGTTTTTGGTGGAGGTTCATAATGATTAAAAAATCTGGGAGGCATGCGTCTTATGGCGCACGCCAATTATTTTTTTCAATTATTATTGTATTGTGAATACACTGTTGTGGTGGTAATGGTACAGACACTGTGGTACCTTTTGCACCTTTGATTTCTTCTTTTCTTTTGTTTTAGTGGGTTTTACATAATGGAGGGACTGAGAGATTGAAGGCCTCAGTGTATGTTTGTGAATACTGTTCTCTGTGGCATGTTTGTGTTTTGTGAGCATAATATAGGCACATAGGTACCTGGTGATGGAGTCATTGATATGTCATCCCTCTTGGTAGGGTTTCCATTGCCACTGTATCCATGTGGGCTGATGCTGGCGATTCTGTTACTGAAGCAACTATGGGCTGTTGTGGTTGATGGGGTGCTGGATGTGTGGCTGTTTCCAGATCTGAAATGAAGGGAGATAGAAGTGTTCAACCTGGTTTCGGGGTTCATGGGAAGGACAATAAGTCTGCTGAATCTGCAGTTGGGTGACTGGAGCTAGAAGGAATGGACCCATTCCAAGAGGGGGGATTGGATTGGAGCTGGAGGAGATAGAGTTGCTGAATTTGATGAGTTGATTTGGAGGGAATAAAGATTGGTGTTGGACCCATGATGGGGTTGGTTGGAGCTAGATGGTAGTGAGAGAGCTGCTGGACCCATGTTGGTGGGGTGGGGTGCCTGGAACTGGAAGAAAGGGAGAGAATTGCCTTTAATCTACCGACCAATTGTTTACTTTTTAGACCCTTTAGTTACTCCTATTTTGCATGCTGATGATTTGTAAAGTCCTTCTTAGCAAATGTGTGATACTTTGTCTAATTGCAGAGTTAATGTATTTCTTTCCTTGTTCACCTGGAAAACTTGAAATTCCCCAAAGTACATACCATAATTTTCGCTCCATAAGACACCCTTTTTCCACTCCCAAAAAGGGGGTGGAAATAAGGGTGCGTATTAAGGAGCGAATGTTAAAAAAAAAAAAAATTGTACTTTTTTCCCATCCTGATGGTCTATCACACTTTACGCACTCTTGCCTCAGTTCTCCTGCTCTCTTCTGGCAGCGGCACAGCGGTGCATGAGGTAGGCGCGTACTTTTTGCATGCCTGCTTGGTCCCATGCTGTACTCCGAATGGCTGCCTGTCAGATCTTATCCCACAAGAACTGACAGGCAGCCATTCAGAGTGTAGGCACACAAAAAGCGCTTGCCTACTTCATGCACAGCTGTGCCGGTGCCACTGACACTGCAGGAAGAGAGCAGGGGAACCAAGGCAGGAGTGCGGGAAGTGCCCTGGATGGCCCGATGGGAAAAAAATGTACTGGGGGAGAGTTGCCTGTCCTTGTCTTGAGGCTGGAATGTTGACTGTGTTTGGGTTGGCTGGCTATCTTGTGACTGGCTGGTTTGGGGTTGGCTGGGGGCTGGATGGCTGTTTTGGGGTTGGTTCGCTGGCTGGATTGGGGTTGGCTGGCTTGGGACTGGCTGGCTGGCTTGGGGCTGGCTAGCTTGGGACTGGCTGGCATGGAACTACACGTGCTTACTATTAGATGTGCCCACCACTAGAGTGCCCTGTACCCTGTCCCAGCCTATCACTAGACCACCAGAGGGGGTAAAAGGTAGAGGGCACATCATTTGATTCAGAATTTTTTTCCTCCTCTACAAGTGGGTGCGTCTTATGGTCAGGTGCGTCTTATGGAGTGAAAAATATGGTAACTAGAAGTGCAAGAAATCACCAATATACATGAGAGTGCAGTGACCATAGTACCCCAAATCTTCAGTATTCTTTTCAATTAAAAGGGCTGCACTGTTGCATGACATCATTTTATCTGGAATAAAAAGGAAATTAAATCTATATGAGTCCTTTAACAGCAACTACATTGGTGTGATATACAGGCCTCCTTCACAGTCAGAAGTGGACAGAGATTTAAAAGCAAACATTCATAATATAGCTGTAAAAGGAAAAGTACTACTAATAAGTAATTTTAACATGCCAGATGTTGATTGTGGGGTCTTCTAGAAGTAGAGGGATCTTTGATTCTCTACAAGGGGAACTGTTTCAGCAGGAGGTTGCTTTGGTTCTCAAAAGTACTATCTGAGCGGTAAGGCAAAAGAGGTTAGCTTTCATAAACTACAAAAGAGCGCAGAAAGAAGACAGGAAAAAATATCTGGAAAAGTTTAGAGAGGCTGGTTGAGTAGTCAGGAAAGCAAAGATGAATATGGAAGAAAAATAACTGACATGGTAAAATGGGGGACACATTATTTTTTTTTAGATATATTAGTAATAGAAAGAAGTGGAAAAGTGACATTGTGAGACTCAAAGATGAAGGGGACATAAGAACATAAGCAGTGCCTCTAATGGGTCAGACCCGAGGTCCATCGCGCCCAGCAGTCCGCTCACGCGGCGGCCCAACAGGTCCAGGACCTGTGCAGTAGCCCTCTATCTATACCCCTTTATCCCTTTTTCCAGCAGGAAATTGTCCAATCCTTTCTTGAACTCCAGTACCGTACTCTGTCCTATTACGTTTTCTGGAAGCGCATTCCAGGTGTCCACCACACACTGGGTAAAGAAAAACTTCCTAGCATTCATTCTGAATCTGTCTCCTTCCAACTTTTCTGAATGCTTTCTTGTTCTTTTATGTTTTGAAAGTTTGAAGAATCTGTCCCTCTCTACTCTCTCTATGCCCTTCATGATCTTGTAGGTCTCTATCATGTCTCCTCTGAGTCTCCGCTTTTCCAGGGAGAAGAGCCCCAGTCTCTCCAATCTTTCAGTGTATGAAAGGTTTTCCATGCCCTTAATCATTCGTGTCGCTCTCCTCTGGACCCTCTCAAGTATTGCCATATCCTTCTTAAGGTACGGTGACCAATACTGAACACAGTACTCCAGGTGCGGGCGCACCATTGCCCGATACAACGACAGGATGACTTCTCTCGTTCTGGTCGTGATACCCTTCTTAATAATACCCAACATTCTGTTTGCCTTCTTCGCGGCTGCTGCGCATTGTGCTGTTGACTTCGTTGTTGTGTCCACCAGTACACCCAAATCTCTTTCAAGGCTATTTCTCTCTAACACTAATCCCCCCATTTGGTAGCTGAACATCGGGTTTTTTCTCCCTAAATGCATGACCTTGCATTTCCCCACATTGAAGTCCATCTGCCATTTATTCGCCCACTCCTCCAGTTTGCTTAGGTCCCTTTGTAGGTCCTCACACTCTTCCGCATTTCTAACCCTTCTACAGAGTTTAGTGTCATCCGCAAATTTGATAACTTCACACTTCGTCCCCGTTTCCAGGTCATTGATAAATACATTGAACAGCAGCGGTCCGAGTACAGACCCCTGTGGAACCCCGCTCATGACCTTCCTCCAGCTCGAGTAATGACCCTTTACTCCAACCCTCTGCCTTCTGCCTGCCAACCAGTGTTTGACCCATCTGTGCACGTCCCCTTCCACCCCGTGGTTCCACAGCTTCCTAAGTAGCCGCTCATGGGGTACCTTGTCAAAGGCCTTTTTGAAGTCGAGGTAAATGATGTCTACGGGTTCCCCTTTGTCCAACTGACTGTTTACCCCCTCAATATGTAAAAGCTGATAAAGATAAGACTAAATTGCATAACAAATATTTCTGTTCTGTGTTCACAGCTGAAGCTCTGGGAGCAGGACTGCAGAAGGCAAAAGCAAATAGGGCTGGAGGTGTGGTAGATCCTGATTGATTTTCAAAGGATTGTGTTTGTGAGGAGCAAGCTAAACTAAAGGGGGATAAAGCGATGGGGCTGGATCTGAGGGTACTGAAGGAATTTAGTTCTGGGAGGTCCTTTGGCTGACCCTTTCAATGCTTATCTAGAGTCGGGAGTGAAACTGAAGAAGCACAGATATGGTCACTCTCCATAAAAGTGGAAGTAAGGAAGATGTAGTGAACTACAGGCCGGTAAGTCTGACCTCTGTGGTTAGTAAATTAATGAAAACACTTTTAAAACAGAGAATAGTGATATTTCTGGAATCCAGTAGATTACAGGATTTGAGGCAACATGGATTCACTAAAGGCAGGTCTTGTCAAACGTGATCAATTTCTTTGGATGATCAGAGAATTGGATTGAGGGAGAGCACTAGTTGTGGTGTACTTAGATTTTTAGCAAAGCCTTTGACAGTGTTCCACACAGGCATCTAATAAATAAATTGAGTGCCCTCAGTATGGGCCCCAAATTGACACCACTTGGTCAGGAACTGGTTGAGTAGAAGGTGACAGAGGGTAATGGTCAATGGAGATTGCTCTGAGGAAAGAGAGGTTACCAGTGGTGTGCCTCAAGGTTTGGTTCTTGGGCCTGCTCTTTTAACATTTTTGTTAGCTGAAGGGCTATCATGTAAGATTTGCCTCTTTGTGGATGATACCAAAATCTGCAGTACAGTTGACACCACTGATGGTGTGAATAACATAAGGAAGAACATAGCAAAGCTTGAAGAATGGTCTGAAATTTGGCAGCTAAGATTTAATGCTAAGGTATGTGAGGTCATGCATTTGGACTACAAAAACTCAAGGGAACAATACAGTTTAGGATGTAAAGAACTTTTATGTATGGAAAAGGAACAGGACTTGAGTATGATAGTATGTGATAATCTTATGGTGGTCAAACAGGTTGAAAAGGCAACAGCAAAAGCTAGAAGGATGCTAGAGTGCACAGGGAGAGGTATGGCCAGTAGGAGAAGGAGGTATTGATGTCCTTGTAAAAGACTCTGGTGAGACTTCATTTATAATATTGTGTACAATTCTGGAGACTACATCTTCAGAAAGATAGGAACAGGACTGAGTCAGTCCAGAGGAAGGCTACTAAAATAGTTGGTGGTCTTTGTCATAAGGTGTACCAAAAAAAACAAACTTGTAACTTCACTGGAAATGTCCAGTTAACTCTTTTGTAATCCGCCTTGAACTGCAAGGTATAGGCGGAATAGAAGTCCCTAATGTAATGTAATGTAATGTAATATAATATAATGTGTAAGGGGTCAGACTTAAAGATCTCAATATGCATATTTTGGAGGGAATGCGGGAAAGAGGAGATATGATAGAGATGTTTAAATCAAAAAAATTACAAAAATTGTCACTCACCAGCAGTGGGCTACCTCTCTAAAATCCAACATTGAAATTCAAAAACAGGTAGAGAAAAAGCCTCAAAAACGTTTTAGCATGCAGCAATCATTGATGATTCACAGCTGGCATTCTTTTCTTATCATGCGCAAAAAACTCACACCCGCAGCACAATGTAAAAAGAGCTAAAAATGGAAAACCCCACTACTGTGCACAGTATTTTTAATTCTTTTATATATATATATATATATATTTAAATTTTTATAATACATTTTTCTGTAAAAACTTTTAAAACTTTTTATATATAAATATATGAAATATAAAGTTCCAAATTCAAAATCGTTGAAAAAGGAAATAAAATACTTAGATCTAGCGCCAGAGGATGGAACTGGAAAGGATCCACCGGTACAAACTTATTTTTCCAACGGCAAACATAATCCTCTCACAGTACACAGCCAAGTCCACGACAGAGCCAAAACCTCCAACAAGCACTCGTTTCACAAACACATTTGGTTTCTTCATGGATTCTCAAAAAAGCTTCCAACAGCCACAAAATTCTCCTTAAGAAAGTGTCCAGCCAGAAAGTTTCACAGCAGCTTCAAACATGCACAATGGCACAGAATAACCAGGAAGTAGAAATAGCAGGCTCAGGGCTAACTTCTGGGACACTCACTTCGAGTATGACATCAGATATTAATAAAAAGCACATCACTCGATTTTTTTATTTAATCCAAATGGCCAAAAAATATTCTGGAAAAAAATCCATCTTTGTTCACATTGGTGCAGTTTCCTTCTTATGTTCCCTCGTCTCTCTGAGAAAGGAATGTGTTGAAGAACAACACATTTAAATTCAGTAAACAGATGTTTCTCTTTCACGTGGAGGGGCATAATTGAAAGAAATGTCTAAATCAATTTTCGTCTAAGTCGCAAGTCGTCCAAAGTAAAAAAAACAGCTTAGGACACATTTTTGAAAAAACGTCCAAATTTTTTTTCATTTCAAAACTCGTCCTACTGATCTGATTGTCCAAGTCACTAAATCGTTCATCTTTATACCACATTTTCGTCCAACTTTTCATCCAAGTCAAAAACGCCTAGAACAAGCCCTGTTGGACGTGGGAGGGGTCTGCAAAGTGATAGACTGAACACCCAGATATGGCACCTAAATAGTGGGGTAAATTACAGGGCACTGCTGTTGTAACTGGCACTAAAGCTTTCCAGCAGGACTCCTCAGTGCCCCTAGTGGTTATAATTAAAATTGCACCGGCGTGTGACCCAATATGGAGTGTAACCGGAACTGTGGTCTACTCGGAACTCAACAGCACCTCTCAGTGGTTACAAGAAATAATAGCCCTTGCATGTGACCCGGACTGGAGTCACCCTGCAGGCTTGGACTGACACCAATTAAATCAAAAGCAAAAATGTTCAAAAAGGTAGTAAATCAAAATACTTCAGGTTTATTCTTTCCAACATAAAAAATCAGGAAAAACATGAACCAAACAAACAGGTAAGTAAACCATAAGCCTTCAAACAGTCCAAACTCAAAAGTGAGCAATTAAACAGTTCCAAGAATAAAGCCCAACTGCTTTCTTTACTATTTCCACTTCAGGTTGTCCTTCCCTGAGGTTAGGCTCACCTCAGAGCTCAATGCAACCTGCTCCCAAACAGGTTGTACAGTTTAGTCCCAAACATAGAGTTCAAGTCACTGAATTTACTATACATAGTGCTCCTCTAGTGAAGCCTCTGGCAGGTTTACACTAAACTGCCAGGCAAAGGAGAGTGTCACAGGTTTGCTTTCATTTATCTATAATATAGCCTACAAAATACCCTCCCAGGTAACAGCAAACCTCTCCCAAATACTGACACCTTCAGCTTCAGAAAAGCAAAAGAAAAGTAAAGCAAAAATCCCAAGAGGTCCAGTTTCAGCACACAGTCACTTTCAAAACAAAGGGGCTGAAAACTCACTCACTGTTTCTGCCAATTAGGACTTGCAGCTGATGGAAAGACCAACCTCCATGGCTTCCTCACAAGGACTTACTTCCTCAGGCAGGTTGTCAAGTTCCATTGGAAGATCAGCATCAGAAAGAACTTCCTCCAGCATTTCACCAGCCTCCTGTACCTCCATGGGTGAGGCTGTATCATCCCTGCTTGGCCCGAGGAGACTCTCAGGGAAGAGAGGTCTGAACCTTCTCCCTAGCCTGCATGTCTGCTTGCTGCTGGCTTTTGTACTGCAGGGGCACCTATTCTACCCAGACCTGCCTGGGGCTCTTGGGCTCCTCCTGTGGTGACCTAGATAGTGCTCATCCTGGGAGATTTCAGGCTCCCCCTGGTGGTTAACCAGAAAATCATCCCTATTTTTCCTAGCACAACCCTTGTCCATTCCCTTCCGGGTTTTCTTTTGTGTCTTAGCAGGAACTTTAGCTGGAACCAGGTCAGGCATGATGCCTGTCTGGTTACAGGAGTCACCCTGCAGACACTGCATTAATATGAGTAAAACAAACAAAAACCAGAACCAATGCACACAGCTCCAGGTTTAGTTCCAAAAGAAAATTTAATGTCAGAATGGCAAAATCCAAAAATCAATGCAACTTGCAAAACCCAAAGAAGAAAATAAACCCAAAGGGAAAACTCTGGCTGAGTTCAGGATTTCTCCTTCAAAGCCTGCTCCAACAGGTTTCAGCAAAGTTCAGTTCCTTGCTATCATACTTCAATATTCACACACTTTCACATAGCAAAGCCTCCAGCATATCTTATCACACTGCTGAATCTAGGGGAGTGCCTCAAGTTTGCCTGAAAAAAAAGCTCAAAAACAGCTTTCAAAATCCCTCCCAGGTGTTGGCAAACTTCTCCCCACTAAAGCACTCCCAGCTTCTTAACAAAAATGTGCAGAGAACAAAACAGTAAAGTAACAAAAACCCACAGTTCAAGCAGACAATGTCCCAGGCTGACAAAAAAAACACAACCTTAGCCAAAATAGCAAACAAACAAAAATAACCTCACAGGTTGTTTTTTTTTTTTTTTTTTTAGCTCAGTCCTTGCAAATGGCTGCCAAGCCTACTTCCATCGACTCAGTAGTTGAATACAAATCTTCAAGAGCCAGCTGTCCTTGCATCTCCATGGGCATCTCCTGGTCTGCTTCCAGCAACTCTGAAGTGGGTCCAGCTTCCTCCACTTCCATGGGGTCACAGGTATTACCATGTTTCAGCTAGGAAGCTCTTCCATAGGAAGAGCCTTGAGCTTTCTCCATAACCTGCCTAGTAGCAAGCTAACATCCACTGGTTTTTCAAGAGGGGAGCCCCGCCCTGCTCTAGCTGAGCCTGCTCTCATCTGGGATTCTCTCTGGCTCCCCCCGGTGGATACTAGGGAAATAGCCTTCTTCACTATTCCTGGTTTAAAACCTATGTCCCTAGCCCTGCTGAGTGAATGATAGTGATTGTGCGGGGCTTCCTCGTCCCCTCCATTCTGGGTCGGTGGCATCCTCAAGTGGGTCAGATTGGTACTAGGAGCTGGTCCTGGCAATCCCCTTTCTGGGCTTCTTACCACCCTTCCTTCCAGCTTTCACCGGGACCTTGTGAACTTCACAAAAAGGGTGCCATGTCTTCATCTCACTACGGCTCCCTTATAGGTCATGGTGAGCCCCTCCAACCACATCCAGAATCCCCTAGACCCACTTACCTACCACCCTAATAGCCCTTATGGCTGCAGGAGCCACTTACATGCCAGTACAAAAGGGTTTTAGGGGTATATAGGGGAGTGCACATGTTTCAATATCAATGCAGTGATTACAAGGGCTTAAGGGCATGGGTCCACCTCTACGGGTCCCTAACCCACCCCCAAGACAGTTTAAGATGCCTCTGTGCAGCATGACTAGGCTTTCCTAGGTGATGATGTTCTGGAGGCACAATTTTCAAGTTGTGATTAATATTTTTATGTGGGTGGGGGGGAGGGGTCGGTGATCACTGGGGTAGTGTGTGGGGATCTATATTATGTGTTTTAAATGGTCTAAGTCACAATGTCCAAGTTCCATTGATCCTGTGCTGTATAACTTTTGGTTATACATGCAGTAGGACTAAGTCTAAGCCTGCCCATGTCCCACCCAAATCCCACCCTTAACACTCCTCCTGACATGCCCCATTTAGCTATGGTCGATCAGCGGCACTAAGAAGGCCTAGGTCATTTATAAATACGTCCAAAACCCGGTTTGATTATCGGCACTTGGACGTTTTTGACTGATGATCATCTAAATGCTGACTTAGGCCGTTTTTTGGACGTTTTTCTCTTTCAATTATGAGCCCCACAGTGTCTGGTTAAAAGAACAACTTCTTTTTTGTTAGAGATATTGGATTGGTGCTCAAAAATCCTAGTTTTAAAACTCTGTGAAGTTTGCCAATATACATAAGCTGGCAGGGGCAAATTAAACCATAAATTACCCCTTTTGTTTCACAAGTTGTTAGACTTCGAAGGACAATGGGCTTTTTTTCCAGGCAATTGAACACTAGAGCCCTCCAACATATGCTCACAAGCAGCACACATACCACATTTGAAATGACCCACCTCCCCAACCCTAGGACTTGACCAAATATCACTTTTGCAAAGTATGTCTTGCAAATTGCGGTTCCTAGAAAACGCAACTGTACACTCTCAACCCTGGAAGCATTCCTTCTCTTGTAACATAGGCCAGATGTTCTTAATTTTTCTTCTCAGCGCTTGAGCTATAGAGGAATATCTAAGAATACAAGGAAAAGAACCCTTCTCTTCCGGCTTCTTCTGATACTTAAGAAGACATTCCTAGGGCTGTATTTTGCTCTCCAATATGCCTTTTGAATAATATGGGAGGGATAACCCCGTTCTTGGTACCGCTTCTTAAGATACTGTGCCTGATTATTAAATTATTTAGATTAAGAACAAATACATTTATATCGAAAAATTTGGGAGGTAGGGAGATTGTTTCTAAGTGTGCTAGGGTGCATGCTTGAATATTGTAAAAGTGTGTTGTGGTCAGATGGTTTAAGATGAACAGCTGTTTTACATCCAAAAATATAATCTCAGTAATGTAAAACTGCATTTCAAACTGAATTGTAGAATGTTAAGCGTTCAAAAACTGAAGAAATTCCAATAGTTCAGCTTCAGAAGATTTCCATAAAAAGAAAATGTCGTCAATAAATCTCTTCCACAAACATATATGAAAAAAATACCGAGATTGATAAATCCAAAGATCTTCAAAGGCTGACATGAATAAATTAGCAATAGAAGGAGCAAACGATGCGCCCATTGCTACACCGGATTTTTGTTCAAAAACTTTCCATCAAACAGGAAATAATTCTTCGACATAGCATAGAATTTGGAACTTTATAGTTCATATATTTATATATAAAAAGTTTTTACAGAAAAACGTACTATAAAAATTTAAATATATATATATATATATATATATAAGAATTAAAAATTAAAAATAATGTGCACAGTAGTGGGGTTTTCCCCTTTTAGATCTTTTTACATTGTGCTGTGGGTGTGAGTTTTTTGCCTATGATAAGAAAAGAATGCCAGCTGTGAATCATCAATGATTGCTGCTTGCTAAAAACGTTTTTGAGGCTTTTTCTCCACCTGTTTTTGAATTTCAATGTTGGATCTTAGAGAGGTAGCCCACTGCTGGTGAGTGACATTTTTTTGTAAATTTTTTGGTTTTACTGTCACTACTTTTTTGATCATGAGAGATATTTAAAAACCAACATGTCATAAATGCACATGAGGTGAGTCTATTTCATTTGAAAGGAAGTTCTAGAATGAGAGGGCATAGGATGAAGTTAAGAATAATCTAAGGAAATACTTTTTTACAGAAAGAGTGGTAGATGTGTGGAATAGTCTCCCAGTCGAGGTTGTGGAGACAAAGACTGTGAATTCAAGAAAGTGTGGGACAGGCATATGGGATCTTTTAGTGAGAGGAGGAAATAGTAGATGCTACAGATGGGCAGACTGGATGGGCCATTTGGCCTTTATTTGCTATCATGTTTCTATGTTACATTTTCCTCTTACATTATATTTATAAAATATTGAAGCTATTCCTGCTACTGATTACTGAATTAACTTAACCCACCAACAGGACTGTGATCCCTCTGGAATATAGTATGATTCTCACTGTGAAACAGCTTTTACTGTGAATTTAACCACACCTGAGGAGGAGAGAAACCCATAGCTAGACCTGTGTAGGCAAAGAACATAGATGTACCAATATGAGCTAAAAATAAAGATTGAAATGGTTCAAATTGCCATAATACCTTTAGGAAGAGTTTTTCAATGTATAAGCTTTATTATGTGCAATTGACTTGTCAGGTGAAGGATGATTTACAAATATGGAATGATTTTACTACAGTACTACTATTTATCATTTCTAAAGAGTGACCACATACACAGAACACTGTAACTTAAACACGCAAGAGACGGTCCCTGCTCAAAAGAGCTTACAATCTAATTATGACAGATATAGAAGACAAAGGTGAATTTATACATGATACTTAGGTAGGAATTGTAAGGGACTTAAGATGTGGAGGTAGTAGGGACTTAAGATGTAAGAGGGAATGACAACAGATATAGGTGCCTTACCATATCTGTATTTAAGTCCTATCCTGCCTTAAGTTGGCAAGGTAGGACTTAAACACAGCTTCAAAAAAGTGGACTTTCAGCCTGGACTTCAAGACATCCAATGAAGGGGTTCAACACACTGAGTCAGGTAGGTTGTTCTAGGCATACAGTGCAACAAGGTAGAAGAGAGATGGAGTCGGGAGTAGAGGAGAAGGATACCAACAAAAGAGACTCACCCAACGGAGTTGTCGGGGTGGATTATAGGGAGAGAAGAGAAGAGAGATACTGAGATGCTGCAGAATGAATACATTTGTAGATCAGTATGAGGAGTTTGAACTGTATGTGGAAATGAACAGGGACACAGTGAAGCGACTTGAGGAGAGGGATAATATGAGCATAATGACTGGTGGAATATGAGGCATGCAGAAGAATTCTGAACAGATTGAAGGGAAGAGAGATTCCTTATTAGAAGACTCATAAAAAGCAAGTTGCAGTAGTCCAGGCGAGAGGTGACGAGACGGTAGTTAAGGGTCTTGTAAGTCTGATCAGAAAGGAAAGGTCAAATTTTAGCAAAGCTATAGAGAAAGAAACAAGTTTTGGCAGTCTGTTGAATATGCAAAGAGAAGGAAGGAGATGGATCAAAGATGACTCAGAGGATGCAAGTCAACAAGACAGGAAGGATGAGAGTATTAGCCACCGAAATAGAGAACAGAGGAAGGGAATAGGCAGGTTTAGAAAGAAAGATAAGGAGTTCAGTCTTGGACATATTTAATTTTAGATGACTGTGAGACATCCAGGTAGCAATGTCAGACAGGCAGGCTGATACTCAGGCTTGGATTTCTGCAGAAATTTCAGGTGTAAAGAGGTAGATTTGCGAGTCATCAATATAGAGGTGGTACTGGAAGCCATGGGATGAGGGCACCAAGTGAGAAAAGAAAAGATTCCCAGGCAGAGCACTGAGGTATGCCAACTGATAGCGGGATAATGGTGGAGAAGGATCCTCTAGAGCTTACACTAAAAGTGCAATGGGAAAGATAGGAAGAAAACCATGAGATAATAGAGCCCTAAAACCCAAACAAGGATAGTGTATTGATGAGTAGGCGGTGATCTACAGTGTCAAAGGCCACAGATAGATCAGGGAGGATGAAGACAGAGTGCAGGCCTTGGATTTGGCCAGAAGGAGGTAATTGGAGACTCTAGCAAGGGCAATTTTTGTAGAATGAAGAGGACATAAGCCCGATTGAAGTGGGTTGAGGATAGCTCAAAATGAAAGAAATTCAAGACAACGGCAATGAACAGTATATTCAAGTACCTTGGATAAGAAGGGGAGGAAGGAGATGAAGCAATAATTGGAGGAGCAAATAGGGTCCAACAGTGAAATTACAGCATGTTTGAAGGCATGAGGCACAGTCACAGTGGAGAACGATAGGTTCAGGATATGGCAGATAGAAGTAATGATAGTAGGAAAGATGGTGATAAGTAAATGGGTGGTGATGGGATAGAGAAACAGAAAGTGGGTTTGCAGGAAGAGAGAAAATGTGCAGTTTCATAATCAGTAATTGGAGAGAAAGAAGAAAAGAAGGCAGGGTCAGGAGGCAGTTGGGAGGAGGGAGAATTGGATGTGATTTGATTGAGAACCGAAGGCTAATCTTGTGAACCTTGTTGTGGAAATATTCAGCCATAGTTTGGGGAGAAAGGGAAGGAGGAGTTGGAAGTGAGGGAACTGTGAGTAGATAGTTGAGCGTGGCAAACAGATGGTGAGGATTGGATCTAAGCGAATCAATTTTTTAAATTGTCAATTTAGGTTGCATACAGATTTCCATGTGACACCTAGCAATGTCTAAGTTGAGGTGCCCTCCAATGTCTACCTGAAAAGTAGGCGTGGTTAGAGAATATGCGTGGTAGACGTAGGCATCCAAGTTAGGTGCTGGTAAATTGGGCCAGGTTTTACCTGGCCTAATATACCAATGCCTACCTGTAGGTGTGATTCTATAAGCAGCACCGTTTATAGAATAAAGCCTAATATGCATACTGCTTTGGTTGTACCACAGAAAGGCAGTGTATCAAATGACTCGCCTTTATGCAATGTGATACCTGCAATATTCTTTGTACTGGACTAAATATATCCCACATACTAACACAGGAGCCCTTTAACTAAAGTGCACTAAAATTTGCAGTCAACAATTTTAGTGCAGGTTTTACTGCATGACTACATATTTAATGTGGGACGTTTAGAAGCCTTTCCTATTTTTTTTTTTTTCTTGAGATCATTATTAAACAGCAATAACAAAAACCAGAACTCCACCCAAACTTCTCCGCTGTATATACCTATTGTGTACTTTTATAAAATTAGTTCATGCCTAAAAGGTCATTTATGCACATAATCAACATTTTACAAATAACAATGATTTACAAATTACCCTTTAGGAGTGCATATTCACAATAACATATCTTGAAGTTATTAAAAGGGGAGAGAGAGGATGAGATGCTAGACTACCCTTAATTTTTTTATTTTTGGACTAGGGGTCGAGTTTGGTCAGGTCTGGTGGAAAGGAGGAGGGGAGACTCACTTTTTATGTAATTGGTGGGAGGGAGTGATGGAGGTTCATTACGTTGGGAATTGTTGCAGACTTGGTGGCATCTATATGAAGGAGGACATTTTTCAATGAGCTGCAGCAGATTACTGTCATGGTGTGCATTGTCTTTTTTTTCGTGATAATGGATACATTTTAATGTACACTACCCTCTCCGTATTCGTGGGGGTTAGGGGCAGAGCCGGCCCGTGAATATAGAAAAAACCGTGAATAATATTCGGGCCAATTCTGCCCTTATCCCTGGCTTCCCAAGGCTATTTTTAGCCCTGTAAGCCCCCCCTTAAGCCTTACCTGGTGGTCTAGCGGGTTTTCAGGCAGGAGCGATCTTCCCACGCTCCTGTCCCGTGCAGATCGCTCACAGGAAATGGCTGCCTTGAGCTCCCGTAGTCTCTCGAGCCATTTCCTGTGAGCAATCTGCCTGGAGCAGGAGCATGGAAAGATTGCTCCTGCCTGAAAACCTGCTAGACCACCAGGTAAGACTTAAGGGTGGGGGGGGGGGGGGGGCGGTTACAGGGCTAAAAAAAAAGCCTGAAAAATTAAAATTAAAATTTTGGTAAAAAATCACAAATAACCGAATCCGTAGATACGGAATTAGCGAATACGGAGGGGGAAGTGTAGTAGTAATTTGTATGTTGATTGATTACTGCAATATGGTGACATATTTTTTTCAGTAATTTCATGGTAGAAGCTACATGCTGACCCATGGGTGCACAGTTCTACTGTTTGGCTTTCTTTATCAACCACAATGAAGGAATCCAATCATGCTTAGCCCCAATATGGAGCGTAGTAATAAAGACAGAGAAAGGAAATGAAACTCAAGTAGGGTCATCAGACACAGTAGATGGGAACAGCTGAGTGGCCAGAATGGCCTAAATGGCTGACCATTTTCTATATTGCAAGATTTTAGATGAAATTTTTGGGAGACAAAAAAGGACAGACATAACTTAAAAACAGGAGATTTATACTTTAATGATAATATTTAATAGTGAAAGCAATACTCATAATAAAAGTGGCATTTTGTATTCATTATAACAGCAGAATGTTAAAAAATTATAGAAATCTGGTAGGAAAGGAATTGAAATAAAACAAACATTCATGTAAATAAATATTAACTTCTCCCAAAGTAAAGAATTTGACATCATTGCAACATAAAGAGGCTCATTTTCAAAGCACATAGACTAACAAAGTTACATCAGTTGCTATGAGGGCCATTTTTGAAAGGATGTCTAAGTCTGACTTTGGATGTTTCCCACAAAATATTCAAAGCTGGAGGCGGAGAAACAGCCATTTCTGAACAGAATGTCCAAGTAATTTTTTCCCCCAAAATCCCCTGCTTGGACGTTTTGGCTGCCAAAATGTCTAACTTTATTCTCTGTTTTGGACCACAAAAATGTCCAAGTTAGAAACATCCAAATCTAAACCATTTAGACAGACGTGAGAGAGGCCAGCATTGTAAAGGACTGGCCACATAGACATCCCAATAGAGCAGTGGGGCACCTTAGAGGGCACTGCTGTGAACATCACATAAAGGGTGACACATATATATCTCATCATAACACCATTAAAAATGTATGGTGATCCCTTCAAAGCTCCCATAAGCCTATTATATCCACCTGTCTACCTCTCCAATAGGCCCTATGGCTGCAGGTGGCACTTATATGTTAGCATAGTAGGAGTATGGTGGGCTTTACTGAATAAAACATTACATACCTGTCTGTAGAACAGCAGTATCTGGTATGGGAAAGATTAGTAGAGCATCATACAAGTGTCTTAAGTAGTCTGGTAGATAGGCTAATGAGCCATAGAGAGGAGGAGCTAGGACCTTAAGCCACTCTAACCACTACATTTATGGTGGAACGTGTGAGTCCATGAAGAAACCAAAAAACACTATGGGGTGGTCAGTGTCAAAAAGGCGGTCCAACTCCTCACAGCAAAGGACCTTGGTACCACAAAAGTCAATGATAAGGAAAG
This sequence comes from Geotrypetes seraphini, assembly GCF_902459505.1. Taxonomy (NCBI): domain Eukaryota; kingdom Metazoa; phylum Chordata; class Amphibia; order Gymnophiona; family Dermophiidae; genus Geotrypetes; species Geotrypetes seraphini. The sequence goes on from NC_047085.1 coordinate 109,130,298, forward strand.
TAAAAAGTGGAACCAAGTCCTGGACTTGCAGGAGATAAAATATCAACGTTTATTGGTGTTTATTAAAATATACAATACAATGTCATAAAATCATATTATAAAAATCTGACCGATGCCAACAGTTACAAAACATGAAAATAATGTTATATCTAAAATAAACAGACCCTACATGGTCCGTGTTTCGGCAATGAATTGCCTTCATCAGGGGTCCTTAGCACAGTAGGCTGGAGGTAAAGCAGCTAATTGCATCATGGGATGTACTGTTGTATGAATCTTCCAACTGCACGATGTCGGCCAAATGAAAAATGTGTGAGTCCAGCAATACCCATCAAAATCTTCCTATACTGCCATATAAGTGCCACCTGCAGCCATACTAAAAGAACTCAAACATGAAATTGCTGACCTGCTGTTAGTGTTTTGTAATCTGTTGATAAAAAATTGTCTGTAGTACCTGAAGATTGGAGGGTGGCCAATGTTACACTGATTTTTAAAAAGGGGTCCAGGGGAGATCCAGGAAATTACAGGCTGGTAAGACTGACTTCAGTACTGGGCAAAATTGTAGAAACAATTATAAAAAATAAAATTGTGGAACACATAGACAAACATGATTTAATGGAACAGAGTCAGCATGGGTTCATGTTTTTCTCTTTTTTTTTTATTTATAACTTTCAAATAAATTTTACAAGAATACAATTTGCTACATGAAACACAGAGAAGGAAATAACAAATTTTAGGAAATTAAGAAAAAAAATAATCTTACAATATAACCAAATTGTAAATCCCCTTCTTAGACCACAATAATGGTGGGGACAGTCAACAAATTTAAAAGGAGAAATTAAATATATATATTTTAAAGAAAGGCTTAATGTGGTTTAAATGACTGCGTTATTTAAAAATAAACCCTCTTACTCAATCCTTAACGATCTTCTTGACATCGAGGAACTGCTTCAAGTGATCTGGAGAAAAAAAAAGTGTACTTAACTGTTAAGTACCTGACCAGGCATTTACAGGGATATGCAAGAAGAAATGAAGCACCCAGGTTAATTGTCTCCTGACATAGAGAAAGGAAATACTTTCTTTGCTCCTGAGTAGTTTCAGACACATCATGGTATGACCATATTTTCTGACCCCCAAACAATTTCTGAGAATTCTTAAAATATAATTTCAAAACCATATTAACATATTGTTCAAATATGAAAGATACCCAAAGAGTAGCTCTTTCAATGTCAGCTGTTAAAGTTTGTTCAAGAAGAACTGTCACATTTTCAAAATCAGTCTGAGTCTCTTGATCATTCTTCTTATCCTTTTGAGAAGCTTTTCTATTTGGCAGATAGTAAATCTTATTAACTGGAGGAATATTATTTAGGGGAATTTTTAAATTCCTTTTAAGAAAATCAATAGGTAAAACATTTGGGGCGTGTGGAAAATTCAGGAAGCGAAGATTTAACCAATGGTTAAAATTTTCTATCTGCTCCAATTTTCTATGAAGTAAGGTGTTATCCTTAATTGTTGCTGCTTTAAACTGCTGAAAATGTTGTATCTCTTCCTGTGTTTGCCTGGCCTGGACTGTAAACTCCATTTTCATCAAGTCCACATTTTTAGTTAAAATGTCTAGTTTAGTTGTATTATTGGATACCTCTTCCGTGGATTTAGTTATTTTAATCTCCATACGTTGAAGCAGTAACCGGATGTTGTTCAAGGGAGCCTCCATGGGAGACGGTTCAATTCCTGCTCTCTTGATTGCAGATATCAGCTGCTCTGCCACTGACACTGTGCCCTCGCTCGGAGACCCCGTATATCCACTTCCGGGATCGTGTTTCTCCTGCTCCAGAGCCCCGGCAGCAGCTGGGCATGGAGGATTGAGGGTAGATGGAGGTGATAATGATGTTTCAAGGCCCGAAAGGACAATCGGCTCTCCCAAACCTACGTCCAATGCCAGGCTATCCAATCCTCCAGATGATTGTACAGTAGTTGGTAGAACTGAGAAGAAGCGATCAACAGTCTGCTGGAGAGGGGTAGATGCTAGTGCCGGCAATAGTACGACTCTAATTACCCCTTTCCTCTTTGTATGAGGCATATCAATAGCATTGAAAACTTGCAAGGCCCACAAACAGGTAGGCAAAAAGTACTCAGGAGATCCAGCTGCTGTCGACTCTTTCCAGCGTTTTACTGATGACTCTCACACCGCCGCCATCTTGACATGCCCCCCCTCACAATCCATTTGGTCCATGTCATCTCAGTGTTCATGTTTCTCAATGGAGGAGAGTAAACAGTGGAATGCTACAGGGAGCTGTACTGGGACCAGTGTTATTTAACTTATTTATAAATGATCTGGAAATTGGAACTACATAATGACAAGGGGGCAAATTTGTCCCCGTCCCTGCAGAAACTCAACTTCCCCATCCTGTTCCCTTGAGTTTTGTTGCTGTCCCTGTCCCATTCCTGTAAACTCTGCTTTAACTGCACAAGCTTTGAATACTTATGATTTCAAAGTGTTTCAGGCTTGTGATGAGGATGGAGCATGCAGGAATGGGGCAGGGGCAGAAAAAGAACTCAGGGGACGGGATGGGAAAATGAGTTTCCAAGTGGATGAGGAAAAATTTGTCCCCGTGTCATTCTCTAATTGGAACAAGTGAGGTGATTAAATATGTAGATGACGCTAAACTGTTCAAAGCTGTTAAAATGCATGCAGATTGTGGAAAATTTCAGGCAGACCTTAGGAAATTGTAAGACTGGGCATCCAAGTGGCAAATGAAATTTAATATAGGCATATGCAAAGTGATGCACATTGGGAAGAATAACCCAAATCACAGTTACTAGATGTTAATATCCACCTTGGGGGGTCAGCACCCAAAAAAAAGATCTGGGTGTCACTGTAGACAATATGATGAAACCTTCTGCCCAATGTGCAGCAGCAGCCATAAAAGCAAACAAGATGCTAGGAATTATTAAAAAAGGAATGGTTAACAAGATTAAGAATATTATAATGTCTCTGTATCTATTATAATGTCTCTGTATTGCATTCCATTCTGGTCTCCTTATCTCAAGAAAGATATAGCAGCACTAGAAAAGGTTAAAAGAAGAGAGACCAAGATGATAAAGGGGATGGAAAGACTAAAAAGGTTAGGGCTCTTCAGTTTGGAAAAGAGACGGTTGAGGGGAGATTGAAGTCTACAAATTCCTGAGTGGAGTACAAGTGAATTGATTTTTCACTCCATCAAAAATTACAGGGGACACTTATAAAGTTACAGGGAAATGCTTTTAAAACCAATTGGAGGGAATATTTTTTCACTTAAAGAATAGTTAAGCTCTGGAATGCATTGCTAGAGGTTGTGGTAAGAGTGGATAGCGTAGCTGGTTTTAAGAAAGGTTTGGACAATTTCCTGGAGGAAAAGTCCATAGTCTGTTATTGAGAAAGACATAGGGGAAGCCACTGCTTGCCCTGGATCGGTAGCATGGAATGTTGCTACTCTTTGGGTTTTTGCCAGGTACTTGTGACCTGGATTGGCCGCCATGAGGACAGGCTACTGGGTTAGATGGGCCTTTGATCTGACCCAGTGGCGTACCAAGGGGGGGCGGGGGGGGCGGTCCGCCCCGGGTACCAAGCCCTGAGGGGGTGCTCCCGGTCCGGTCCAGTTACCCCCCCCTGCGCCGGGTGTCGCGTCTGGAAACAGCCTGCAACAAGATCGCGCGATGCCAGAGATCTTTGCCTGCTTCGACTGTTTCCTCCGCCACGGTCCTGCCCCTCCTCTGATGTCAGAGGAGGGGCGGGACCGCGGCGGAGGAAACAGCCGAAGCAGGCAAAGATCTCTGGCATCGCGCGATCTTGTTGCAGGCTGTTTCCCCAGGGCAGTAGCGTACCAAGGGGGGCGAGGGGGAGGTCCATCCCGGGTGCCGCCTTAGGGGGGGGTGCACAGCTGGCCCGGTCCCTATCGCGCTCCTACCCTCCCAGCGAAAGCAGCATCGGCGCCATTATCGAAAAAGGTAATGGCGCCAGGCCTTGGAGCACCAAGGCAGACCGCTTCTCCCCCCTCCCAGCCGAAACCCCGCTGACCATCCTATCTCTCTCCTCCCCCAAGTGAACCTTTCTGACCCTCCCAGCGAAAGCAGCAAACCTCCCTCCAGTAGCGTCGGCTTTATCCTCCCTCTGCCGCATCACTGATGACGTCATCAGTAACGCGGCAGAGGGAGGAGAAAGCCGCGAAGGAGGTTTGCTGCTCTCACTGGGAAGGTCGGAAAGGTTCACGGGGGGGGGGGATAGGAGGGTCAGCGGGGGTTCGGCTGGGAGGGGGGAGAAGCGGACTGCCTCGGTGCTCCATTACCTTCTTCGGGCAGCAGCAGCGTTTACAATTCGCTGCTGTTGCCGGCTTCAGGCCTTGTTCTCTGCCGGGTCCTGCCTACTTCCAGTTTTCATGAAGACAGGACCCGACAGAGAGGAAGGCCTGAAGCGGGCAACATCAGTGAATTGTGAATGCTGCTGCTGCCCGATGAAGTTCAGGACATCAGGACATCGGGGAAGGAGCAGGGAGAAATCGGCTGCTGGCTTGGGGGTGAGGGTAGGGAAAGAATCGTGGAAGTGGAGAAATCGGCACAATGGCTTTGTGCAGGCTAGGGGGAGAGAGAAAGAAAGGAAAAAATAAAGAGGGGGGGCCAGGGGGAGAGAGAAAGAAAGGCAGAAAGAAAGAGGGGGACCAAGGGGAGAGAAAGAAAGGCAGAAATAAAGAGGGGGACCAAGGGGAGAGAAAGAAAGGCAGAAATAAAGAGGGGGTCAAGGGGGAGAGAAAGAAAGGGAGAAAGAAAGAGGAGGGCCAGGGGGAGAGAGAAAGAAAGGCAGAAAGAAAGAGGGGGACCAAGGGGAGAGAAAGAAAGGCAGAAATAAAGAGGGGGGTCAAGGGGGAGAGAAAGAAAGGCAGAAATAAAGAGGGGAGCCAGGGGGAGAGAGAAAGAAGAAGGATCAGAAGAAGGACCAGAGACTCATGAAATCACCAGACAAAAAAGTAGGAAAAATGATTTTATTTTCAACTTAGTGATCAAAATGTGTCCGTTTTGAAAATTTATATCTGCTGTCTATATTTTGCACTATGGCCCCCTTTTACTAAACCGCAATAGAGTTTTTTAGCGCAGGGAGCCTATGAGCGTCGAGAGCAGCGTGGGGCATTCAGCGCAGCTCCCTACGCTAAAAACCGCTATCGCAGTTTAGTAAAAAGGGAGGGGGAATATTTGTCTATTTTTGTATAGTTGTTACTGAGGTGACATTGCATAAAGTCATCTGCCTTGACCTCTTTGAAAACCCGCGGAATATAAATGATAATTAACATTTTCTCTGCGTACAGCGTGCTTTGTGTTTTTAAAATTTTATTGTTGGTAGATCATTTTGACTTGGCCACAAAGGTAAGGGGGAGGGAGGGAGGGGAACTGCTGAAAGACATCTAATAATCCTTGCAGGCTTGACTGCAGGGAATTATTTTTGTAAAATCATGTTTTGTTATGTGACTGGCATTATCTAGACTTTAATTTCTATGAATGAATAGAATGAAAATGATATAAAATTACTTGCTTGTTTTTATGTGCGTGCGCTGAAGGAAAGTGGAGAGAGAGTGGGCTGAGGATGCTGAAGGGAAATGGGGAAGAGAGTGGGGAGAAGACGCTGATTTATAAATTGACAATTGTACAGAATATTGTTTCTTTTTATACTTTAATATAAACAATTCAAGGCTTGTGTGGATGGAATCAGGTGGTTTGCGGGGATGGGGACCGAGCTTACGGGGATTAGTCCAATAAAATTGTATTTTATTATATCTCATTATTTGTTTTATTTTTATTTGTTAATTTATAAAGTGGTGATTGTTATGTATCAGTTTTTTCAAATTTACATCTACTGTCTTTATATTTTGCACTGTATTAGAGGACATGTGTTACTGTTTTTTGTGGTGTTGCATTGTATCCAGGGTCTGGTTTCTTGGCGGATCAGTTTAACTTTTGTCTACATATTTCTATTTTTAGTTTGTGATTATTCCATTTTGGGCGAGGGTGTATCTCTGTTCTGTGTGTATGAAAAAGACATAGTTTTCAGTTGGCATTGACTACAGGACCAATTGACTGTGCGGGATCTGGCTTGTTTAGTTTTACAATGTATGTGTTGGTGTTCTAGTGCTCACTGCAGTGTTTAAGATGCAGCCTTTTCCTAGGTACACTCTTGTGGTGCGATATGTAGATTGGTACTAAAAATCATATTTTTCATATAGATGGGGGGGGGGGTGTCAAAAAATGATGGGCCCTGGGTGCCACATACCCTAAGTACGCCACTGCCTGCAACTACTCCATATGTACTTCTAATGTCATGACAATTTAGACATAATTTATGTTTTGTTATGTTTGGAATAATGGTTACATATATGAGGTTCAATAAAAGAAAATTTTCACTGCCTGTTTCTATTCTGACCATTTATTCCATTTCATGGTTATTGCAAAAAAAAAAAAAAAAAAAAAAAAATTTTACATGGGGGGGGGGGGGGGGAGGGGTGTCAAAAAATGATGGGCCCCGGGTGCCACATACCCTAGGTACGCCACTGATCTGACCTAGTAAGGCTATTCTTATGTTCTATGTTCTTAAAAGCTATTGGGGTGGAAGACAGGTTTAGTAGGTTTGGGGAGAGTTTTGGAGGGATCACCATACATTTTAAGGGAGTTACGATGAGATGTATATCTGTCACCCTTTATGTGAAGTTCACAGTAGTGCCCCCTAAGTTGCTGCACTGCTCTATTGGGATGTCTATATGGCTAGTCCATTATAATGCTGACCCCCTCCAATGTCCCAATGGTCTAGATTTGGATGCTTTCAAATTGGATGCTTCTGTGGCCTCACACTTTCCACTATAAATATAGTGGTTAGAGTGTCTTAGGGCCTGACTCCTCCTCTCTATGTTTCACTAGCCCACCCAATAGGTTACTTAAGACACCTGTGTGCTACTCTAGAAGGCTTTCCTATACCTGGTGGTGCTGTTCTAGAGACAGGTATGTACTTTCTCATTCAGAGTTTTGTGGGGTGGGAGTGTGTGTGAGGGGAGGAGGGGGGTCATTACTTAATCCCTGCAGTGGTCATCTGGTCAGTTTGGGTACATTTTTGACACTTAGATGCTTCTAAAACAGGTCTAGCTCAGAAAGTCTAAATTTCATCTAGGACATCCTGTAAAAGTTTCGGTTATCGCCACAAAATGTCAAAGTCTAACCCGGCCCATATCCTACCTAAAACATACCTCTAACTGCCCCTTTCTAATTTGGGCATTTTGGAGGGTGAACGTTTCGCAAAACGTCTACGTTCTTGTTTTAATTATCGGCACTTGGACATTTTGCAGATAAAAATGTCCAAGTACTGATTTTTGAATGTTTTTGTGTTTTAAAAATGCCCCTATAAGTAACCTTATAAGTCTATGTGCTTTGAAAATGAGTACCATGTCATGAAATTTGAATTAACAGACTTTGTTTCTTCAATAATTTTTCTGTAAACTACAAAACATGAATTCCATTATACTATGGAGCTTTTTGATTGGCTAACAAAGTTCTATTTTTCTGTGATAATTTCCTCTCTATATTTGAATGTGTTAAAGCTGAAGCCATAACAATTTCTAGAGCCAGAAAATTTTCCATAGTTGTATTTAAAGATCCTAGGCCAACAGTATCTAATGAACATTTAAAAATTATTATTTGAGTAGTATACATTACCAACAGAACTATTACTTTTTAGAGAAAGGGGTAGGTTTTTAAAGGATTTTTTGAACTGTTTCAGCAGCAACTTACAACATTTCCATTGTTGCTGTGGATTCAGTGGCGTACCTAGGGGGGGCGGTGGGGGGGGCGGGCCGCCCCGGGTACCAGCTCATTAGGGGTGCTCGAGCCTTGGAGTCATGGCCCGGGAACTTCCCTGCTATGGCCCGACTCCAAGGCTTCCGCGAGTCCCCGAAGTGATCCTGCCTGAGCCCTCTCTCTTAACTTCCATTCCCCCACGGCCACACCACCCGTCGCCGTCGGAGCTTGGTCAGCAACTTCCGGTTTCCGGCTGGGTGGAAGCAAGAAAGGGAGCCCGAGCCGCGTGGGACACTGCAATTAAGGCAGGAACTGAGGGTGAGTATCACTGGGCTGCTTGGCGGTGGTTTTATTGTTATTTTTTTTTTCTCCCCGAATCAATTTTTTAAAAACCCCAAAATCGGCCTCCCGAATCATCAACTGACCCTCACCCCCTAAAGCAGGATCAGCAACTTCCTCTTGCTAGCCGGCTCCTGCTTTAGAGGGCGAGGGGGGAGGGTCAGTTGGGAATTGCTGCAATGTCCTGCTTCCCCTCTGGCCTCCTGACCCGTACCTAATTGCATTAGACAGTACTAGATGGGGGGGTGTAGGCCTTAAGGGGTGGGGTGTAGGCCTTAAGAGGGAGGTGTAGGCCTTAAGGGGGGGGACAGACCTTTGGGTGGGAGGTAAAAACCTTCGGGGGGGTGTAGGCTTTCAGGGGGGGACAGATCTTCGGGTGGGGGGTGCAGGCCTTTAGGGGGGGTGCAGGCCTTCAGGGGGGTGCAGGCCTTCAGGAGGTACAGACCTTCGGGGGGGGGTGCAGGCCTCCAGGGGGGTGAAGGCCTTCAGGGGGGTGCAGGCCTTCAGCGGGGGTGCAGGCCTTCAGGGGGGTGCAGGCCTTCAGGAGGTACAGGCCTTCGGGGGGTGCAGGCCTTCAGGGGGGGTGCAGGCCTTCAGAAGGGTGCAGGCCTTCAGGAGGTACAGACCTTTGGGGGGGTGCAGGCCTCCAGGGGGGTGCAGGCCTTCAGGGGGTGCAGGCCTTCAGGGGGGGTGCAGGCCTTCAGGGGGGTGCAGGCCTTCAGGAGGTACAGACCTTCGGGGAGGGGGGGTGCAGGCCTCCAGGGGGGTGCAGGCCTTCAGGAGGGTGCAGGCCTTCAGTGGGATGCAGGCCTTCAGGGGGGTGCAGGCCTTCGGGGGGGGGGGGGGGTGCAGGCCTTCGGGGTGGGTGCAGGCCTTCGGGATGGGTGCAGGCCTTCAGGGGGGGACAGACCTTCGGGTGGGGGGTACAATCCTTCGGGGAGGGTGTAGGCCTTCAGGGGTGGGGTTTAGGCCTTCAGAGGGGGACAGACCTTCGGGTGGGAGGTAAAGTCCTTCGGGGGGTGCAGGCCTTCAGGGGTGGGGTGTAGCCCTTCGGAGGGGGGACAGACCTTCGGGGGAGGGGGGGTCCTGGTGTAAAAGTACACAGAGGGAGAGAGGGAAGGGGGGGGGTTCAAAGATACGTGCATATGCCAGACTTTGGGGGTTAGAAATAATGGGTCTAAAAACAGAGGAGTGGGAGAGAGATGGTGCATAATGGGATTTAGGGAGGGAAGGAACAGAAAGGGAGAGAACTTGGAAACAGGGGATGGTGTGGAGGGGGGATAGAGATACTGGATAGGAGGATAGTTGGGAACAGAAAGGGAGAGATGGTGGATCCTGGGGTGGTGGGGAGTTGAGAAAAGGTGAATCTGTGGATCGAGACAAAAAAAGGAAAGATGCCAGATCTCCGGGAGAGGGAAGGGAAACGGAAGGGGAGGACAGAGATTGCAGACGGATGGTTAGCACGGAGAAAGGAGACCCTGGCAAGCAAGACATCAAGAGCCTGGGACCAACAAGATTTGAATATTGACCAGAGAACAAAAGGTAGAAAAAATAATTTTATTTTCTGTTTTGTGATTACAATATGTTAGATTTGAAAAGTGTACATGAGACAGCTTGAAATGGGAACTTTTCTATTTTTGTGAATGGCAAGGCTGAGTTCAGTTAAAATATATGCTTTATAAGAAAATATAATAATGTGTTTTATAAAATTTATAAGCATTGCTGGCATACTCGGTGAGGTGTTCCTAGTGTTGGTGGTGGTGGTAGCATGTCAGTGTGTTGAGAGGAAGAGGTAGTCTGGGAAATTCTGCTGAGCAAACTCTGGGCCCATTTCCACCCCCAGTTAGTCCACTCCACTCAACTGGTTCACAAACTGAGTGGGTCTTTGGGTGTTATTTCTGGGTAGTTGTTTTAGAATTTCTTCCAGTGGTTTGTCAGTATCTCCTTCTGGTCCAAGGAAGGAAACTTTGTCAACCTTAGCATTGACCTTCAGAATATGTTTGTAACAGCGCTGCTTGTGTGGCATTAGGCTATGTAGTGATCGAAAGAAAAAAACAGACCTTTGCACATTTTTGCACTATATGGTGGGTGTATGAGGAGATTCATTTCCTGCACAGTTAAGTCCGTGTGAAGTTACCTTGTGCTGTAGTTGACATCTAGCAAGGTCTCTGTTTGGAAGGAAAGATCTAAGCTTAAAAATGAAGTGGCCAGAAGTTATGTTAAAAGTAGATAGCGTAGCTGGTTTTAAGAAAGGTTTGGACAAATTCCTGGAGGAAAAGTCCATTGTCTGTTATTAAGACATGGGGGAAGCGTCTGCTTGCCCTGGATTGGTGCACTCAGCAGCAACAAATACTAGTTTTGGCTGGCTCTTTCCCTGCATTTCTCCTCTCTTCCCCACGATTTAATATCCAGTTCAGGCAGTAAGTAAATACATCGGCAGGGGGGGTCTGGTAAGTCTTGGGGGCTGGGGATGGAAGGTGAGAATCAGTTCTGTAGGCTATCAGAAATTTGCTTAATTATCTACTCACACAGAAAAGCAGTAAAGTCAATAGATTCTCTGAGTGGGAACAACCTGTTTGATCTTGCACTCTTGTGATTGACCAATTGTTTATCACTGTTTAATTTATCACATTGATTAATTTGAGCACACCTGAGGTGTCCTATGATGGTGTGCACTGCAGGCAGAGGGTGATTAACCTGTGCCTTATTGTGTAAAGCGCTGGAGAATTCTCTCCTCTCGCTTACCTCTCACGCTGCTTCAGTATAATCATTTATATGATTTATCTTATAAACATTATTACGTAGTCTTTTCCTCAAGTGCTGAGACATCAGGTTGTTCCCACTTGGAGAACCTATTGACTTTTACTGCTTTTCTGTGTGGCTTTAACATTTTTGCTATTCAGTATACCTAAACTATTATTCAGTAGAAAAATTTGGTTTGTTCAATCAAATCCTGTGTGGACATTGGACTTCTATGAGTGAATGTTCTGCTTGATTGAACAAACTAAATTTTTTCTACTGAATAATAGTCTAGGTACAATGAAAGTAAATAGCAAAAATGTTTGAGTAGATAATTTAGGAAATCTTTTTCATATTGCTTGCTTATGGACTGGGAAAAAAGACTGTTCAAGCAAATGTCTCCAGAACTGCTTTAATGGAAAAATGTGATTTTTTTTTTAAGTACTTTGTGAAATTTATTGTTGTTGTGAAATTTATTGTTGTACTTTGTTTAAACTTAAAAAGCGGTGTCATTAACAGTGAATCGAATCGAGAAATCGATTCAACAGGGTGAATCGAATCGAATGAAATATTTTTCTCTGAATCGGGCAGCACTATTGGCTACCATGAGAATGGGCTACTGGGCATGATGGACCAGTTAGGCTATTCTTATGTTATGTTCTCATCTGTAGGGGCCTTTGTTTTCACTTCTTATTTTAATGTATTTTTTTCCTGGGAACTTATCAGTGTTTTTTTATAATGGGAACAAAAATGGAAGAGAATTCTAAGTTGCTTTTAAGTTTGTTGTTTTAACCTTCTTACTCAGTCTCCAGATATGCTCCACTATCCCTACTAACCAGAATGGCCATTGCCTTGATCTTGTCAACTTCTTCAACTGTTCACTCTAATTTTTCCTCCTTTACTTCTTCCCCTCTCTGATCATCTAATAACTTTAACACTTAATCAGCCCCCGCCCCTCCCCATTCCTGTTCAGCCTTTACCAATTCATTTAGCAATGTTCAGGCTATTTGATCCTTGTACTCTCCACCACTGCTTCATCTCTTCTCATACACTATGTTAACCAACTCTGTCAATTAAGTGATTTCTTCTTAACATACATTATGGATTTTCCCCCCTTTCTTTGACAGTGCTGCTGAACACCACTGCAGGAACTTGCAGAGTCACAGTCATTTGGATTATTGTGAAGCCAGCAACTGACGTACAGACTCTGTACTAACATGAAACGACATCGACCTAGTGGAGCTCAACAAAGAAAAATTAAAAAAGCAAAAGGGGAGGCGATTGAATCAATATCTGGATCTATGTTGAAATATGTAATGCTTTCAGCATCGCATAAAGGTAATGAAGAAGATTCTGAAGAAGTGCAAGCTGGCACATCCGAAATACCTGTAATAGAAACGCAAGATTCAGATGACCCTGAACTGAAAGAAGACAGTGAATCGTCATCTATAAGCACTGACACTGAGGAAGAGAATCTAATTGATAACAAGAGTCAACACCAACAGCATAAAAATAACAGTGAAGAAGAAAGGGATGCTAGTAAAGACCAAGAGTTTGAAGAAATAGCGCATGGAATTTTACTTTATTGCGATATCGCTGCTTGGCCAGTACCAGTTCCAGATGACTTGAGAGTTAACCTGGTTAAGAAGGGAAGTGAACCTTTTCAAAATAAAAATGGACCTTTCTCTGCTAGTCAGCGAGAAGGAAAAAAGAGCAAAGGATTCAGTCGACACTTAACAACCTCATGGTTCTATAAATCTTTACCAAAGGGCGAAAAAGTTTTGAGGACCTGGATGGTTTATTCAAAATCAAAAAATTGCTTGTTTTGTTTTTGCTGCAGACTGTTTGCAGATAGTGAGACAAAAGCTGGAACATCTGTCTTTGTAACTGGCTTTAAAAACTGGTGGAAATTAAATCCTAAAGTCCCTGAACATGAGCGATCAGAACAACATCTCTTCTGCTTAGAACAATGGAAGACCTTGGCAAGGGGACTGGAACTCCATAAAACTATTGATAGAATTCATGAAGTGGAAATGGATAAAGAGAGAAAATACTGGAGAGACATTTTACATCGTGTTTTGGATGTAATTATGTTTTTGGCTAAACAAAACCTTCCTTTCTGTGGTCACAGAGAGGATATGTTATCAACAAACAAAGGAAATTTTTTGGAGTTGATAGAATTACTATCAAATTATGACCCAATTTTGAAGGAACATTTTGTAAAAATCAAACATGCTATTCCTTCTGAAAGCAGATTGAGTTCATACTTATCTCCAAAAATTCAAAATGAATTCATTCATCTTCTGGGAAATTATGTCAAAGAAAAAATTGTGGCAGATATTAAAAAAGCAAAATACTTTGGCATTCTTTTTGATGTGTGAAGTGATCAGATATGTCTATATTGAAGGTGATAATGTTGAAATAAAGGAATCATTCTTGGGCTTCTTTCCTATTTCTGGGAAGTCTGCTGCTGAACTCACGGAACAGATCTTGAAACAACTGGATAGTGATGGACTGGATATAAACCTCTGTCGTGGTCAAGGCTATGACAACGCTGCAACTATGGCTGGCATTCATGGTGGTGTTCAGGCAAAAATCAAAGAAATTAATCCCAAGGCTTTATTTGTGCCTTGTGCAAATCATTCTCTGAACCTTTGTGGAGTTCATTCTTTTGGAAGTGTTTCTTCATGTGTGACTTTTTTGGAGCTTTGGAAAAAGTGTATTCATTCTTTTCAGTCTCAACTCATCGATGGGAAATGCTGCAGAATGTAGGTATAACAGTGAAAAGACTTTCCCAGACAAGATGGAGTGCTCATTATGAAGCAGTACATGCCATAAAGACAAATTTTGAAAAGTTAATTTCAACCCTTGAAGCACTGTGTGATTCAAAAGAAAATGTGGATACAAGAGGATCAGCTCAGATTTTGCTCTCTGCTGTATGTGATTTTTCTTTTCTGTGTTATCTCTTTTTCTGGTGTGAAGTTTTGCATGAGGTTAATCAAACACAAAAATATTTGCAAACAGCCAAGATCAGCCATGAACAATGTACAGTGAAACTGCAAGCTTTAAAATTGTTCCTTGAAGACCAGCGCACAGAAATTGTGGAGAAGGCCATTAACTATGGAACAACAAAATGTAAGGACATGGACATTGGCATAGAAAAAAGAATCAAGTTTCGAAGAAGAATGCCTGGAGAAACAACAAAAGATGCTGGTCTTACTTTGACAGAAGAAACCACAAGGGCTATGTTTGAATGTCTTGATCGTTTTCACCAAGAACTGGAGACTCGTTCTAAAGCAATGTATCAGATAATGTCAATGTTTGCTATCATTCAGCCATTCTCTCTAATTTTTGCAGAAGAAGAAAACCTTCGCAAGATTTTACCAAATATAACTGAAATTTATGATGAATTTTCTGGTGAAGATATCATACTGGAAATTTTTAGACTGCGGAGACATTTAAAAGCTGCTGGAATGAATCCCAAAGAAACAAAGGCATGGACAGTTTTGCAATTTCTAGAATTTATTGTGAAATGGGATTTTTATGAATCTGTGCCAAACTTATCCTTATGTTTAAGACTTTTCCTAACTATTTGTGTATCTGTTGCTTCATGTGAAAGAAACTTTTCAAAATTAAAATTAATAAAAAGTGTTCTTCGATCAACTATGAGCAATGATAGATTGACGAATCTACCTATACTGTCCATTGAATATGAATATGCAAAGAAGATCAATTTTGATGAAATCATTGACAAATTTGCTGAAGCTAAGACTCGAAAACAGAAACTGTAATATTCATTACTGTGAAAGACCAATATGAATGTATGGGTTTTCCCTGTATTTTTCAAAAAATACATGGATTAAAAAGTATTAATCCTATTACATTTTCCCTTTTTTTGTATAAACCAAAACCAGAATCCATAGAAAATCTGACAAATGGTTCGACAATGAACTACTCCTACTGAAAAGACAATGCAGACAACTAGAAAGAAAATGGAAGAAAAACAGTCAAGATTCCACAACCATGATAAAACAACTACAAACAATACTGGTCTACTCACTGAAGAAATTCGACCACATCACAGAGGTATACCACAACTCACATTGGCTCCCAATACAAGCGAGAATACACTTCCAATTTTCCTGCCTACTATTTAAAGCAATAAACGGAGACAGCCCAGCCTATTGGAACAATCAACTAATTAAATCCACCTCAACTAGACATAGGAGAACTCACGCACCATTCACACACCCTCCAACCAAAAACTGTTCAACAACCTCCTAGCCATTCGAGCTGCAACTCTCGACCTCCAACTCTACAACCTATTGACTTCGACCGCAGACTACAAAACTTTCAAAAAATAAATAAAAACCCTTCTATTCAAAAAACACATAAAACCGAACTAACACAATCAGAACTGTCCCAAGCATCACCTGCAACTACTCCATATGTACTTCTAATGTCATGACAATTTAGACATAATTTATGTTATGTTATGTTTGGAATAATGGTTATATATATGAGGTTCAATAAAAGAAAATTTTCACTGCCTGTTTCTATTTTGACCATTTATTCCATTTCATGGTTATTGCAAAAAAAAAAAAAAAAAAATTTTTACATGGGGGGCGGGGGGGGGGGGGGGATCAAAAAATGATGGGCCCCGGGTGCCACATACCCTAGGTACGCCACTGTGTGGATTCACTAGTGGAAATGTTCTATTTTTTAGTTGTTTGGGGAAAATGCTTAATACATACATTGATATATACTATTTAGCTCACATTTTGTCTCAGAAAATGTACGGCAAGGAAGATGTCAATTTGTGATGCTAGCAGTGTGGTACTACCTTCCTGTTTTGCTATACAGGACATGGTGCAGAATGATAGGACATTGGAAAGCCAACTTCCTTCTCATCAAATCCTCTAGGCTTAGTGGTCTGGGCCAAACAGTTTCATTTATTTTCAGGTGGTGTACATACAAATAACTTACTATGTTTTCACAATTGCTTTTTACGGTTCTGCTACAGGTTCAAGAAAAAAAAAATATCCTATAGAAAGTTAAAGATTTTAAGGTGATGTTGACTATGTTGCTGAGCATTATTCCCTTTAAGCTGAGCGGGAGTTCTCCACTAACAGTCTTGTCAGTGTGACATGCTGTTTCACTCACATTTGCAATAGTGAGAGACAGGCAACCTCAGCAGGGTAGTGCTGCCTGATTCACCAATTTGAATCGATTCACCAATTCAGTGAGTCCTGAGCGGGTCTCTGAAAGCAAAGCAGCAGTAGTGATGGCTGGCGGGAAGAGGCAGCACTTGGATCAGGCTGCTCCTGGCCTACCCCGCTGGGGCCTTCATCTGCTATGTCACTGATGATGTCACTGATGATGCAGCAGAGGGAAGCCCTGGCAGAGCAAACCAGAAGCAGCCTGTTCTGAGTGCTGCCTCTTCCTGCCAGCTACTGCTGCTGCTGCTTTGGGAGGCCCGTATGTCAGATCATACGGTTGGAGATTGGAGGGGGGGGGGTCAGTCAGGAGGTGCTGCACAGGGGGGATAGGAGGGATGGAAAGCTACTGCACAGGGTGATGGGAGGGAGGGATGGAAAGCTGCTGCATAGGGGAGGAGATAGGAAGAATTGTTGGACATGGGGTGGAGGAGAGGAAGGAAGAGATGCAACAAAGAGGCAGAAAGGGGTGAGAAGGAGAAATCCTGCATATGGTGAAGGGGAGGGAGACATGCATGGAGACGAGAGAGGGAGAAATGTTGGACATAGGGTGGAGGGCAAGGAGAGATGGTGCATGTGGAGAGAGAAAGAAATGTTGCACATGATAATGGAGGGAAGGAAGGAAGAGATGTTGCATGAAGGAGAATAGAGAAATTTGACCCAAGGTACAAGGCATGGCGAGAGAAAAAAGAGAGATGGAGACAGTGGGAAAGAGATGTTGGATAAAGCAGTGGAAGGGAAGGTAAAGAGATGGAAGATGGATGGTGAGCACAGAGAAAGAAGAGAACATCAAATAGCAGGACAACAGAAATCAGAGCCTGGGACCAACATGATTTGAATAATAAAATGACCAGACACCAAAAGGTAGAAAAAATAATTTTATTTTCTATTTTGTGATTACAATATTTGAAATGTGTATCCTTCCAGAGCTGGTGTTAGAGAGCGTAAGCATGGGGTGGGAAAGGGCAAGTGGGGGTGGGTGGGTGGGTGAAGAGGTTACAAAATAAACCCGCCAGGACGTTTGGAAACCAAAACCAAAAATTCGATTGGGCGGGAAAAGTGAATTGAATTGAAAAATCAATTTAATGAGCCAAATCAATTTTTTTTCCATGAATCGGGCAGTACTACTACAGGGAACCTTCCTGTCTCCGCCAACTGAAAACACAGTATTGAAACAACACTCCCTACTGGCAGCAATGCAGTTAGAAGACTCCTGCTCAGCTGAAAGGGAACAGTGCCTCTGAGCTATGCATAACTTAGGTTAGTGCCTGTTTTCTATTTTGGATATGGTTTAGGTGGAGGGGACACAAATCAAAAACATGAAAGGTATCTGAAGAATTCTGAAACTCCCAGAGCTGACATATCCATAAATTATTGCAGTTTTGCTTTAGCTTTCCACTCACAGATGACAAACGTATAGGAGAAAACGAGAAGAGAGCTGTGCACATAGCTAAATGTTTACTCTAAGCAGTCTGTTAATTAGAATTACTCAAAATAAAGAATTAGAGCGCCTCAGATTAATGGAGCGTTTAGAGTTTCTGAATGCCTCATATATCTTGGATAACACCTTTTTGAATTTTTGTAATTTGGAGGCAGACCCATTTCTTGGAGTCTAATTAAAGTTGATGCTTTTATATCAGCATGGTCTTCGCCACACATTATTGTATCAGTTAAGAAATACTGGCTTGGTTTACTGAAAATACAATTCTCTCACACATTAATAATACACAGTTTTCACAGATTCTTTTTTTTTTCATGCTGTAAACTAGTTATTAAAAAGAAGTAAGAGAAACAAATTTACAATTTACAGTGTCCATCTAAAGAAAAAAAACCATAATAAAAATATTCCCTACGAGAAACCACCCGATGATGACAATACTGAGGCTGAGATTTAGGATTTCAGTCTTGGGAAGAAATTCTGTGATCAATGGCCTACTCAGTCCTTGGTGAAAAACAGGTGACATGTCCATCTTTAGAAGTGTTCTTCAGGGTGGTGCATTTCTTCCTAATGACTAATTTTTCTGCAGTTAGATTTCATCATTTATTTCGACCTAAGGAAGACAGAATACACATATAACTATTACTAAATACAGAGGCACTTTTAATCAGAGTTGTATTCACTTTTTGCAGCTAAAGAAAATTGTGGTTGCTCATTTTTAAAATGAAATTAAAGATTAAAGATACATTGAATTCTTCAGTCCTGGACCCATAGAGACCCAGCAATTTGTAGAGCTGAGATATTTTAATTACCAGGTTTCAAGGCACAATTATAATACCTCCTCAGTATACCTTCATGGAAGGAACTGAAGATATCTACTGGCTAATCGATGGTTGCAAAGAAGTTATCAATTCATAGGGTAGGCTTAAACTTTTATTTTGATACTCTCCCGGCTCCTTGTGGTGGTTTTAGCACGCACTACATTGCCATGTGCGCTACATGCTGACGCCTCCATAGAGCTGGTGTTAGTATTTTTTGTATAGCTCGGGGTTAGCGCGCACTAAAAACGCTAGTATAGCATAGTAAAAGGAGCCCTCAGTCTTTAGTATGTAGTCCTCTTTCTTGTCTCCATTAATATGACAACCCACCAGACATGCTAACTTAAAGCTAATACAAGCCAGAAAAGGCAGCCAATGCAAACAAATCAGGGCAAGAGTAGCTTTATCAAATTTCTTCAAATGAATATTCAATTTAGCTGAAGCATTTTGAAATATCTGACATGTAGAATGAAATTTCACTGCAGATTACAATAATCTAGATGAGACAAAATGAGAGCCTGAACCAACAAATGAGGAATGAATAGTATGAAGTTGACACAGTTTTAAGAAAACAGTAAATACTCGTACATTGCAATTAACTTGTGGTTTAAATGATAATTTTGTATCTAAAAGAACACCCAAGTCCATAGAGGTGCATTCCACTTTAAATGGCAATCCATCTGGTAGTGTTAATTCATCAGGAACAGACTTGTCAGAACAGACCACATTACTACTTTATTAAAACAGGTTCTTTGACTCCCTATTCAATTCTGCGTTGATCATAAAATTCTTACAATGACTTACAAGATTCTCCACCAGGGAATCCCTTCCCAGCTTGCCAATCTGATCACTCCAAATAGGTAATATTAACACACAACCCTTGTTCACAAGCACATATAATGTATCTTTAACTCCATCTTCAAACTTATATCACAAATAATCCATCTGAAGGAATCACTTATCTGAATCTGTAATCCTTCTTCAGGAACCTGCCAATTTTTTAAAAGGGTTCCAGGGAGAACCAGGAATTGCAGACTTGTAAGCCTGACTTCAGTACTGGGCAACATAGTGGAAAAAATTATAAAAAATCAAACATAGACATAGAGTTAATGGGACAGTGTCATCATGGATTCAGCGAGGGAAGTCTTGCCTCACCAATTTGCTTGACTTCATTGAAGGTGTGAATAAACATGTGAATAAAGGTGAGCCAGTTGATATAGTGAAAGTTCCTCATGAAAGGCTCCTAAGAAATTTAAAGAGTCATAGGATAGGAGGCAATGTTCAGTTGTGGATTAGGAATTGGTTATTGGACAAGAAAACAGAGGGTGGGGTTGAATGGCCATTTTTCTCAGAGGAGGAGAGTAAATAGTGGAGTGCCACAGGGATCTGTACTGGGACCAGGGCTATTTAAAATATTTATAAATGATCTGGAAATTGGAATCATGAGTGAAGTGATTAAATTTGCAGATGACGCTAAACTGTTCAAAGTTGTTAAAACGCATGCAGACTGAAAAACTGCAGGCAGACCTTAGGAAATTGGAAGACTGGGCATCCAAGAGGCAGATGAAATTTAATGTGGACAAATGCAAAGTGATACACGTTGGGAAGAATAACCCAAACCATAGTTACCAGATGTTAGGGTCCACCTTGAGGATCAGCGCCCAAGAAAAAGATCTGGGTGTCATTGTAGACAATATGCTGAAACCTTCCACCCAATGATGAAAGACTAAAGAGGTCAGAGCTCTTCAGCTTGGAAAAGAGACGACTGAGGGGAGATATGATTGAAGTTTACAAAATCCTTGAGTGGTGTAGAACAGGTACAAGTGGATCAATTTTGTTTACTCTGTCAAAAATTACAAAGACTAGGGGACATGATGAAGATACAAGGAAATACTTTTAAAACCAATAGGAGGAAATATTTTTTCACGCAGACAATATTTAAGCCCTGGAATGCATTGCCAGATAATGTGGTTAATGTAGCTGGTTTTAAAGAAGGTTTATGAGTTCCTGGAGGAAAAGTCCATTGTCTGCTATTATGAGAGATATAGGGGTAGCCACTGCTTGCCCTTGATCGGTAGCATGGAATGTTGATACTATTTGAGTTTTTGAAACTCAGAAACAAGAAACGCGGATCCTTTTAGTCAAAATCCTACCCAAAAAGAAATTATTACAATATCTAGGGTTAAAGGATATTTTATAAATTACACCCAATTACTAAACCCTCAAACAATAAACTAGAAGGATGGTATATCGTACAATGTAAACAGTTTTCAGTGCATAGGACCTCACATAACATACGTTATCCCAAGTCCACATTCTGTTCAATTTTCAAATAATCATTTATACCATTACCTCTTTCCCTTCCCTTAATTGGACAAACAGTTCATTGTTTAAGATAAGTGTTGCTGATTTAAAAGCTGCAAGTCATAGAATTTGAAAACAAAAATTGGAGGTAATGGTATAAATGATTATTTGAAAATTGAACAGAATGTGGGCTTGGGATAACGTATGTTATGTGAGGTCCTATGCACTGACAACTGTTTACATTGTATGATATACCATCCTTCTAGTTTATTGTTTGAGGGTTTAGTTATTGGGTGTAACAAAAGATATATATATATAAAGTTAAGGAATATTATTAAACTAGTCTTTAAGCCCGTTACAATAACGGGTGCTAGAATAGATGTGTCTGTCTGTCTTTCTTTCTGTCTCTGTCTCCTTAGCCACTGTCTGTCTGTCATTCTTTCTTTCTTTTTTTTAATTTATATTTTATTAACTTTTCAAAATTATGTTCCAAGCTTTACATCTTGTACAGAAAGCATAATCTAAAACATAACAAATTAAACAGAATTCATCAAATAAAAATAATAATACATTCCTTAATTACACTCAAGTCCTCATAAATGATCCAAGAAGTAGAAAAAAGAGTAATTACTGAAGTATTATTTATAATAAAGATATGTATAACTGCTGCTGAAACAAAGGACTTATTTCTATACAGTAGATGTTGTTGTTACACCATCCTTTTCCAAGCATTTTAGGGAGAGAAAACTAACTAAATGAGAAGGATCTATAAACACATATTTAAAAGAGCGATTTCTGATAATACACTTGCAAGGGTACCGTAAAAAGAAGATACCCCCTAATTGGGTCACCCCTGGTTTCAACATTAGAAATTCTCATCTCCTGTTCTGCGTTTCTCTCGAAACGTCGGGGAAAATCTGTATTTTAAACCCCAGAAAGTCCTTAGTTCTAATTTTAAAGAACAATTTAAGAATCCAATCTTTATCTGGAGATAACGCTACAGTCAACAATAAAGTAGCTGGAAAAGCTACTTCTGTGTCGGATTTCTCCAAAAGTGCACAAACATCCAAAGGACCTTCTTGCTGGTCACGATCCTGAATTTCTTGAGACTTTATAGGTAAATAATAAACCCTTGTAAGGGGAGGTAGGGAATTTTCTGGTATTTCCAATACCTCAATGAAGTAGCGTATAATCATATCATGAGGAGTGATTGAGGAAATCTTGGGAAAGTTTATCAGACGTAAATTGTTAACACGATTACAATTCTCAAGGGCCTCAATCTTCCTCCTCAGTATAACATTGTCTTTTACGATTAATTCTTGATTTTGTTTTTCTACTGTCACCAGTGTCAAGTCCTGTTTTAAAAGCTTTATTTCTTCTTTCTATTTCTTTATCCAAATACTCTATTCGTGGACTAAGAGAGTTACCTAAATTCGCCTCTAAATCCCAAAGGGTGTCTAGGGTAACCTCTGGGGGTTTAGAAGGAGAAAAGGCTACTGCAGGTGTAACACAGTACAGTTCTTTAGATTGTTTTACCTTCTGAGGCGCTTGTGCCTCATGAGCTGAAGATGTCCCAACCGCATTCCCTTTCAGAGAGGAAACACCTCTCTGTGCTATTTCCATAGGCAAGCTCTCCGAAATGCTAGCCTCCGAGGTTGAGAGAACTTCCTCTTCCGGGGCAGTCTCTTCTCACGGGGAGCTTGCTCTTTGCAGTGCTGGTTGTAGAGGCGGAGTCCTGAGGTTGGGGCTCAGCATGACATCTATCCCAGGGATAGCCGCCATGGCATTACTCCCTGCCGGCAGATCCAGTGGGCGATTCCCTGATGGCGTCTGTCCTTGTTGAAGTCATCTAAAAAATTTGTCTATAGTTATAGTTGATGGCTCCGAGCGTCGGGAGGCTCCACCGATGCTCTTCCCCCTTCTCTTAGGCATGGATAGAGAGAAACCTCTCACCACTTTACAGGTAAAATGGGACGAAGATCGAAGGCGTCCTCGCAGCTAGCAGGTAGTGGCATCCATCTTGGATCTCTGTGGTGATCTGAAGGTTATCTTTCTTTCTTTCTGTCTCTCTTTCTTTGGCCACTGTCTGTCTGTCTTTCTGTATGTCTCTCTGGCCCCTCTGTCTATCTGTAATTCTTTCTGTCTGTGTCTCTCCCTGGCCCCTTGTGTGTTTGTCTTTCTTTCTTTCTTTCTAGCTCCTTGGCCGCTGGCTATCTGTCTGTCTGTCTCTCTAGCCCCCTGTCTGTTTGTCATTCTTTCCATCTGTATCTCTCCCTGGCCCCTTGTCTTTCTTTCTTTCTTTCTTGATACTTGGCCGCTGTCTGTCTGTCTCTCTGGCCCCCTGTCTGTTTGTCATTCTTTCTGTCTGTGGCTCTGTCTCTGTCCCTGGCCCTCTGCCTATCTCTCTCTGGCCCCCAGAGCAAACCAAGATTGCTGCCTGCCCCCAGCACATCCCTCCCCCCAAAGCAGCCCCTTTTCCCTCTCCCCCTCCACTTCCCTGTGCAGCAGTAGCAGCCGGATGCCTCGCAGCACCTCGGACACCCTCCCGTCGTTGCTCTCACCACCGCATGCGCCGCAAGCCACCACACGCTGCATGCACTGCAAGCCGCCGCACATGCTTGCGCTGCAAGTTGCCATATGCCGCAAATGGAACACGGCAGAAATCACAGCAGCAGGGATCATGCCATTTCAACAGCGAATGCGCGAGTATAGGTTTATTATAGAGTGTCACACCCCTAGCCTTAAAGCTCGGTTTGTGCCAGGCAGGGGTTTGTCTAAACCTATTACAACTGTCAGAAGAGCTGATCAATGTAGCAAACCAGAGGGAAAGAATAGGGAAGATGGTTCATTTCCCTTTAAATCTCAGGTAGCTGAGCTCCAGGGAGTGAAAGATGCTGAATGTAACAGCCTGGAACAGCCTGAGAACACTTCCTCCTCTCCTGCCAACTCTCAGCTGCAAAAGCTGATTGCTGCTCCTGGGAGAGTTAGGAAGAAGCTGCAGGCTGGCCCTCCCCCTCAGAGAACTGGGCGTGCCCGGCTGAACGTAATAGAAGCTGCTCTGAGGGGAAGGAAGTCAGTCTGCCCTGAGCCTGCTCAGGAAGGAGGTATCCAGGATAATGCTCCTGATCCTCACAGCTCTACTGATGTGGAAATGCTAGAGTTTGATACTGACCCTGAGACTAACCAGCCAGCAGAGCTTGAATTTATGGATTGCCAGGAATCTGCAGTTTGTCCTGAAGGTATGCCTATGGAAGAATAATAGGATACATGTTTGTGAAACTTTTGGTTTTTTCTTCCAGCTCAGGTGAGCAAATTGTTTGAACTGCTTCTCTGCAGCTGTTGACAATTGAGGGAAGAAAGAGAGCAGTGCTGCACTTCTCCCTTTAGGGGAACTTTTGAAAAGAAAAAAACGTTTTCTTTAATTGAAGAAATCTGCTCTGTTAAGTTTACTTTTGTGTTTGAATGCTGAAGAATGAGGAAGTAAGTGTGGGGAGAATCCACTGTACAACTGGATGGGTTTGTGGGGCCATTTGGGCATTCTGTGTTAACAGATATTTTGGTGGATTCGCTTACTCCCCTCCCCCACCAACTCCTTTGGAGCTGGCTGGGGCCAAGCCTATTTTACTCTCAGGCTTGGATACAGCACTACAGGCAGTGCTAATAGCAACCTTGCTAACTGCCGCTCTTTTTGAAGATAACAGTATTGTTTTGAAGATTTATCTTGGCCACTGATGACAAACGTTTTTGTAAAGTGTTTTGATTACTTACCTGTATGAAGATGAGTGCTGAGATATAGCGTTTTTTCATCAGCTCTGGTTTTGTTTTGGGGGAACTTGTATTGTTGATTGGGAGTACAGACTGAATGGAAGTTGGCTCCCAATATAAGCCCCACAATAAAAGTGACTTGTAGCATGAACTATAAAACTGACTCTTTGGAATTGTTGTTTTCATGCTTTACCAATGAACATTGAGCCCAGCAGGACTTCCAACTTTATGGAAGCACGTCGGCGTGAGTATTTGTGTGCTTGAACCGGAGCCTACTATATCCGCAGGCGCCGGCTCGTCCACAATTGGTATCAGGAGTGGGATGAAAGCACTGCCCAATTCCAGAGGGAAGCGGAGAAACTGACTAACCTCATAGAACAGGTGAATTCCCAGCTCAAGGTGGTCCAAGAGCAAGTTAGGGAAAGTCAGACTCAACAACAGGTGATACAAAATAGTGTCAGGGAAATTAAGGATACTTGCGGTGAGCTAACCACCAGAACTGACACAACAGAAGGTTGGTTAGCGAAACAGAAGCTGCAGGAAGAGCAAATAGAACAGCACGCTCAACATTTTGAAAAGGTTCTGGATACATTTAAAGATATGGACCAGGACCTTGAGGAAGTGAGACAGCAGTTGGAAAACATGCAGAAAGGAGAATTGGGTGGTATAACCCAGGTGATAGCTGCATTGGCTCAGAGGGTGGATGGTTTGGAAGGGGCCAAGAGTCAGGTTGATGAGGCTTTAGGAAAACCATATCAGCCACCGATCTTGAGATGGCCCGAGGACTTTGAAGACCCCGATCCACCAACCTTAGAGCTAGCAAAAAAAGGTAATAAACCAAGGAGACGTTACTAACGTTAAGTCCTGTTTGCCCAGAGGACATGGCCAGACTTAAGGACAATGTAGGATGATGACCCTCTTTTCCTTAAATCAAAGGACGGTCATCATTTTTAGGGTGAGGGTATGTCACACCCCTAGCCTTAAAGCTCGGTTTGTGCCAGGCAGGGGTTTGTCTAAACCTATTACAACTGTCAGAAGAGCTGATCAATGTAGCAAACCAGAGGGAAAGAATAGGGAAGATGGTTCATTTCCCTTTAAATCTCAGGTAGCTGAGCTCCAGGGAGTGAAAGATGCTGAATGTAACAGCCTGGAACAGCCTGAGAACACTTCCTCCTCTCCTGCCAACTCTCAGCTGCAAAAGCTGATTGCTGCTCCTGGGAGAGTTAGGAAGAAGCTGCAGGCTGGCCCTCCCCCTCAGAGAACTGGGCGTGCCCGGCTGAACGTAATAGAAGCTGCTCTGAGGGGAAGGAAGTCAGTCTGCCCTGAGCCTGCTCAGGAAGGAGGTATCCAGGATAATGCTCCTGATCCTCACAGCTCTACTGATGTGGAAATGCTAGAGTTTGATACTGACCCTGAGACTAACCAGCCAGCAGAGCTTGAATTTATGGATTGCCAGGAATCTGCAGTTTGTCCTGAAGGTATGCCTATGGAAGAATAATAGGATACATGTTTGTGAAACTTTTGGTTTTTTCTTCCAGCTCAGGTGAGCAAATTGTTTGAACTGCTTCTCTGCAGCTGTTGACAATTGAGGGAAGAAAGAGAGCAGTGCTGCACTTCTCCCTTTAGGGGAACTTTTGAAAAGAAAAAAACGTTTTCTTTAATTGAAGAAATCTGCTCTGTTAAGTTTACTTTTGTGTTTGAATGCTGAAGAATGAGGAAGTAAGTGTGGGGAGAATCCACTGTACAACTGGATGGGTTTGTGGGGCCATTTGGGCATTCTGTGTTAACAGATATTTTGGTGGATTCGCTTACTCCCCTCCCCCACCAACTCCTTTGGAGCTGGCTGGGGCCAAGCCTATTTTACTCTCAGGCTTGGATACAGCACTACAGGCAGTGCTAATAGCAACCTTGCTAACTGCCGCTCTTTTTGAAGATAACAGTATTGTTTTGAAGATTTATCTTGGCCACTGATGACAAACGTTTTTGTAAAGTGTTTTGGTTACTTACCTGTATGAAGATGAGTGCTGAGATATAGCGTTTTTTCATCAGCTCTGGTTTTGTTTTGGGGGAACTTGTATTGTTGATTGGGAGTACAGACTGAATGGAAGTTGGCTCCCAATATAAGCCCCACAATAAAAGTGACTTGTAGCATGAACTATAAAACTGACTCTTTGGAATTGTTGTTTTCATGCTTTACCAATGAACATTGAGCCCAGCAGGACTTCCAACTTTATGGAAGCACGTCGGCGTGAGTATTTGTGTGCTTGAACCGGAGCCTACTATATCCGCAGGCGCCGGCTCGTCCACAAGAGGATAAAAAGATAGTTTGAAGGTACATTCTTTACCTATTTTATACAGTACATGACAATTTATGAAATATCCTTTAACCCTAGATATTGTAACTATTTGAGTTTTTGCCAGGTATTTGTGACCTAAGCTGGCCATCGTGAAGACAGGCTACTGGGCTAGATGGACCATTGGTCTGACTCAGGGGAAGATTCTCAAAACTTTAACGTGGTCGCTAAACCGGTTCCAGCTGGTTTAGCATTCATGTATTTTAAAAGCGGATTACTCTGCCATGCAAATGTGTTATGATGAGGTCTTTAATATTTAAATGAGCACTCTGAACGATTCTCTATTATCGCCGAGTGAGTCCCTAATCTCACTGTCCTATATTTGCAAGCAAAATTTTCCAGCAGGACTGATTGAGCTGTCCTAGCCTTACTTTTTGGTCACTGCCTGAGCGCTGATTGGCTCAGGCATTGACAGGAAAGTAAGGCTTGACAGCTCAGACCCGCCAGAAAATTTTGCTGCCATCAAGCAACCCCTTTCCCCAGCAGTGAAAGGGATGCCCACTCCCTCCCGCTGCCAAGTGACCCCCTCTCCATTGAAAGCAATGGAAGTATAACTCGGATATCTCAATCCATCCTCTTTTTTCTGGAGCCGTATGGTGACCCTACTTTTGGGGATTCTATAGAACTCTTCATCAGTGGCATAACAAGGGGGGGGGAGGTCCGCCGCAGGTGCAAGCCCCAAGGGGGTGCACAGCTGGCCACCCTCCAGTGTTCTCTCTAGGGCAGTGGTCGGGCTCACGAGCCACATGCGACTCTTTAGCCACTTGCGGCTCGTCTACAGCAGGGGTGCCAAACCTGCTTCCCTTCTCACTGCCCTCTCCCAAGCCACCGCCGCCATCAGGGAACAGGCCGGATCTCCCTGCTTCTCTTCCCCGCAGGGCTGACCAACTCTCACCACCCGACGTCAATTCTGACGTCGGAGAGGATGTTCTGGGCCAGCCAATCGCTGCCTGGCTGGCCCGGAACGTCCTCTCCGACGTTAGAATTGGCGTTGGGTGGCGAGAGTTGGTCGGCCCTGTGGGGAAGAGAAGCAGGGAGAACTCGGCGCTAGTCTGTTTCCGATGGCGGCAGTGGCATCCTATTCCACGGCGGCGGTGGCAGCATGTTTCCCAATGGCGGTGGCATAGGGGAGGGCAGGGAGAAAGAAAGAAAGAAATGGGGGGGACAGGGAGCCAGAAAGAAAGAAAGGGGGCAGGGTGAAAGAAAGAAAAAAAAAATGGGGCACGGAGAGAGAGCAAGACAGACATAGAGAAAGAAAGGGGGCATGGAGAGAGAAAGAAAGAAGGGGACAGGGTGAACAAAGAAAGAAAGAAAAAAAATGGGGCACGGAGAGAGAGAAAGACAGACATAGAGAAAGAAAGGGGGCATGGAGAGAGAAAGAAAGAAGAAAGGGGGCAAGATGAAACAAAGAAAGAAAGAAATGGGTCACGGAGAGAGAGAGAAAGACAGACATACAAAAAGAAAGGTGGCATGGAGAGAGAAAGAAAGAAGGGGCAGGGTGAAACAAAGAAAGAAATGGGACACGGAGAGAGAGAGAGAAAGACAGACATACAGAAAGAAAGGTGGCATGGAGAGAGAAAGAAAGAAGGGGGCAGGGTGAAAGAAAGAAAAAGGGGGGAGAGAATGAGGTCTGGAGGAGAGGAAGCCTACAGGAGGCCTGAAAGAAGGGAAGAAATATTGGTTGCACAGTCAGAAGAATAAAGTGCAACCAGAGACTGATGAAATTACCAAAGGTAGGAAAAATGATTTTATTTTCAATTTAGTGATCAAAATGTGTCCGTTTTGAGAATTTATATATGCTGTCTAAATTTTGCATTATGGCCCCCTTTTACTAAATCGCAATAGCGGTTTTTAGCGCAGGGAGCTTATGAGCGTCGAGAGCAGCGTGGAGCATTCAGCGCAGCTCCCTGCGTTAAAAACCACTATCACGGTTTAGTAAAAAGGGAGGGGGTATATTTGTCTATTTTTGTATAGTTGTTAATGAGGTGACATTGCATAAAGTCATCTGCCTTGACCTCTTTGAAAACCCGTGGAATATAAATGATAATTAACATTTTATCTGCGTACAGTGTGTTTTGTGTTTTTAAAATTTTATTGTTAGTAGATCACTTTGACTTGGCCACGAAGGTAAGGGGGAGGGAGGGGAGCTGCTGAAAGACATCTAGCAATCCTTGCAGGCTTGAAAGTGCAGGGAATTATTTTTGTAAAATCATGTTTTGTTATGTGACTGGCATTATTTAGACTTTAATTTCTACGAATGAATAGAATGAAAATGATATAAAATTACTTGCTTGTTTTATGTGCGTGCGCTGAAGGAAAGTGGAGAGAGAGTGGGCTGAGGACACTGAAGGGAAATGGGGAAGAGAGAGTGGGGAGAAAGAACACCAGGGAAGGGAGAGGAAAGAGATGCCAAGACCATGGGTGTAAAGGAAAGGAAAGGAGCTACCAGACCATGGAGGGGGGGAGAGATGTCAGGGGGAGGGGGAGGAGGCAGATGCCAGACCAAGTGGAAAGAAGGAGGGAAAGGAAGGAGAAGAGATGCTAGATAATGGAATGGGAGGGGGAGATGGAAGGAGAGGAGAGAGATGCCAGGGCATGGGGGGAAGGAAGGGAAACTAAAGGAGACAAAATGCCAGACCAGAGGGAAAGAAAGGAGAGGAGGTGCCAGAGGGAGAGATAGGAGGGAGATGCCAGGGCATGGGGGGAGAGAAGGGAAGGAGATAGAGATGCCAGACCTTGGGGTGGAGTGGGAAGGAAGGAAGGAAGGAAAGGAGAAGAGAGAGATGCCAGAGCATAGGGGATGGGGTGGTGACAGAGAGAAAAAAATGGAGAGGTGGCAGAGCTGAAATCAATCATGTACAAAGGAGAGAAGAGGCATAGGATAGATAGTTATGAAAGGAGCATTGAAAGAAAGAAGATGTCATATGGAAAAGAGAGAGAGAGAGAGAGAAGGCAGACATTTCATGAAAGGGCAGAGAGGGCAGTGACTAGAAGGGGTGAGACAGAAGATGATCAGTAGATGGAAGGGGTAGAGAGATGGACAGACACTGAATGTAAGTGTGGGGGAGAAGAGGGTCAGCCACTGAATGGAAGTGAGAGGGGGAGCAGACGCTGGAAGGAAGTGGGGAGGTGAAAGAAAAAAGGGCACATGCTGGATTGAGGGACGAGGATAGAGTTAGATACTAGAAGGGGTGAGGGAAAGAGGTGGCAAGATATAGGTAGACACAGTGAAAGAGGGAAATTGAGGACTAAATAATAAAAAAGAATTTAGACAGAGACACAAAATAAATTGAGAAGGAAGACCAGGGAAGAACGGGAGGAAGAGAGTGGAGAGAGAGATGCCAGAAAGGGGGGAAGGGGAGGAGACAGATACCAGACCTAGGAGGAGGAAAAGAGGAAGGAGACAGATACTGGATCTGAGAGGAAAAAAGGAGAAGATATGCTAAAATCTGCTGGGAAGGAGGAAGGAAAGAAGGAGAGAAAGAGGCAGAGAAAGTGTGTGTGTGTGTGTGTGTGTGGGGGGGGGGGGTTGTAAGCAGATTAGAAAGACTACAGAGAGAAAGGCCTGGATGAAAGGGGAAAGACAGGAGGAAGATGCAAGACTATGGGAGGTTCAGACAGAGAGGGAGGGAGAGAGAGGGAGACCTAGAACAATGGTACAAAGGAGAACTGACACTGGATCTGGGGATGCTAATAGAGGGAAAATAGAGAGATACCTGGACCCAAAGGGGATGGGGCTGGATTGTGAAAGAAATGTTGGATGCAAAAGAAAGAAAGAAAGAAAGAAAGAAAGAAAGAAAGAAAGAAAGAAAGAAAGAAAGATTGGATGCACAGTCACAAGGAAGTGCAACCAAGAGACTCATGAAATCACCAAACAAAGGTAGGAAAAATGATTTTATTTTCAATTTAGTGATCAAAATGTGTCTGTTTTGAGAATTTATATCTGCTGTCCATATTTTGAACTATATGTGTCTATTTTTCTATAGTTACTGAGGTGACATTGCATATTTTAAAGTAATCTGTCTTGACATCTTTGAAAAAATCCCTGAAACTCGTAAATGATAATTAACATTTTCTCTGCGTACCGTGTGCTTTGTGTTTTTTTTAATATATTTTATGTTTACCATTATGAATTAATAAGATATTGTGTATACATGAAAATGAATGGAAGAAATTGGGGGCGGGACTGAATATTAATAGATGTCCGGTTTTGATGAAAAAATTAAAGGTCACATTAGTCTTACCTCCCCGCTGCTGCTGCTAATCGCTGACAAGAAGTCTTCTTTCTGATGTCAATTATGACGTCGGAGAGGACGTTCTGGGCCAGCCAATCACCACCTGGCTGGCCCAGAACGTCCTCTCCGACGTCAGAATTGACTTCGGAAAGAAGACTTCTTGTCGGAGATTAGCAGCAGCAGCGGGGAAGTAAGATTGCAGGAAAGGAAGGAGAGAGGCTTTTTTATTTTCCGCGGCAGGGAGGGAAGATGTAGGCAGGCAAGCTGGCTGGCTGTAGCGTGGCAAGGAGGGAGGGAGATAGGTAGGCATGCAGGCAGGCTGGCTGGCTTTGGGGGTGGACAAAATCTGGAAGACAGTGGGGGGACATAAGGAGGCACTAGGGGCACTATGGACACGGGAAGGAGGCACTGGGGGCACTATGGACACAGGAAGGAGGCACTGGGGGCACTATGGACACGAGAAGGAGGCACTGGGGGCACTATGGACACAGGAAGGAGGCACTGAGGGCACTATGGACACAGGACGGAGGCACTGGGGGCACTAAGGACATGGGAAGGAGGCAGTGGGGCACTATGGACACGGGAAGGAGGCACTGAGGGCACTATGGACACAGGACGGAGGCACTGGGGGCACTAAGGACATGGGAAGGAGGCACTGGGGGCACTAAGGACACAGAACGGAGACACTGGGGGCACTAAGGACACGGGAAGGAGGCACTGGGGGCACTAAGGACATGGGAAGAAAGGAGGGAGGGAGGGAGGGAATAGAAAGGGACAATTGTTGGGCCTGAGTGCAGAAAGAAAGAAATGAAAGATGAATTAATAGATGTCCCCTTTGGATGAAAAAAATAAATGGTCACGTTACCTCTGACTTACTTTCTCTGCAGCAGAGTCGGCAGCCACGCTGAGGTGCAGGAAGGTCCCGCGATGACTCGTCTGCCGGCTCTGCTTCGGAAGAAGTAAGTTACGTTGGAGGGGGTAGACCTGGCAGACGCAGTCATTGTGGGACTTTGCCACAACTCCCTATGTCTGCCGTGTCCACCCCCTCCGACGTAACTTACTTCTTCTGGAGCAGAGCTAGCAGACGAGTCATTGCGAGACCTTCCATCATGCGGCTGCCGAGTCCGCTCCTGAGCAAGTACGTCGGAGTGGGGTGGACTGGCAGCCGGCAGCTACAGTCATCGCGGGACTTTGCTGCATGAAGGGCGAGAAAGGAGCTGGACTGCTGGAATGGAAGAGTGGTGGAGGGTAAGAAAGGGGGCAGGGTGGTATGGAAGGGTGGTGCTGATGGAATTGATGTACAGAGAAAGGGGAGAGACTTAAGGGGGAAGGATATTGGAGGGAAAGAAAGGGGGCAGATGCTGATTGAAGAGGGGTGGATGGAGAGAGAAAGGGCAGACATTGGATGTAGTGGGAAGCCTATGCTGGATGGAAGTGCAGATTGGATAGATAAGGGAGCAAATGCAGGAAGGAAATGGGAGGAGAGAAAGAGGGGAGCAGACGCTGGATGGAAGTGGACAGAGAGAAGAGAAGGTACTAGATGGAAGGGTTGGAGATAAAAAGATGTCATAAACAAAAGAATAGCAGCACTGCTATCGTTCTGATCCTGAGATGCTGTTGCGTCCTATCTTAAGTTCTGATCGGATTTCTTTACACCCTGAGGCAGCAGACGAGTGAAACGCTAGCCATCGTCGGTGTACCGATCTACTAATCTAGATAAGTGGAGCGTTATCCTCTATCTTTTGCACCGCCGCCCTGCTTTAAGTTCTTCACTACGGGGAGCCGGTCTGGAGGTTTTTTGCCGGTGAGGTGCTACGTCCAACCACCTTGGACCACCATTGTGGTGGTGGAAGGGCTCCTATCTGAGGCTTTTTCTTCCAGTTAACTGTAACTCCCCTTTCAGAATGATAGCAGTGCTGCTTTTCTTTTGTTTATGACATCTTTTCATTTCAGTGAAAGTGTTTGTTTATAATAGTATTGAATTTCACAATTCCGAGTTTTTTCTTGCTATATATTTAGGGTTGGAGATAAATACATGATGGAAGGAGGGGATAAATAAAAGGAGGGCACATGATGGGGAAAAAAGGATTGTTAGGGAAACACTGGAGGGGTGAGGGAAAGAGGTAGCAAGCTTTAGGTAGACAGTAAAAAAGGACATTGATGAAAGGGTAGTAAGAACGTAATCTAGACAGATGCAGAAAATAAATTGAAAAGTAAAATGAGGAAAAAAGGGAAAGGGATTGAAGAGGAGAAGTGTGGGAGAGGGAAGGAGAGGAGAGAGATGCCAGACCAATGGGGGTGAAAGGAGAGATGGAAGAGGAGGCATACAGTTTCTGGAAGGGGCATAGAAGGAGAGAAGATGCCATATAGCGGAAGAGAGACGGCAGACAATGGATAGAAGGAAGAGAGTTACAAGAAGATGAGAAAAGCAGAAACCACAAAAGACAAAGGTAGAAAAAAAACTATTTATTTATTGCTTTAGGAGATATGTGTCACGGTTTCTGTGGATCATTGTATGCAGAGTCCAGCTTCTTGCTGGTTCAATTTAACCTTTTCTAGGTATTTCTATTTTATCCCCTTTTACAAAACTGTGGAGTGTTTTTTAGCGCCAGCCGTGGTGGTAGCAGCTCTGATGCTCAGAATTCTATGAGCGTCGGAGCTGTTACCTCCGTAGATAAAATCCATACTACAGTTTTGTAAAAGACGGAGGGGTTAGTTTGTGATTACCGGTACATATTCCATACTAGGCGAAGGTGTTTTCTGTGTTCTGTGTGTTTGAAAGACATGTTTTTTTTGTTAGGATTGACTGCAGGATTGATCTGTACGAGTCTGGCTTGTTTAGTTTTACAATGGGTGTATTGATGTTGTACTGCTCACTGCAGTATGTAAGATGCTGCCTTTTCCTAGGTACTCATGTGTTTCGTGTGGATTGTTACTAAAAATCATGTTTTCATACAGATGGGGGGATGTCAAAAAATGATGGGCCCCGGGTGTCACATATGCTTTTTCCTTCACTTTTAGATTGAGTCAAGCCTATGCTGTTTCTGTTTTGCATTATTAGACATCTTTATATTCAATATTGAAAGTGTTTATCTTAACATATGCTAGGTACGCCACTGCTGCAGGGTGAGCTGAGGTGTCCTATGGAAATCTTTGGACATGTGTGTGCTACTCATACATTAAAGCTTAAAATATATTTTGTAGTGCTGGGGGGAGGGGGAGGGGCAGAATGAGGTTGTGCTGTGCACTAAACAGTTAGTGCAGCTGTGTGTGTGAATAACCGGTGTAAGGGTGTGCTAAGGCCACTTTTTATTGTGGTTTGGTAAAAGGGCCCCTTTGTAAGCACTGCAACATCAGTGTCCCAGAAAAGCATTGGGATTATGACTTTGAAAGAAGTGTGGAAAACAAAGAGGTTATGATCACCTGGAACATCCCCATCCAAAGTGATAAAAAGCTGGATGCCAGAGAACTGGATATTGTGGTAAAAGAGAAAACATCAGAATGACATTGATTAAATTATTCATGGAACTGCATGGAAAAGAGGGGAAATCCTCAAGTACCAAGAAATCGACCAAGAAAATATATTAGAAAGACACAGAAATATTTGTTATTATTTTTGAGTACTGCAGGCTTGATCAAAAAGAATTTCCAAGTGCATAAAAACATAAGAATTGCCGCTGCTGGGTCAGACCAGTGGTCCATCGTGCCCAGCAGTCCGCTCACGTGGTGGCCCTTAGGTCAAAGACCAGTGCCCTAACTGAGACTAGCCTTATCTGAATATGTTCTGGTTCAGCAGGAACTTGTCTAACTTTGTCTTGAAACCCTGGAGGGTGTTTTCCCCTATAACATACTCCGGATGAGCGTTCCAGTTTTCTACCACTCTCTGGGTGAAGAAGAACTTCCTTACGTTTGTATGGAATCTATCCCCTTTTAACTTTAGAGAGTGCCCTTTCGTTCTCCCTACCTTGGAGAGAGTGAACAACCTGTCTTTATCTACTAAGTGTATTCCCTTCATTAACTTGAACGTTTCGATCATGTCCCCTCTCAGTCTCATCTTTTCAAGGGAGAAGAGGCCCAGTTTCTCTAACCTCTCACTGTACAGCAACTCCTCCAGCCCCTTAACCATTTTGGTCGCTCTTCCCTGGACCCTTTCGATAAGAACATGCCAATGCATGTTGCATCTTACGAACATCAGAAAGAAGCTATCCAATTTGTCACAATTCAAGTACTGTGGAGAGCATTAGCAGTAAATGTGAGAGAGTGAGATCATACCCTATCTTAGGAGTATAAGGTTCATTCCTGTGTATCTTAAACTGTATCTTTATGAATCTTTTCCATGGAGTTTTTTGACCTGGTATATGTTTTGTATGGCAGTTTATAACTGAACATATAGTTTCTTGGTTGTTTCCTTGAAACACTGAGGTCTTTTTCTCCATGTTAGTTACTTGCCTTTCAGCCTGTTTCCTTCCACTATTAGCAGCTTTATTCTGAATATTTGTTGGTTATTTTTTTGACTTTTTTGGATATTCAGCTTGTATACTTTTTGATAAAGCATAAAATAAACCCATTTGGAGAAATTGTCCATGAAGGAATTCAATAAACAGCACTGAAACTTAGGTGTCAAAAAAATTCAGAGCCAAGGTTGTGCACCTTATATGTACAGGATAGCATCTAGGCCTGGCTTCTGTATAGGAATCCCGGTCTTATAAGCCGACGGGTGGCCTATAGCCACCTAAAGTAAACTCTCCTGCTGGTTTCATTTAGGGGATGGGGGGATGTCTGGCAGGAGGGATTGGGCACCCTCCTGCAGGTTTTGTTCAGGGGGAGGGGTTCCAGGGTTTCTGGCAGGAGGGATTGGGCACCTTCTTGCTGGTTTCATTCAGGGGTGGGTGGGGCATTTCCGTCGGGAGAGAGTGGGCACCTTCCTGCCGGTTTCGTTCGGGGGAGTGGGTGGTTTCCGGGATTTCCGGCTAGAGGGATTGGGCACCCTCCTGCCGGATTTGTTCGGGGGTTGGGGGATGTTCCGGGCAGGAGAGATTGGGCATCTCTCCTGCCACGTTCGTTCAGGGGGAGATCCCTTGCTGCAATAAGCTTAGCGGCCATGACTACTTACATTGTAAGCCAGCATTTTGCTGGCTTACATTGTATGTATCTCCTGCTGGCCTAGGTTCACCTAAGGCTATTTCCGGGGCAAACCACGCCCACGTCTAGCCTTAAGCAAGCTTAGGCAGGCTTCCCTAGGCTCCCGGAGGTTCTGCCAATGTAGGTGACCTGCCTTGGGAGCTTTTTTTTAAAAAAACGTGTGTCCCGATTGGCTGGTTAGACAGCGATAGGACGCCTACAATCGGGATGCTGTTTACAGAATCCTGGCTCTAGTGTGGATCCCATGCCTAACTTTTGAGTGCTAGACTTATGCCTGCTAGACCCAACTTTTTGGAATGCCCCAATATATTCATGGCCACACCCTTTTTTGAGATACGGTCCATGGAAGTTAGGTGCCATGCCTTGTAGAACAATGCAGATCCAGAATGTGTGAAATCAGTTAGCTTTGCGGAGTTTAAAAAAGACTTGGATAATTTCCTAAAAGTTCATAGGACATTATTGAGATGGCATGGGGAAAATCCACTGCTTATTCCTAGGATAAGCAGCATAAAATCTGTTTTACTACTTGAGATCTGGCTGGGTAATTGGGACCCGGTTTGGCCACTGTTGGAAACAGGATATTGGGCTTGATAGACCTTGGGTTTGTCCCAGTATGGAAATTCTTATGTTCTTATATTTTAATAAGTGTCTTTAACATCAATAATTGGTTATTAGCACCCCATTATTGATGATTCAGAGCTCATTATCCAATTTATTTGTGCACACATGTCAGTAGCATGCCCAAATTTGGATACCAGCTTAAATTAAGGCAGGTTTTCAATCATTTAAGCTAGTACAGTAAAACCTTGGATTGCAAGTAACTTGGTTTACAAGTGTTTTGCAAGACAATCAAAACATTTTATTAAATTTTAACATATATACAAATAGAGGGGCATAATAAAAAAAAAGTCTAAGTCCCTTTTGGCCTAAGGCCTTAAACGTTGAAAGTAGAAGCAGAGAAAATGTCCATAATCAAAAAAAAACATCCAAATGGAGGTTTTTATTGATAATGGCCTGCCTCTACATTCAGCTGTTTAAACGCCCAGACCACCACTACATCTACACTTATACCCTATAATGAACCAAAAAAACACCTAAGCCCCAAACGTCCAACTCAAAGGCTTTTAGGCGAAGGAGGAGCCAGTCCTTCGCCTAAAAACTGGATTCTGTAACCGGTGTCTGTCAAAAACAACACCGGTTACAGAATCAACCCCCCCCACACACACACACCCCACGACATCAGGGCAGGAGGGAGTCCAAGGCCTCTTGCCCCGCGGCACCCCCGACCTCCCCGTCGACATCGGGGCAAGAGGGAGTCCTGGGCTGTATAACTTTTGGTTTTACATGCTGTACGACTAAGTCTAAGCCAGCCCACGTGCCGCCCAACTCCCGCCCTCGACATGCCTCCCGAAACGCCCCATTTAGCTTTGGACGTTGAGCGGCACTATGAAGGCCTAGGTCATTTAGAAATACGTCCAAAACCCATTTTTATTTTCGGCGCTTGGACGTTTTTGAGAAATATTCATCCATGTGCCGACTTAGGCCGGTTTTGGGACGTTTTTCTCTTTCGATTATGAGCCCCATAGTATTTTGTATTAAAGATTTGGGGTTGTGGAACGAATCGTCTGAGTTTCCATTATTTCCTATGGGGAAATTCACTTTGATATACGAGTGCTTTGGATTACAAGCATGCTTCTGGCACAAATTATTCTCGCACACAAGATTATACTGTATTTTATAAGGACAAATGGGAGTTTAATTTATGAAATAGTTTGCTTAAATAGGACTTTAATAGGTGTCCTGCTATAAAATTGCCCTCTGCAGGGATAATGGCAAGTAAAAAATGCACTAACCGCCCCAATGTTATTTGTATATTGCCTGGGGGGATTTAGAGTGGAATAGGAATGAGAACACAAACTATTCATATAGCAGCAACATTCAGTAGGTAAAAGCAACCCCAGATTGTTATGTTTCATTTCCCACGGTGTGTGCAGCCTTGTAAATTTTATTTGAAAATCCAAATTTAGATTCCTTCACTAATAGCCCACCCCCTGGAATATACAGGATCTGGAATTGTTCTCCTTCACTCTCTCCACGATGATTGGATCTCTTTTCTTACCTTTTCCCATGGTTCTGGTTCTGGGTCGGTGTGGGGACTTGAGCGTGTGTGGATACTCAAGGCTTTGATGCCCCAGCCCTGCACCATAACTTTGAGATGAGGTAAGAAGAGAGATCCAGTCATCGCAGGAGGATGAAAGAGAGCAATGCCAGTTACTACAGGTGGCAGGGTGGAGGAGAGAAATGGTGGTTATTGTGGGAGGCAGGGTGGAGGAGAGAAACGGTCATCGCAATGAGGAGAGAAAAGGTGCCTCTATTAATAGCCCACCCTAGACTTCTGAAAATCCAGTGCTTCTAATAATAGCTCAGGAGATTATTAGAGAAATATAGTATAAGGGTTCTTCAAAAGGTTTCCGCACTTTCATATTTTTGCGGGAAATGGGTGAGGTGGGAGAGGCGTGTTAGTAGGACCTTGGGAAAAATTTACCACACAACAGAGTGATTATGTGGAAAAGTGATGCAATTTGCTTTTGAGATATTTAATAGTGTTTAAAAAAAAATAAAAGTACGGAAACCTTTTGAAGATCCCTCATATATTCAGCGCCTCTTATCATATGTGTAATGCGGGACACGCTAATGCATTCCGCATTTTGGGATTTGTATGCGCTAATGTTCTTCTACCTTACTGCATGGTAACTGCTGAGTATAGATGGTATGGAAACCCCCCTACCATCTACAAAATAGGTAGCTGTCAGTTCTCCCTTTGCACTAATGGCAAAAGCAGCGTTTTTATAGCTGCAGTAAAAATGACATTGGTGCATGGGATTGACCCGTGTATGGGTGTGCTAAGTCCACTTGTTAGTGCAGCTTAGTGCAAGGACCCCTTTTTAAAATACCATGGCTGGTGTATAAAAATGCATTGATTGCTGTGGCTGAATACTGACCCCCCAGTAAATGTTATACTTTTTTTTTTTTTTATTGCTTCAGAGTATTTTACATATTTCACTTTCTATTACTTCAGCCTGCCCTGGTTGTATATTTTACTATGAAGGAGACATCTAATACATATAGGGGTCCTTTTACTAAGGCGCGCTATCCGATTTAGCACGCACTAAAGATTAGCGTGCACTAAATGCTAACTTGCCCATAGAATATAATGGGCGCCTTAGTATTTAACGCATGCTAAATCGATTAGCGCACCTTAGTAAAAGGACCCCATAGTGAGAAGTGATTTACAGCAATGTGACCATGATGTAGAAACCAAGAAAAGCCAGCAAAAATTGTTGTAGCATGAATAAATACATGTTGGATAATTTTTCAAAAAAGGCCGAAGAACATTCTTTCAATCAAGCAGTTTTATGGGCCTAATAGCCAGGTCTGTCTTATAGAGTAGTTAAATTATTTTTTTTAAAAATTGATGCAATGCAATTACATAGACATTTTTGATAGTAGTATGATTAAAGGTCAGTGATAAATTATTTAAAGATTAGTTATTTCATGCCCTTATTATTTTAGTGTGAAATTAGTTTTTGAGTTCAAGATTAGGGTTGTGTAAAATCTGACCTCTTACTTACAAGTATATGGGCTTTAATGGAATATGTTTCTTGGAAGAGTGATGGTAAGGGTATAAGTCAAGTCCACCTATGAAATGAACTGAAAATACAATGTAGCCAAAATAAATGCGCATGAGTAAGAAAAGAGAAAGAGAGAAGAGAAAATGAAATAAGAAATTAATATCCAATAATATGAATTGAAATCTGCATGAATGTTACTGGTTAACTTAAAAACCATACAGCACCTATTTTACAAAGAGCAGTATATAAAAACTTTAAATAAACTTGAAATTTGATAGCTGGGATCGTGTTTTTTTTATTTTTAATGTCCAATAAATATATCAATCCCGGCACACAGATATTGAGCCCCATTTTATACAGAACAAAGAGATCAGAAATGAGGTATCTGGGTCAGTATTGTATCTGCCAGCATAAAGCCTTTTCTAAACTACCTACGGCTTTTCTATGGCAGTGTCATTTATTTAGAAAAGTCATATTGTGCTCTATCAACATTTCTAGGTGGATTCCGACAAACATACATTTAAATTTGGAAGTGGCAACTGCCATGTGTTAGTGGTACAACTTTAGAGCCCAACTGAACTCAGATCTTTGGTTTTAGCTGAAATTGGTTGCTTGGTTTCAGTAGAAATCAAAACTATAAACAACGCCCCCCCCTCCCCACTCCCTTCCCACACCTGACCAAAAAATTCACCCTCCTAAGGAATCCTCCCCCCAGCAGTGGTCCCCTCTCTCTCTGTCCCCTTCCCCATGATCACTTCTTCCCATTCCACTCGTAGGTCCTCTCTAGCCCTCTAGGAAGGTCTAATGGTCAAGTGGTGACTTTGGAATCAGGAATGAAACCCACT
This sequence comes from Geotrypetes seraphini, assembly GCF_902459505.1. NCBI lineage: Eukaryota > Metazoa > Chordata > Amphibia > Gymnophiona > Dermophiidae > Geotrypetes > Geotrypetes seraphini. The sequence goes on from NC_047085.1 coordinate 109,170,928, forward strand.
CAGTCTTGTTCTGTGCCACTGCTCCATCACAATGGTTGTCGAGTGTCACTGGACGGTCCAGCAGCCATTTTGCGGCTGGAGCCAGCATTGGCAGGAGATTCTCTCCTGCCTTTTGTAGTTCCAATTGCAAAATGGCTGCTGGGATCTCTTGCAGTAGTCTCATGAGGTTGGCATGGGAAGTCTTAGCAGCCATAGTGATGGAACAGCGGCATAAGACAGAAATGAGTGGGATTCATTCTTGCCTCCGAAGATGCCACTAGACCACCAGGCCTTCTACAGGAGGGTTGGGGGGATGATCGAGAGGGTGGAGCTTTAGGTTTCAGTACAGGCATTTTTGGCAGAAACCCAGAACTGGATTTTGGCTCAATTTCTGTTCCAAATCTGAAACTGAAATTCAGTCAGCCTCTATGCAACTTCTACGTGAAACTGCTCCATTTTACAGACCTACTATACATGGAAATTAAGTAGTGAGGTCACAATATGAACTTAGGGACCCCTTTATTAAAGTATGTTAAAATTTAGGGTTAACGTGGCTTAAGACAGGATTTTACTGCACGTTAACTGCAAATCTAACATGGCAGTTAGTGGAGGCATTTGTAGCATTTACAAATTTCAGGTCATAGATTAATATTCCCATTAGTGCACAACACCTGATCACAGTAACGCAGGAGCACCCAGCGCCTCCAATTTAGAAGGTGCTAAGGCTCTCATTCTAAAAATGGTGCCTAGCTGATTTCAATGTAAAAGTTAATTATTTTTTAATTGGTTTAAATGGCATGATAATCGAAAAGGGTTTTAGCTTCTAGACTATATGGAACATTTTAACTTATTACCCTATTTACAATCTGGTTGTAGGTCCTTGTACAGTACAGAAACCGTTAGCCTCACTGTTGGATCATCTACATGCTCTTTTCTCCATTATTATTTAACATCTATTTGGTATCTTTAGGGAATAAATTATTTGATCTAGGTATAACTTTTTACAATTATGCTGATGACACCACCAGTCATAGCATAAAATGTATTTATATACGGCAACACCTTACAGATCAGTGCGGTTAACAAAATAAAAAAGAACTGCGTGATTCACAGCGAAATACAAATCATCAATTTTCCAAAAATGTAACAAATAGATAGCTTTCAATAATTTTCTAAAGTGCAAATAAGAATTTGGATTATCTAATAATTGGTGATAGTCAGCATCTCAACTAGTTGCTTGAAATGAAAGTAAACAGTGGAAATATGGTTTAAATAAGCAGCCTTTTACAGAAGGAAATGCAAATAAAGTAGCGATACGCAATGAACGTCTAGAGCTTGTAAAAGTACAATGGTCAGCAAGGTAATTAGGTGCTAAACCATGCGAGACCTTATAACATAGGCTTCCAAACTTAAAAAATACTTTGGCCTCAACAGGAAGCCAGTGTAACTTGCGATAATAAGGTGTCACATGGTCTGACTTTATAAGAATAAAAATTAAATGAATTGCCGTAGTTTGTATTATAAGTAATCTGTGAAGATTACTTTGATAACCAGAAAGATAGATAACATTGCAATAAACTAAAATACTTAAAACTAACGTATGCACCACTAATCCGAATGGGGTTACATCAAAGTAAGATCTAATAGCTTGCATAGAAACATGATGGCAGATAAAGGCCAAATGGCCCATCTAGTTTGCCCATCTGCAGTAACCAAAGAATATAGAAACTTTTTTGAACCAAATTCTAATAGGCATGTGTAATCATATAAATAAGGTGACAGCATGATGGTCGCCACTCAAGCTGTCATGGTGGGGGCATTTAGATGCAATCAAGATATTGATTATGCGTGTAATTAATGATGGGGTCCTTTTACTGAGGCGTGCTAAATGCTAAGGTACCCATAGAATATAATGGATGCCTTAGCATTTAGTGTGTGCTAATCTTTAGTGCATGCTAAATTGGTTCGCATGCGCTAAATTGGTTAGCATGCCTTAGTAAAAGGACCCCTATATTCTTAGTATGCTGCCCATTTATTGGAAAGTTCAATATATCATAAGATGGAAATTTTGCTTACAAAGTTTTTGTGGAATAATAAACCTCATAAGATAAATTTAAGAAAGCTTAAGTGTGACAAAGATTGAGGAGGTGTTAACTTTCCAAGTTTTTATGAATATCATTTGGCCTTCATAAGTGGTTGATTTCGGAATCACAATCATCATTGCCTGCCTGGACTAAGTTTGAAGAAGCAATGTTTGAAGCACCCTTATGGGTGATACCATTTACTACTATTAAGTGTGACCTGAGAAGGAATTCTGTGATCACGAAGTTTCTTAAATTATTAAAAGTTTCCAAGTTAATTAAAATTCGATATGCCACTTATATACTGAATATTGTAATTTTTCGATGTATTTTTGTAATTCGCGACCTTTTCCTAGCAGGTCCTCTCGAAAATGTCTTAGCGTACTGTACACTTTATACTTTCACATTCTTAAAGTTGATGTACTCTGTATTTCCTCCAACTATCTGCATATTGTAACTCGCTGAATGTCTAGCTCTCTTGAATGTAAACCGCCTAGAAGTCGCAAGATTGTGGCGGTATAGAAAAATAAAATTATTATTATTATTATTATTATTATAACTTAGTAGGTACGGGATGTTAAAAATCTTTTAAAACATCAGTACACTTCACCAGATATGCCAGTGACAGCCAATTAAGCGGTTTTTCATGATCCATAAGATCAAAAGCACTGCTCAGATCAAATTACAATATTAAAGCTCCTATACCTTTGCTGAACAAGTTATTCAGGTAATCTAAAAGTGAAGCTTTCACAGTCTCCGTGCTATGTAAGGACACATCCCTGAATGTGAATCATGCAAGAGTAAAAATTACCCTAGATCAGTGTTTTTCAACCTTTTTTGGGCAAAGGCACACTTGTTTCATGAAAAAAATCACGAGGCACACCACCATTAGAAAATGTTAAAAAATTTAACTCTCTGCCTATATTGACTATATATAAAGTAATTCTCTTGAATAGGAATCAAATAAACACAAAGAAAGTATTTTATAATTACTTTATTATGAAATAAAAATTATAAAAATTATAAAATACTTTATTCAGTGCGAAACCTGGGCCTGTTTGGCTGAACACAAAGCTGATATTCTGGCTGGAATGGAAGAAAGACACACACGTAGCTCTTCGTCAACAGCTCTCAGTCTCTCTCTGTATTTGGTTTTTATAGCATACAAAAATAGACAAATATACCCTCCATCCTTTTTATTAAACCACAATAGCAGTTTTTAGCGCAGGGAGCTGCGCTGAATGCCCAGCACTGCTCTTGACGCTCATAGGCTCCCTGCGCTAAAAACCACTATTGCGGTTTAGTAAAAGGTGACCATATTGTAAAATATAGACAGCAGATATAAATTCAGAACTGTGCATAGTAAGTGAAGGGAAGTTTTCATCTCTGGGAATTTACCCAGTTAACTATTAAGTTATTTGGGCAAATTCCTTTGAAAACTGTGGTAATACTGCCTCCACTTTGCTAAATTTAAAATAAAATCATTTTTCCTACCTTGTCTGGTGATTTCTGGTTGCACTTTCTTCTTCTGACTGTGCATCCAATCTTTCTTCCCTTCTATCAGCCTGTATGCTTTCTCTCCTCCACACCTCATTCCCTCCCCCACCTTTTTCTTCCTCTCTCCCTGACCTTTCTTTCTTTTTTTCTGTTTCTCTTCTTTCCTTCTGTTTCCCTGCCTGCCCCCTTTCTTTCTTTCTCCCTGCCGTTCCCCAAGCCACTGCCACTGCCGCTGCCATCGGGGAACAGGACCCACCAATGGATAACAGGCCCCAAAGCCGACGCATGCTCTCCCTGACGTCAATTCTGCAATCGGAGAGGAAGTTCCGCCCAGCCAGGCTGGTGATTTCTGGTTGCACTTTCTTCTTCTGACTGTGCATCCAATCTTTCTTCCCTTCTATCAGCCTGTATGCTTTCTCTCCTCCACACCTCATTCCCTCCCCCAACTTTTTCTTCCTCTCTCCCTGACCTTTCTTTCTTTTTTTCTGTTTCTCTTCTTTCCTTCTGTTTCCCTGCCTGCCCCCTTTCTTTCTTTCTCCCAGCCTCCTGTCCAGCAGTAACTCTCTTCCCTTCCTCCCCTCCCAGCAGCATCTCTCCGTCTCCCTCTCCAGTAGCAGCTGTCCCTTTTTTTTCCTTGCCCAGCAGCTTCCCAAATTCCTTTCCCTCCTCCCCTCCCAGAAGCATCTCTCCTTCTTCTCCCTCTCCAGTAGCAGCTGTCCCTTTTTTTATCTTGCCCAGCAGCTTCCCAGATTCCTTTCCCTCCTCCCCTCCCAGAAGCATCTCTCCGTCTCCTTCTCCCTCTCCAGTAGCAGCTGTCCCTTTTTTTCCTAGCCCAGCAGCTTCCCAGCTTCCTTTCCCTCCTCCCCTCCCAGAAGCATCTCTCCTTCTTCTCCTTATCCAGTAGCAGCTGTCCCTTTTTTCCCCTGCCCAGCAGCTTCCCAGACTGATAGTGGTTTTCTCCCCTCCCAGCAGCTCTTCTTACTTCCCAGCGCAGCGATTCACGAAGGCAGCCTCGGGTCCTTTGTTGGGTCGCGCCGCCTCTGAGGAAAGAGGAAGTTGCATCATCAGAGGCAGCCGCGACTCAGCAAAAGCCCCGAGGCTGCCTTCGTGAATCGCTGCGCTGGGAAGTAAAGGAGAGCTGCAGAGAGGGGAGAAAGCCACTGTTGGAGGCTCCCCAAGATCTCTCCAGCCCAGCGCACGCTTCCGATGCTGATCTTGCCGGTCCTGCGCGGACCGGCAGGAAGTTCAAATGAGTCAATCTTGCCGGTCCTGCGCGGACCGGCAAAAATTTCCTGCGGACCGGCGGTTGAAGAACTGTGGATTAGATCGCCAAGACAAAGTGAGTCCTGGGTGATCGACTCACTTTGCCTTGGCGAGCTACTGGCGCCCCTGCCTCGGGCCCCCTGTAAGCTCCGGGCCTGGCGGCCCTGCGGCACACCAGGCAACATCTCGCGGCACACTATTGTGCCGCGGAACAGCGGTTGAAAAACACTGCCCTAGATAATCTAGCAATTGTAAATAAACTAAGCCAGTGGTCTCAAACTCGCGGCCCGGGGGCCACATGTGGCCCGCCAGGTACTATTTTGAGGCCCTCGGTATGTTTATCATAATCACAAAAGTAAAATAAAACAATTTCTTGATTATGTCTCTTTAGCTATAAATGACAATATTATTATTAAGACTTGGCCAAAAGGAAATATTTATGAACTATAAAGAGTTTTACCTCATGCAAAATTGTAATTTCTTTAATAAGACATTAACTATTTTTTTCTGAGGCCCTCCAAGTACCTACAAATCCAAAATGTGGCCCTGCAAAGGGTTTGAGTTTGAGACCACTGAACTAAGCCCTCCAATTTGATCTTAGCAGTGCCTTTGAACTTGCAGATCACAGCATACTGCTTCACTGTCTGGATTCTATTGAAATTACCGGTTATGTGTTTCACTGGTTTTGAGATTTTCTCTGCTCACAAACATATCAGGTACTAGTAGATGACACACTCTCGCAGTGTTGGAGCTCTCCGTATGGAGTGCCACAAGGATTACCCCTTTCTCCATTGGTCTTTAATATTTACCTAGCCTCTTTGGGGGCTAAGATTTCGGGTTTTGGAGTCAAGTTATTCAGCTATGCTGATGATGTCACTATTGTGATAACCATAACTTCTTTACTATCTAGACAGTGGGCAGAGATCTCCAGTTGAAGAATGGATGAACGAATTCAAGCTGAATCTAAATAAGGAAAAAATCAAGTCTTTTTTGCATCTCCAACTAGAGGAAAATTTATTATTATTAAGTCCACATTACCCTATTCTTTCTACTATAAAAATACTAGGAGTCCATTTGGATAGAAATTTGATTATGAGAACACAGGTTGATGCAGTGATCAAGAAGAGGGGGTTTTTTTTGTTTTTTTTTAAAGTTGCACTCATTAAGAGTTTGGTTCCATAATTATGCTTTTCAATTGCTAGTGCAATCCTTGGTTTTATCTGTATTAGTCCACAAGTTATAGAACCAATATATATCTAAAAATCACAATATGCTTTGTAATAGTAATAAATATTCATTAATATAAGTGAAGTGCTTAGTCACCAACCGATCTGTGCATAAAGTACCGTTAAAAGTACAAGCGCCGATTGTACAACAGGGACCATCATAGTACTCACAGTCCCTAAACCTTCCTTATAAAGTAATAATTGTTAAGAAGAAATGAAAAATACTTATCTTCAAATAAGCAAAAAGAAGGTATCAAATGCTTTGTTCAAATCCAGCGCTCGTAACAGATATCCATCTCAATAAAGACTCCCTGAATTTGAAAGTCCCATAGCCTCCCTTCGACTCGAGTTTTGCAAAAAGCGTCGTCAGGAAGGGGGCACTGTGAACAGAAAAAGTACTTAAAGATAAAAACTACAGACTAACTAAATCTCCAACTACACTTAAAACACTACAGTTCAACCAAAATTACTCTCATCCAATTTAAACAAAAATTCATAATCCTTAACTTCATATAAATCTTAATACAACTTACTCAGCTACAGGCTGGAGGCATTCTCCTATACAAACTGGAGATCAGAGCAGACACAGGAGACTTCATTTTGCAAAACTTTATAGACACTCAACAGTCATTCATTTTGGTTATGTGACTGATAGTAAGAAAATGAATGACTGTTGAGTGTCTATAAAGTTTTGCAAAATGAAGTCTCCTGTGTCTGCTCTGATCTCCAGTTTGGATAGGAGAATGCCTCCAGCCTGTAGCTGAGTAAGTTGTATTAAGATTTATATGAAGTTAAGGATTATGAATTTATGTTTAAATTGGATGAGGGTAATTTTGGTTGAACTGTAGTGTTTAAAGTGTAGTTGGAGATTTAGTTAGTCTGTAGTTTTTATTAATCAAGAATGCAGCAATTTGATTAATTTTTAAACTGAAAAAAAACCCCCCCGATCATGCCATACCTTATTAATTGAAATTGTACTGGCTTCCTATGCAAACCAGGACATCATCAGCATAACCGAATAATTTAACTCCAAAACTTGAAAGCTTAGCACCCAAAGAGGCTAGGTAAATATTAAAGAGCAATGAAGAGAGGGGCGATCCTTGTAGCACTCCACAAGGATAGCTCCAACAATATGAGAGCTTATCATCTACTAGCACCTGATATGTTCATGAACAGAGAAAATCTCAAAACCAGTGGAACATAGAACCGGTAATTCTAATAGTATTCAGACAATGAAGTAGTATGCCGTGATCCACAAGATCAAAGGCACTGTTAAGATTGAACCGTAAAATTAAAGCCCATAATCCTCTACTGAAAAGATTATCCATCAACAAGGCTAACACTGTTTTTGTACTGTACAAGGACCTAAAACCAGATTGTGAATAGTGTAATAAACTAAAATGTTCCACATAGTCTAAAAGCTAAAAGTATGCCAACCCTTCCAACAATTTAACAGGAAAAGGAATAGAAGCAATGGGCCGGAAATTAATAACTGTACTAATTGTCTGCTTATGGTCTTTTAATATTAGTGTAACAACAATATGAACTTTTTCTACAGAAAAGACCATACTCTAACATGCACTGTAATCGATCAAAGGAGGCCACTTTATACAACTTGGACAGACAAGGATCTAAAAAGCTAGATGAGTGAACATATTTAACATAAAATCTTTTAAACAGCAACTAATCAGGGTGCTCAAAAATACTCCAGCTCAAATCTGGGCATAAAAGTTGGAAACCTGAATCAAGTTTTCAGAATGGAAAGTGTTGGTATGCCCTTAAATTTCTCATCTTAGAACAAAAATAATGGGCTAATTTGCCTGCAGATGGTGGATAATCCTGAGATGGTCATGTAAGTTTACTAACATCCAACTTCTTAGACTTTCAGATACGTGAAGGGGAAGCAACCGGCGAGAGAAGAAGTGGGACCATTGGACGATGGAGACCGAAAGGGAGTTGTAAAAGAAGAGAAAGAGATAGCTGACAGGTTAAATGAGTTCTTCACGTCAGTCTTCACGATGGAGAATATAACCAACATTCCAGAACCCGAGGAGATCGTAATAGGAGACCAAGAGGATAAGCTGGTCAATTTAGAGGTAAGCCAAGAGGATGTACTCAAGCAGATTGACAGACTAAAGAGCGACAAATCGCCGGGTCCGGATGGCATTCACCCAAGGGTACTCAAGGAACTAAAAGACGTAATAGCGGAGCCACTTCGACAGATATGCAACCTATCCTTAAAAACCGGAGAGATCCCGGAGGATTGGAAAATAGCAAATGTCACGCCCATCTTCAAAAAGGGCGCAAGGGGGGACCCGGGAAACTACAGGCCGGTGAGCCTGACCTCAGTCCCGGGAAAGATGATGGAGGCACTGATTAAAGACGGCATCTGTGAGCACATCGAAAAAAATGGGCAGCTAAAACCAAGTCAACATGGCTTCTGTAAGGGTAGGTCATGCCTCACAAACTTATTGTACTTCTTTGAGGGCGTGAACAGCCAGGTGGATAAAGGGGAATCTATAGACATCATTTACCTTGACTTCCAAAAAGCCTTCGACAAGGTGCCACACGAGAGACTGCTTAAAAAGATATGGAACCACGGGGTACAAGGGGAGGTCCACCGATGGATCAAAAACTGGCTGTCAAACAGGAAGCAGAGGGTTGGCGTAAAGGGCCACTACTCAGACTGGAAAGGGGTCACGAGCGGAGTTCCGCAGGGGTCGGTGCTGGGACCGCTCTTGTTCAATATCTACATAAATGACCTAGAGGCGGGAACTAAGTGTGAAGTCATTAAATTTGCAGATGACACCAAACTATACAGCAGGGCTCAAACCAAGGAAGACTGCGAGGATCTCCAAAAGGATCTAACGCAGCTGGAAAAGTGGGCCGAAAAATGGCAGATGAGCTTCAACGTGGGGAAATGCAAGGTCATGCACGTGGGGAAAAAGAACCCGATGTTCACATACAAAATGGGGGGAACACCACTAGGGGTTAGTAACCTGGAGAGAGACCTGGGAGTGATGGTAGACGCAACACTGAAGGCATCGGCGCAATGCGCCACAGCCTCTAGGAAAGCAAACAGAATGCTGGGTATCATTAAGAAGGGTATTACAACCAGGACGAAGGAAGTTATCATGCCGCTGTATCGTGCAATGGTACGGCCGCATCTGGAGTACTGTGTCCAGTACTGGTCGCCGTACCTCAAGAAAGACATGGCGGTACTTGAGGGAGTACAAAGAAGAGCAACCAAACTGATAAGGGGAATGGAAAATCTCCCATATACCGACAGATTGAAGCAGTTGGGACTTTTCTCCCTGGAGAAGCGAAAACTTAGAGGAGACATGATAGAAACCTTCAAGATCCTGAAGGGCATAGAAAAAGTAGACAGGGACAGATTTTTCAAATTAAGGGGCACCACAAGCACAAGGGGGCATTGGGGGAAATTGAAAGGGGACAGGTTTAGAACAAACGCTAGGAAGTACTTTTTCACTCAGAGGGTGGTAGATACATGGAACGCGCTCCCAGAGGCTGTTGTAGACAAGAAAACACTAAATGGTTTCAAAGAAGGTTTGGATAGATTCCTAGAAGAAAAAGGGATTGGGGGGTATAGATAGGTATAGACCATTGCTCAGTCAATGGGACTGATGGGCCGCCGCGGGAGCGGACCGCTGAGCAGGATGGACCTATGGTCTGCCTCAGCGGAGGCTACTTCTTATGTTCTTATGTTCTTATGTTCAAAGCTGAATAATATTTCTTCTTCTTTTCAACTTCAATGCTTCTTATCCTTCATGAACTCCCTCCGTCCATTGCTCTCAAACATCCACCCCACCTGCTTTATTTCATAAGTTCTCCAAATGACTAAGCCCCTCTTCTACGAAACCGCGCTAGCAGTTTCTAGCGTGGGGAGCCGCGCTGCTCCCAATGCTCATAGGAACTCAGTGAGCCTCAGGAGCAGCGCGGGCCATTCAGTGTGGCTCTCTGCGCTAAAAAATGCTAGTGCGGTTTCGTAGAAGAGGGGGTAAGTCTGTGCTTCATAGACAGCAGTTCTGAATCATACCACTGAGCAAATGAACGTTTTGGAGCTAATCTATCTAATATTATAATGCGAGAAAATGCCCAGTGTGAGTAAAAATTCACTGCAGAGAGAGGGCAAAGAAGGAAGCAAATCATAATTAGACCAAAATTCCGTAGCATCTATATGTCCTCGAGAAATAACCCTCTTTGGTGAACAACGTTTCATAACAAGCATTTTTTTCCAATTCAACATAATGGTAAAAAGAACACCTTAAATAATGATCAGACCATAAGTTCTCTTTCCAAGAAACACCAGAAAAGGAAATATGTAGTCTTAATACCTCCCTACTGGACAAGGTAATCAAGTCTAAATGATGTCCCCTCTGATGCATCTTGGAAAAAGATGGAATGGCATAACCCAGAGAGACCAGGCATTCCATCCCTACAGAAGCAGAGTGATCTTCAAAGTGTAAGTTCATATCCCCTATTAAGAAACAGTAAATGCATGACAAAGTATTATTAAATTGCCAAAGGATTCAGTAAATCCCCTTTTTTCTATTTTACCCTCCTCCTTAGGAAATGGTGGTGAAATAGCAAAATATCCTTTCTCTTACTTTACAAATTAGATCAAGAAAGTTCCCTGCCTCAGCATATAGTGAAATACGTGGTAGAGGTCTCAGCAATGGTATTAGAGCTGACAGTGTATACCAGTGAATCGCAAATTGTGTGCAGCAGCGAGATTGTAGGTGTGCTGTGAGTCGCCAGCACTGGCTGACTGCCTACAGAATATGCTTCTCACGGAAAGAGGCACATCCAGGAGACAGTCAGCTGGCCCCTCGCCTCTCCTGTTGAGCACCACCCCACTGGCAGCTCAGGGCCTGTCTGTAGGGCCTTTGCACATGTGCAGACATCAGCGTGATGACATCACGCATGCATGTGACATCATCATGTCAATGTCCGTGCAATTCCAGGTGTCCTCCAACCACGGCCCGCTGTTTAGCAAGCCACAGCTCAGGATAACTTGCGAGACACTGGTGTACTAAAGGGCTGGTTCGCTGGTAATAGAGGTACCTCCCTTGTATTGAGGAATCCATTATCTTTTGTTTGCCTACTTTCACTTTCAAGTGGAAATTCACAGACACACGCAGCTCCATCTCCTGATCACAAGACTGATTTTAATGTTCTGGGCCAGACACTAAAAGAGGAAGGCTAACAACCACTTTGTTAAATGGAGCAGAAGCAGACAGCTAGGCAATAGTTTTTGTCTGTTAAGAGCAAGTAAATCAGCATGCTAGGTAACTGAGTTGTGAAGAGATGTGATGAGCTCTAATTACAGAAAACAAATTGAAAATGCAACGGTAATGGAATTTCTAAAAATGTTATATGCTACTCATTGCCGGCTTTGTCTCTTGCAAAAATCCTATGAACCCCACTCTTACGCAGATTTACAGATCGATATTTTGCATTTTTAATAAATGGATCACTCATAGAGGCCATTAGTGTGGATCTGAACTTTTGATTCTCCCTATCACCATTTGCTTCTACACACTCAGGAGGGAAATTATTCATATTGGTTAACATTAAGATGAGTTCTTTTATCGCTAACTTGTACTTTTTAACAGAAGTCCCACTGTATGCAGCGATATAACATAACATAACAAGCCACTTCCATACCGGTAAGTTTGATGTGGTTTACAAAATGTAACAAATAATACAAACTAGAGAGAATTGATTAATTTGCGAACAAATGTGTCTTCAATTGCTTTTGAAAATGATTGTAAGACATGGAACTCAACAACAAAGGTTTCAGTTCCTTGTGTCCCAGAAAGCCACCTGATAAGAAAGCAAAGAATGGTGGTATCTTATGTAATGACAGCCTTTGATAGTTAGTTGTAAAATAACTCAGTGGTAGCCTACATTGATAACTTCCTCCTTCAGGCACTTACTACACTTACCATTTGCTCTTGAATGCTCTCCTAGGTACTCATCATCTACCTCTCCCTTCTACAGATTTTTAAAATATTGCAGTCTATTCCTGAAAAAAATAGTCTACTGCAGGGGTCTCCAAAGTCCCTCCTTGAGGGCCGAATCCAGTCAGGTTTTCAGGATTTCCCCAATGAATATGCATGAGATCAATGTGCATGCACTGCTTTCAATGCATATATTCATTGAGGAAATCCTGAAAACCCGACTGGATTCGGCCCTCAAGGAGGGACTTTGGAGACCCCTGGTCTACTGTATAGTGTATCCATATTTGGCCTTCTTTCCACATTTTATATTGACTTCAAATATGTGTCTGACAGTCTATTCGATGTAATCTTTTCCTGGATAGAGACCAAAAGATTGAGCAAGAATTAATGGAGCAATGCAAGCAAGAGAGCAGGTTAGACAAAGGATGGGGACAGCAAGAACAATTAAAGCTATACTACTGGGATAGGAAGGATAACTGTAACATTAAGAGGCGTTCAACCACACCTACATAACAAATTAACTGTCAGCCAGGAAGCAACCCCAACATAAGATAATATACAACAATGACACTATTAACTTAGAGGATCTCTCCACGGATCTTTCAAACCTAGTGGAAACATCAAAACCAAATTCTCAATCTGTTGATGAGGTTGACGGGGACCAGCACACTGAGGTAAAGTGTAGTTACTTACCTGTAGCGTAGGTTCTCCGTGGACACAGGATAGTCAGCCACATATGGATGAGTCAGCCACATATGGGTGATGTCACAACAGCTCCCATTTGCGGATAAGCTCTGCAATAGCTCAGAAATATATATTTTTTCTCTCTCTGAGCATTTATGGTACTCAGGGCTCCACCAGGCATGCCCGAACAGTACGCATTTCCCCCTGCTTCCCCCTAATCCCAAGGATGTTCCTAGATGTGGCCGGGTCAACCGTACGGGGAGGCGGGTGGGTTGTGTGGCTGACTATTCTGCTGTCCACGGAGAAACTACGTTACAGGTAAGTAACTACACTTTTTCCTAGGACAAGCAGGATGAGTCAGCCATAAATGGGTGACTTCCTAGCTGAGGGATGTGCTGATTGGACTTGTGCCCTTGCGCCTCATGCATCCCTCGCCTAGCTGTTCCCCCAATGTGGCTGGATGTTTCAAAATTATCAAAGGCAGCCTTGAAGAGGTGCTTGCTGCATTCTTCTAGATCATGGAGGAGTGGTAAGAGAGACTCCTGGACAGGCTTGGTAGCGAGCTGGAGACTGTTTTATTTTTTTCTCTATGGCCCCCCGATAGAGCAGCAGCTAGAACAGGTGCGCGGCAAATTGTGCACTGAGCATCACACCCTCAGAGGTCTTTTTTCCAATGGAATCCAGGGTTTTCAGGTCCTTCCCTGGCAGGGCGTTGGAGGAGGGACATGCTGTGTTGTGTCTCTTCAGTTCCGAGGCCACCACGATGCACTTGTGTGGCATCTACGGCTTGAAGAACCCCGGGGCCAGAAAGGACCTGGTACTTTACTTCATGTCTCTTAAATGTTGGTTGCTCTGAGGAGAGAGTTTACCAAATCTTGTCTCTGCAGTCCAGGAGGTTCTTGTGGACTGGAATCGCCACTGCCTGCTTGGGGTTGTCCAGGCATCATAGGAGTCCCTCTTGGTTTGTCATGGGTTCTGGTGGGCTACCCACGTGGATCTTGAGAAGGGCTACAAGTTTCTGGAGGAACCTGGGGTAGGCCAGGTCTTCCATTTTATGCGCAGATGGGGGTGACTCCACCCCCCATCTTTGTTGGAGATGATGCAGGGGACTGGTCCGAGTTGTAGGTGCAGAGGAAGCTGGCATCGGATTCGTCACCCATGTCCTTGTCAGGGTCCTTGATAGTTGAAGTCATCCCTAGTGAAGCTGGGTCGCTTCTCACCTGGGTGTTGGGTTGCTGAAGGGTCCCCTGCTGAGCAAGGACCTGCATCAGAAGGTAGGTGAGCTGTTGATGGTCAAGCCCCGTAAGGGGTGTGGTCAGCTGTTGGGGTCCGTTTGGTGGCAGGGCTGTCGTCTGGTGCTCCAAGTGGGATGTCCCCTCCAAGTGATCCCGGTGTCTCTTGGGGGGGTAGCGAGGATGAGGAAGGGTTGGATGGAGTTGATGTGCTGCATGACTGCCTGTTGCCTCTGTCTCTGGACCCTCGGTGTCTGTATCTCCTGCGTCCAAAAGGGGAATGGTGGGTGCACCTTCTGTCATCTCTCCTGTGACTGTGATAGTAATGGTGGCGAGAGAACTCTCCCTGGGAGGATTTGGAGGCATGTCTCTGTCCTTAGTGCTGATGCTCCTTTCTGAGATGGGCTGCGTTCTGCAGCATTTTCAGGGCTTCTGCAGCTGAGCCGGCAGCCTCCGTGGATCGGGGGCATGTCCTGCTGATCTCCCTGCTCGCTGACATCAGCAATAATGTGAGGAGAGAGTCCTCGTTTTTTCCCTTCTGGGAGGTGGGGCTGGCTGCTGATAGGCTGCTTCTGCTGGAGGGGATCCTCTGTTGTCGGAGGCATGTCTGAGTGGTGATTCACTGCCCCTCCATTGCTGGGGAGTGTGGCTGAATGCTGGCTTGCTGCTCCTGGGGCTGCCCGCTGATTGGCTGTTCATCAATTGCTGGGGGGCATGGCCTTATGCTGGAATGCAGGCTAGAAAAGGAGCAGGGAGATGGCGTTGCTTCCGGCTGACATGTGGGGGTGAGGGTAAGTCCTGGAGGTGCCCTGAGAGATGGCCACGCTGGAGAAGAGGCATAGGGTGCTCCAGTAGACCTCGGAAGGGAGGGGCTGGAGGGGGAACCCTGATCGGCTGCATTCAGGGCTGGCCATGATCAGCTGCATGTAGGAGCTCAGGAAGAGACTTCTCTGCCGGACAGGGTGCAGATGAGGGAGTTGCTGGGACACTAGAATATCACCATCTACATCCATTCTTGCTGTTTACAACTAGGTAGCTCCTTATTGAATTGCCCTCCAAATGCCCATTGAGAAGAATGGAAGTAAAACCTGGATGTCTCAATCTGTCCTCCTTTTTCTGGAGCCATTTGGTAACCCTACCTAGGTTGATACATAGTAACATAGTAAATGTTGGCAGATAAAGACCCAAATGGTCCATCCAGTCTGCCCAAACATACACTCTCTTTAATGATTTAAATTGTTCTTTTTCTTAGATATTTCTGGGCCAGAAACCCAAAGCTCTGCCTGGTAATGTGCATAGGTTCTATTTACTGGAGTTTCCATCAAAGATCACTCCAGCCTACCTAAACCATCCCAGCCCATCCTCAACTGAATGGCCAAATATGGGACACAGACCGTGCAAGTCTGCCCAGTTCTTCAATATATACCATTATTTTCTGATTAGAGATCCTCTGTGTTCATTCCATGCTTTTTTGAACTTCTGACATTGGAAGGTTTTAAAAGAAGGTTAGAAAAATAGTTATTTGGGATGACACATAGTGTAGATCCTGCTTAAATATAAAGGAATCAATTAGAACACCCCTTCAGCTGTCTTTTAGCTTTGTTTTGCTATAATTCTGTAAAGTGAAACCTATTTTAGAACTTACGTTGCTCATTTCATATGGGGGAGGGGGTGTGGTGACACACACATTTCTCCTCTCTCCACCATTCCCTCTCCACTAGTGGTCATGCACTTTTTTCCCTCTTCCACATCCTATGATTTAGGTCGGCAAGAAATTAGGCTCTCTTGAAAGAGCTGATGCTGAAGAACTGCAACAGCAGCAGCATGCGGGGTAGGAGGAAGGAGAAAGTGAAAAAGATGCAGGACCACGGGGAAGAGGGAAAGGAGAGAGAGACACTGGATTGCATAGGTTGTGGGGTGAGGGGAATGCTGAACAAATGCTGGACAGTATGGGGCTCATAATCGAAATGGAAATACGTCTAAAAACCAGCCTAAATCGGCACTTGGACGATCAGTAACACAAGTCGTCCAAGTGCTAATAATCGAAATGGGTTTTAGATGTATGTAAAATCGACCTAGGCCTTCAAGGTGCCTGAACGACATGAGCTAAAAGGCACGTTTCAGGAGGAGTATTGAGGGCGGGATTTGGGCGGGATGTGGGCCGTCCTAGACTTAGTCGTACTGCTTGTATAACCAAAAGTTTTACAACACTGCCTAGATGGAACTTGGACGTTGTGACTTAGGCCATCTAAAAACAGGTCTAAGTCCATAGAAGGTATCCAAAGTGACCATATAGCACTGCAGACACAAAGTACAGACCCCCACACACTGCCCCAGTAATCACTGATTCCCCCCCTAAAAATCATAATAACAACTTTTCATATCTGCCTCCAGAACATCAGCACCCTTTTTAAAATCTAACTTTCCTAGACTTAGATGATTTGTAATCTTTTAAATATTTGACATTTATCTTTAGCACTGTCTCTTTCCTAAAAATCAAACAGTTTTAATGTTTCATAGAGATCACAATAAGATTTTACTACAAACAGATGGTAAATGTCTATCCTGCAGGATGTTCTTTTGCTATTGAAGTTCCAATTTCAGTCTAAGTTGTCTAGTACATTTGGCAGGTGTGAAATTGCTATGAGCATGCAATCATTTTTCCTTGTTTGTTTTTAAACTAAAAAATGAGAAAAAAGTGAAACCGGGGCAAGAAGTAAAGTAATACAGTAAACATCGTAACATAGCAAATGACAGCAGATAAAGATCTGAATAGTCCATCCAGTCTTCCCAACAAGGTGGAAAGTTGTACCTACCATGCAGGTTTCACCTCTCTATGCCCTATTTAAATTATGAAGGTCACTTAAGTTGGGTTTTAATTGCTTCCTCTTTCTATGTAAGGATCTTCTGTGTTTATTATTACTACTACTACTACTATTTATCACTTCTATAGCACTGAAGAGCGTAGGCAGCACTGTACATTGTGACATTATCACATGCTTTATAAAATTATTTCACTGTTTTTGGGGCATATTCTAGAAATGGCTTCCCAAATGTAGTCAGCGGTAGGCATCCCACTGCTGTCTAACCAGCCAATCGGGACGCACATTAAAAAAAAAAAGCAACCCGAGGCAGGCCACCTACACTGTAGTTAACTGTTGTGGGTCAAAGAGGCTTAAGCTCGCCCAAGGCTGGGTGTAGGCGTGGTTTCACCAAGAAGTGACCTTAGGCCTACCTTAACATCCTTATTTTGCATTGTGAGCCCTCCAGGAACACAAAAACCCTCAGGTCTGCAGGTGTCTCCAATGTATAGGTACAGTTGATATTTTATAGATTTTGGAAGGTTCACAATATGGACCTGGCTTCCTTTATCTGCAGTTCGCTGCAATGACCACTAGTCTACTCCTGGGACCAGCTTGTTGCTCTAAAAGAAATGGCCATAATACCTTAAGTGAACAACTACTGTGGAACGAAAATGGAACGGAACCTCAAAAATGTAGAAAACAAATCAAGTATACAGGTTCCACATACAAATGTGTCTATTTAAACAAGAGGAAAAGACCTCAGAAGCCTGCACCATATAGAATATACAATTCACTTAATGGTTTTTCAGCAGGATAGGTTCTCTATCATTGGTCTCAAAAACCTCTTGTAACCGATTGACAAAATTTAAATTTGTGTGTTTAACACTCTAACATTCATTATTTCAATCAGTAATAAAGTGCACTTATCTCAATCTGTGATAAGAGCCTGACGGGACCCGTTTCGCCAGGGTATTGGCTTCGTCGGGGGACTTTTTTTTTAAAATGCATCCAGTATGAACTTGCTAGCACAAGTTAAACACACAAATTTAAATTTTGTCAATCGGTTACAAGAGGTTTTTGAGACCAATGATAGAGAACCTGTCCTGCTGAAAAACCATTAAGTGAATTGTATATTCTATATGGTGCAGGCTTCTGAGGTCTTTTCCTCATAATACCTTAACTACCATAAATTTGTGTGAGAATACTTGAGTACTAATGAGCATTATTCTGGGTGCTTTCTGAAAAAGAGGGGCATTTTTGAGAAGACGTCTAAATCCGAGTTTAGACATTTTGGAGATCACAAACAAAAATCTAGCACCCAAAACTCCAAGACCTGACAGCGCTGGAAGAGTAGGCCAAAAAGTGGCAAATGAGCTTCAACATAGGGAAATGCAAGGTCATGCATGTAGGGAAAAAGAACCCGATGTTTACTTACAAAATGGGGGGATCACCGCTAGGGGTGAGTAACCTTGAAAGAGACCTGGGAGTGATGGTAGACACATCATTGAAGGCGTCGGCACAGTGCGCCACAGCCTCAAGGAAGGCAAACAAAATGTTGGGCATCATTAAGAAGGGTATCACGTCCAGGACGAAGGAAGTCATCCTGCCACTGTACCGTGCAATGGTGTGCCCGCACCTGGAGTACTGCGTCCAGTACTGGTCGCCGTACCTCAAGAAGGACATGGCGGTACTTGAGAGAATCCAGAGATGAGCAACTAAGCTAATAAAGGGTATGGAGGACCTCTCATATACTGACAGACTGAAAAATCTGGGGCTTTTCTCCCTGGAAAAGCGGAGACTTAGAGGGGACATGATAGAAACCTTCAAGATCATGAAGGGCATAGAAAGAGTAGACAGGGACAGATTTTTTAAATTATGGGGAACCACAAGTACAAGGGGACACTCAGAGAAATTGAAAGGGGGAAGGTTTAGAACAAACACCAGGAAGTTCTTTTTCACCCAGAGGGTGAAAAACTTAAACTTAAAATGCTACCAGAGGATGTGATAAGCAGGAGCACGCTACAGGGCTCCAAAGAAGGTTTGGATAGGTACCTGGAGGACAAAGGGATTGAGGGGTACAGATAGGAGTTGAGGTAAGTTATAGGGAAAGGATTAGAGGCAGTAGAAAAATTAGACAGGGGCACTGTTCAGGCAATTAGGCCTGATGGGCCGCTGCGGGTGTGGACCGCTGGGCAAGATGGACCTCTGGAGGCAACTTCTTATGTTCTTATGTCTATCTTGTTCTTTTGAAAATGGAAGCGTTTGTCCTTAGTGTGTCTAGCTTTTTGAACCATTAAAGAAAAAAATACACAGTTCCCAGTGAGCTAGACTGACATCACATATTACTTCACTTTGTGTCCCAATATCTCATAGTCTTGAGCTATGTTACTTATATATTATAGCATTAAGTTATGTGTATTTTTGGCTTAAGACAATTTGTGACTTGTGCTACTACATTATTCTTTTACACACGTCTGTACAGTTAGTTTGATTAGTTGTAAGATATTTCCTACTTTTGTTCTTCTCACCCTGTTAGTTATTGACCGTATATAATTGTGCTATGGCATATATTTGTATCTGCATTTGGCCAATGACTCATTGTATGTTGTAAAAAACAAACTGTTAATAAAGATGATTGAACTTAAAAAAAAAAACCCACATAGAAAACCAAAACACACAGAACAAGCCATTGGGATGTAGGAGGAGCCAACATTCTTAATAGAGTGGCCCCACAAACATCCCAGCAGAGCAGTGGAGCACTCTAGAGGGCACTCCCATAGCCACCTTATATTGTATGGAGAGTCATCCAAAACCCAACTGCACACCACAACATAGAAACATGATGGCAGATAAAGGCCAAATGGCCCATCTAGTCTGCCCATCCGCAATAACCATTATCTTTTTCTCTCTCCGAGAAATCCCAGGTGCCTATCCCAGGTCCTCTTGAATTCAGACACAGTCTCTGTCTCCACCACCTCTCCTTATGCCTGCAGGTAACACCTATATGTAGGTACAATGAGATTAGGATGAGGTTTGGAAGGCTCACATGTTCCACTACAAGGGTAGCGGTTAGAGTGGAGTATGGGTCTGAGTCCTCATCTCTATAGTTGACTATACCACCCACCAGGCTACTCCAGGAACCTGCGTGTTGTTCTACTAGGACTGGCCATAACATCTGAAGCTGTCATACAGGCAGGTATGTACTGTTTCATTCACATATTTGGGGGGTCAGTGACCCCTGGAGAAGTATGGGGAGGGACTCATGATTACATCCCACCAGTGGTCATCTGCTCAATTTGGCCACTTTTTTGGCACACTTTTTCATTGTTAAAAGAGGTCTAGCCCGAGATGTCTAAATGGTGCCCTAGATGTATTTTTACATCTTTGATTATGGTAGAAAAATGTCCAGGTCATAAGCCCACCCTAATCCCACCCACAGCACACCTCTAACATGCCCCCTTAAGATTTAAATGAACTAGAGATGAACAGCATAGATATCTGTCTAGAAAATGATCTAGGTGATCATCTGTACTTCAGGAAGCAGGTGAATGGAATAGGCAACTAAGAGTGAAGTTACCAGGCCATGTCAGAGCTTTATGGAGGAAAGTTATCAAAATGGGCCATCATTACGATGGGTTATTTTATCACAAGTCATGCTATTTTAGTAAAGGGTTCCATTTTATGCATTGAGATCCTGTGTGAAAATAGCATGACGTTTAGTAAAATAATCCATGTTAATGGTAGCCCATGCACATTTGCACATTAATGTGACTTTAAGGGGCCTAATACAACTTGACTGAATTCACTTTGGTGATCTTTAAGTCACTGCGAGTTACATATTAATGAGATTCAAAGCATACAAATACATGTAAAGCAGATCGTTACTATGTAAACTGCATAATGCAACTTGTGGTGTGTACTTGGTGCACAGTGCAAATCACATTATGGTTAAGATGATCCTGTGCCTGATCTGAAAGGGGCTGTGTAGCTGCTTGATACAATTTCTCCCCTCCTCCCCCCTGATTCAAGCCCTTCAGTCACAGCCACCCCCAATCCAATTCCTCTATAAGTCATCCCTAAAGTCCCTCTGATCAGAGACCCCTAAATTTTCTCTCCCAAATATGGACCTCAATGGCTTTTGGGCAGGGGCGATCCCCCTTGGCTCCTGCCTGACCAGTGCTGCATCCAAAATAGCAGCACTAGTGGTAGTCTCACACTGCAAGACTACAACTAGAGGTATCATTTTGGATGTGGTACGAGCCGGGTAAGAGTTTAAAGGGATCGCTCCTGCCTGGCAACCACTGGAACACCAGGTAAGGGCCCTGGGCTCTCAGTAAGGGGAGGGGCTTGGGAGGTACAGGGTAGCTTTGGGGGGAGGAGCTTTGATCAAGGGGCAGATGGGATTGAGAATGCCTTGAAAGCGGTTTTAATCAATGAGCTGCCAGTCACATAGAATGACATCATTTGTGAGATAGCTCACAGGCAACATTGTTCTATTATCACAGGAATCAGCAACCTGTGGGACTAAGATATTGCACACTGCTGAGTCCAGTGGTATATCAAAGACTCCCAAACTGATGCAGTGTCAGAGATGTGGTTGCATATCACTGGAATATAGCAGCCAAATTGATTCAAAATGCAGGCCATGCATAGCAGCTTTACTGTGGACAGAAACCATCTGGCCACTACATATGTGAGAAAAGTAGCAGTAATACTTGAAGACTTGGATTTGGAAGAACCTGCCTGTTTTGGCAATTTTCCATAAACGGTCTGACAACCAAAAGCAAATTTCAAAACAGATGTGATTTAAACAGAAAAAAAGAAAGCTACAGAGGATGATAGTATAAGTGGGGTAGAAGATATAAGAGCAGATTCAATTTGAATGAAAAGGCTGAGAAAGTGGAAGCTGGGGACTAGAGTAAGGCATCACTTATGCTTGGATGTGATTTCAAGTGAATGACTCATATGCTGAGTGCTAAAGGCTGCGGTGAGATTTGATTTAAGCACTGATGCAATTTAAACAAAGAAGTTCTGCTAGGTTAAACTGGGCTAACATCCACTTAAAGCTGTAATTTACACACACATGCAGAAATAATGGAGGACAGAGAATAGATTTAGAAGAACTATAATCTGGTTGTGATGCTGTTCTTTAAGGTTGCCATGATGCCTAGAAATTTTACCAGGATTGTTGCATTCTCAAGGTTTTTGTGTCTGATTCAACTGAAGCAAGGGCTTTCTTTTGGTTCATATCACATGGCTGCAGAGTGAGTTTCAACTACATAAGAGAACTCCTGAACTTCCAGTGCTGGAGTGCCTACGGTGTATGGTCAAAGAAAGGCCTTGTTTCAACTTTGGCAGCAGCTGTTGCTTTTAACATATTACAAGGCTGGGAATGGGGATAGAGGGCTAGATGAGTCTAGAGGTGTGAACATAAGAACATAAAAATAGCCTTACTGGATAAGACCAATGGCCCATCTAGCCCAGCATCCCATCTTCAGGAGGCCAATCCAAGTCACAAACCCAAATAGTAGCAGCATTCCATGCCATCAATCTAGGGCATCCCCTTTAATGTAATGTAATGTAATTACATTACATTACATTACATTACATTCTCAAAACCTTGAGAATGCAACAATCCTGGTAAAATTATTTCTTATATACCGCTACATCCGTTAGGTTCTAAGCGGTTTGAAGAAAATATACATTAAGATTATAAATGAGAAGTAAGAAGGTACTTAAAAAATTCCCTTACTGTCCCGAAGGCTCACAATCTAACTAAAGTACCTGGAAATTAATAAAGAAGAGAAAATAAAGATGGTTGAAAAAAGAAAAATTCTATGTGAATTTATAGGATGGAAATTAAACTGACAGTGAAGAACTGTATGAAAAATACATATGGAATTCAGTTAGAGAGGGTAGGTTACAATCTATTTATGGTATTTGTTTAATTGGAAGGTGTTAAGGTGGGTAATTTGGGGAAAGGTTTTCTGAAGGTAGGTGAATCTTCTGGAGGTAAAAGAAGAGGGGTTAAGATATTTGAATGAATTTTTTGAAAAGCAGGGTTTTGATTTCTTTTCTGAATGTTTTGAAATTGTCTGATATTGTCATAAGATTGGAGATGGAATGGTTGATTTTTGCTGCTTGTGTTGCTAGAAGGTTGTCAAACATTTTCTTGCTTTGTGTGCCTTTGAGTGGGGGGAAGGCGAAAGGGTTCGAGGTTCTTCTGTGTCTTGAGTCACTATTGGGTGAGAAATTTACAAACTAGTGTCCCAAAATGGTGAAACATTCATCAAAAACAACAAAACTTAAAAACAACTTAAAACCAATTTATAAACTGTCTGAAGGAACTCAGAACCATGAGATGGTATAATGAACACTACCAGGATAAAACCCTGATTCGTGTTTCAAATGTCTATCATTGCTCCCTTTTGGAGTTGTTTATAAAATTGTTTCATATTGAGTAAAAAAATTGAATAGAAGTGCAAAAGTCTTTCACTAATTCACAACAGCTTTCTTATATTTAAAGTTTAAAACACTGTGCGGCAGCAGCAAAGAAAGCAAATAGAATGCTAGGCATGATAAAGAAGGGAATTACGAGTAGATCAGAGAAAGTTATAATATCACTCTACAGAGCCATGGTCAGACCATACCTAAAGAAAGATATAAAACTGCTAGAGAGGGTGCAGAGACGAGCAACAAAGCTAGTGAAAAGTATGGAGAACCTGGACTACGAGGAACGACTTAGGAGACTGGGGTTGTTCTCTCTTGAGAAGAGGAGACTGCGAGGGGATCTGATTGAGACTTTCAAAATACTGAAAGGATTCGACAAAATGGAGCAGGGAAAGCAGTTATTTACAATGTCCAGTGTGACACGGACAAGAGGACATAGACTGAAGCTGAGGGGGGACAGGTACAGAACAAATATCAGGAAGTTCTGTTTCACGCAGCGAGTGGTGGACACCTTGAATGTTCTCCCAGAAGAAGTAATTGCAGAATCCACCATTCTAGGATTTAAGGATAAACTAGATACACATCTCCGTAAGAGTGGCATAGAGTGATACGAGTAAGGGTAAATTAGATGCACATCTCCCTTGAGAAGCATATAGTGATATGGGGACTAAAACTATGCTAGGGTACACCTGGCGGGGCCTCTGCTTGTGCGGATCACCGGACTTGGGGACCCAGGATCTGATCCGGAGATGGCAATTCTTATGTTCTTATGTACTCCCCTACCTCTAGTCCCTTATATTTCCCCCATCTAAGTAACATGTACAAGTCACCTATATCCTAGGTCTGTCTTCTCATAAATTGTAAGCTCTTTGAGCAAGGACTGTCTCTTGCATGTTTTTTTAATACAGCGCTGTGTGCGTCTGGTACCACTTTATAAATAATAAATAGTAGTAGCAGTAATTCATTTTATTAGCCAGTAATCTTGATCACTTACTTCAAATTAATTAATTTATTAATTTATTTCTTCATATTGTGATCACAAACCTATAACACAATAATTAATATGGATTACTAGAAGCTGATATTCAAAACAATTTAACTGGGCAGGAGGCTAAAAGGTGAAGCTACACAGGAATGCAATTGGTTTTATCTGAACAGAGAGATTAGCACATGGCTATTTAAAACCTACAAGCCTACATGGGAGAGCAAAATACTAGTGTTACTGATTTATCACAGTTACTGATTACTGTGATTACTGTGAAAATTATAATGGCAATTAAAGTTATTAACGTCACTAACATGATGCTACGAAAGTTGTTTCATAATTTATCTACCTGAGCATGAAATAAAGTAGCAAGCATGCTGAAACAAGTCTGTGCCTGTTGTGACATGTCTCAAGGTTACTCATGCACTGTTGCAGCTCAATGTGAGTCTAACATTCCAAGAGACAGGATGATAGGAGAATCCTCATGCAAATCAAGTAAGAAACTGCAAAACTCACAAAACAAAGGAAAAACCAAAGGAGCTCCATGAATGTATGTCTGCAGTTTATCGTGAGTCTCCCCATCATCCTATAAAGTAAAATTTTAGAGCAAATAGTTTAAGTAGGGTAGAGAGTCTATTGACAATGACCCTCACACTGGATGCTTGTGGAAGCAACTTCCACAGAAATGTGCAAGGAATTTGAGGGTTTAATTTTGTCAGACAGATGAATTAAGGTTTCCCAAATAGCTGAAGAAATGAGTATCTCAGCAAGTACAGTTTGGAAAATAATTCATGAAAAATTGGGCATGTCAAGGTTAGTGTAAGATGGGTTTCAAGAATGCTGAAACCATGTCAGAAGACCATGAGGCTCCAGTGCAGTCAGGAGAATTTGGAGATGTTCTGTGAAGACCAAGTAAATTTTATTTCATTGCTTGGTGACTGAATTTGAGACTTGGGCCTATCACAGAGATCCTGAGTCCAAAATGGAGTCAATGCAGTGGAAGCACAAGTCATCCTCTACCCCAAAAAAAGTTCAAGACAGAAAAATATGTAGGCAAGGTCATGGCAACTGTCTTCTGAGATAACGAAGGACTTTTGCTTCTGGAGTTCATGCACTACACAAGACAATCATAACCGAGGAGAGTTATGCCAACACAATGATCGCTTTGTGGGAGTCAATCAAGGAGAAAAGACAAGGAAAACTCACAGCAGGCATGCTGCTTCTTCATGACAATGCACCGGTGCATATGTCACAATAATCACAGGCTGCCATTAGAGAATGTGAGTTTCAGCAGCTGATCCATCCACCCAACAGTCCTGACCTGGCTCCCTTGGATTATTTCCTTTTCTGAGTTTTGAAGAAATCTCTCCATGGACAGCAGTTTTCAAGTGATGAAGATGTCAAGGAAGCTGTGACGTCCTAGTTTGAAGGTCAAACAGAAGAATTCTTTTCAAAGGGGTTAAAGTCATTGCAGGAAAAGTGGATGAAGTGTACGGAGATATCAGGGGACTATATTGAAAAATAAAACAAAATTTTTTTGAAAACTTTTTTCTTTCCTACTGAGGTAGATAGATTATTAAACACATCTTGTAACTATCTGGGAACATAGTTGGAGCCTCCTTAACTTCACCCCTGCCCAAAGATCCCACCCCCCAAAAAAAATTAAACCTGAAAGACCTGATGATCTTAAGGTAGCAAAACAGGTTGAAAAGGTGATGATGAAAGCTAAAAGGATGCTTGGGTGAATAGGGAGAGGAATGGCCAGTAGAAAAAAGGAGATATAAGACTCCCTGTATAAAACTCTAATCAGACCTCATTTAGAATATTGTGTACAATTCTTGAGATCTCACCTTCAAAAAGATATAAACAGGATGGAGTTGGTCCAGAGGAAGGTAACTAAAATGGTTGATGATGTATGGGGACAGACTTAATGATCTCAATATGTATACTTTGGAGAGTTCTTCTATGGGGCTCAGCAAAACAAAAAAAATGCCTTCTCTGATATTCAGTGTGCTATTCAGTTCACTAAATAGGTAGTGGGTTGAATATTGCAACTATCTTGGCAACTAAGGGCCTGTTTTACAAAGCCGTGCGGTAACGGCCCCGAAGTCCAGAGATTTAGAAGGCTTTGGAGCTGTTGCCACACGGCAGCCGCTAGTGCGGCTTTGTAAAGCAGGCCCTCTGTATTCTTCAGTTTAAAAATGTGACTGTGATCAAATTTTTAATTGGGCAATTAAAAGACAAATAAAATTATTGATTGAATAACAGCTTTACAAAGTATAGATAACAGGTGGAATATGAAGGCCTCTAGTTGACAAATCTGAATGTATGATTTATGAGTGCCATTCAACACCCAAATGAGTAGCATTTAATATGTTACCACTGAGCCAGTGGTGGTCAGTATTTTTATAAATCTGGATATTTAACACTGATTCCTATTGGCATGGAATATCCAGGTCAGCAGTGGTAGGCAAAGTTAGGACTGCTATTTAAATAAAAAAAATTAAATTAAAATAAGTGGTCCTACTTGCCTGGTTAGATATGCAAGCACTGGCACTGAATATCACTGGTGCGCCCTTAAATCTTAGGTCTGCCCAGACTCCATCCCTTGACTGGCGTGGCACTACCCGAACAGTACCATGATAGGCAGAGGAGATATTCAGCAGCACTACCTAATTGAGCACCACTAAATATCCCCTACTGACCATCTCAGTGTGATTAACTGGTCAGGAACCTCTTCTGCACAGATAAATAATTTTGATTATGTAATCCCTCTTATACCCAGCAACTGGCAAAAGGCACACAAAGTATTTGTTTTGTTATTGGGTCATGGGCCACAGCAAGCACTCTCCAAACTGTCTCTCATGCCTCCAAGAAATGTAGTCCACACCAAGAGGTTTAAATTTCAAACAGAACATTACTCTTCTACAACAGGAAAAGGCACTTGCTTGAACAAAACCCAGTTTCGGTAAAAATCCAGCTTTGTACAGTCACTCCTTAAAATTATTTGATCTAAAGTTATATTCTCATAAAGATCTTCCATGATGGAATGGATCTTGGTCAGTCAGGAAGGAGCTCACTCAGAAATACCAAATTTATCAAGTTTCAAGTTTATTTAAAAATTTCTTATACCGTCTAATCAAACCTTCAAGGCGGTGTACAAAGGAGTACCAAAACAATATATCAGAGTAAATTGCAAAACAATTAAAAACAAATCGGGGAAAATGACAATTTTTTAGTAACGTGGACAAATGGAAATAAGGGAAGAAGGGCTGGAACTACAATTGGTAGGAGGAAAGAGAACATTTAGGGAAAAAAACAAAAGGAAGGGTGACTAAAAATAAAAGACCTTTCCAAAAATTGATTTGCCCTTTAAAGGGCAGTTTAAGTATCAAATGCATCAAGAAATGAATAGTAAAAAGGGGATAGTAAAAAGTTTATGGGCTGTGGATCTTAAGGACCTAGTTTGAGTGTAAGGAATAAGTAAATTGTTAATAAATTCAGGTTGATTGTTTATTCTGGTTTTAAAAGTAAGTAATAGAATTTTGTAGGTGATCCTATGTTCTATTGGAAGCCAATGAGCTTTCTGTAAAAGGGGGGGCTCCTTTTACGAAGGCGCTTTAAAAGTTTAACGTGCTTAATATCACATGCTAAACTGCCAGCCGTGCTAGCCGCTACCGCCTCCTCTTGAGCAGGCAGTAGTTTTTCGGCTGGCGCAGGGGTTAACACGTGATGAAAAGTCACACGTGCTAAAGCCGCTAACGCAGCTTCGTAAAAGGAGCCCTAGGTCTTAAATCTCCTCTGAGTTTAGTCATGTTTTCTTTGACTATCCCCAGGAAGTCCAAGAAGAGTCTTTGCTTCTGTTTGTGCTAAGTCTCTAGAAACTCCGTCCCCCCCATCCCATCTCTATTTTTTTTCGGGACATCATGGGCAAGGGGGGGGGGGCCTTCACGACTTATTCTTTTTTTATGGGCCAGATATTATGCGTGTGTCTTACACATACACATGCAACATCTGTGCCCATAGAAAAAAAATGGCAGACCTTTCTGTAACACAGTTACAACTGTTTGTTTTTTTTTTCAGGTCATTATTAGCCATCGCTAGATTTAGTGCATGCCTTTGCGATGTTAGGCCATCAATTGGATGGCTTGTTTTAATATTAATGATCTCATTGTAATACTAATGAGGTCATTTGCATGGCAGAGTTGGAGAAAGAACAATCGCATGGAACCACATGGTGAGACGTTTGGAACAGTGGGTCGGAAAATTAGGTCATCGCTAAACCAGTCAAACTGGTTAAGCGACAATTGTTAGATGATCGGACAATGTAGTGCATCTGGCCTGACAACTCCTATATGTCAGTTGCAGAAAGTTCAACTCCAATTTCCCAACTGATATACATACTGCAGCCCCAACCCCTGGGATTGTAAACAACAGTAAGGATTTTTAATCCCCTTGTGTTAACTGACTACTTAGCAGATAAAGAAACACATAAACCTACATTCTAGTCTTCTGGTAGATGATACAGCAGAATCTCAGATATCCGGCACCCATGGAGATTGGTGGATGCCAGATAACTGTTTTCCTGGATGACTGAGAGTGTTGTGTTGGAACACATATCTCAGTCCTCTTCTCCCTCCTTCCCACAGTACCAGCACGGCAGCAGTCCTGAACCGCAAAGCCCTCCTCCCTCTTTCCCTCAAGCCCCAAATTGACAGAAGCAGGCTACGGTCCTGAGCCATGAACATCCTCGCTCATCACTTGTTCCCTCCCTTTGTTACTCAAAGCACAGCTGGTCAGCAGGAGGCAGCCTCAAAACAGGCTGCTAATGGCCAGCC
Organism: Geotrypetes seraphini; assembly: GCF_902459505.1. Lineage (NCBI taxonomy): Eukaryota > Metazoa > Chordata > Amphibia > Gymnophiona > Dermophiidae > Geotrypetes > Geotrypetes seraphini. The sequence goes on from NC_047085.1 coordinate 109,199,951, forward strand.
CCGGCAGGGCCTTTCCTCTGATCAAGGTTAAGGGCTAATAAAATGAATGGATAGTAATATACAGTAGCCACAGTAGCAATTCTTCCATGGCAAATGCACCAAGGCCTATAGGAATTTAATGGGTTTCGGTACATTTGCCACAGGGGAATTACTACTGTGGCTTTGTAAAATAAGCCCATAATTCTCATCTATAATATCATTTTTATTTTAATCTTTTCCACGTAAAAAATTCAAAGTGTGTTACCACAGACAATCTATATTCATAACAAATACAGTAATTAAATCATCAAAAATAAAAATATAATCCCAATAAGAAATAAGGGCAGTCTACAATTTTGGTTTATTAAGAAGAAAAATTTGAGGCTGTACCATGGCATTCCACTAAGAAAGCCAAATGTCAATAAGTTAATAAATAGAAACGAAATAAAAAACCTTAAAAATATAAGGCGATATACAATTTTTGACTAGATTTTGGCAATAATAGAAAATACAAGAGGTGTAGTACCCCTTCTTCTCATTAGAGAGCAATACGAGGGTTCTTCAAAAAGTTTCTGCACTTTCATATTTTTACAGCAAAGGGTTAGGGCAGGAGAAATGGAAAGAGGACATGTTAGTAGGACACTGGGAAAAATGATTATGTGGAAAAGTGATATAATTTTCTTTTGAGATATTTAATAAACAGTGTTTAAAAAAAGTACAGAAACATTTTGAAGAATGGAGAGAGATAGCAGGCAGAAGAAATACAGTGATTGCCCCCTGGCTCACTAGTCCAAGTGAATATCCAGTAGGGGGTGGGGGTATACATTATCCTGGTTCCCAACACTGCCCTAACTTCCCTGCAGGATGAAGTGTATGTGGAGTTATGATGACCAGCACTAAATATGTGTGTGTAAGGAAATAGTAGGCGACTGTCTTCACAATGAACCAAAAAAGCAAACATTATTGTAAGGGTCACTTATAAAGCAAAAAACCCAAAACAAAACTGCAGTAGAATGTACAAGGTGCAGGAATTTATTCAATAAAAATCATAAAAGCATGTATAGCATACATAAAATAAATGTAATAAATATATCCAAAAACTGGTCCAGGTATTCATGTGGACCGGACCCGCCACGGTCTGTGTTTCGAAAAACACTTCTTCCTCAGGGGTCCCAGATGATGGTTCGTAGAATATAAAAAAAACAGATTGGAAAAAACAAAGTCCTGTTTAGGCGCGGCACTGAGAAACACAAAGTGCTTATAAACCAAGTACAAAAATAACTCAGCAACTATAAATCCCCAAAAAGAGGAAACATGTATATACCTAGGCCAGTGTTTTTCAACCGCTGTTCCGCGGCACACTAGTGTGCCGCGAGATGTTGCCTGGTGTGCCGCAGGGCCGCCATCAGGGCAGTACTACCAGTCCTGCATTCAGGGGCCCGGAGCTGACAGGGGGCCCGAGGCAGGGGCGCCAGTAGCTCGCCAAGGCAAAGTGAGTCGATCACCCAGGACTCACTTTGTCTTGGCGATCTAATCTATCGAGCCGATAAGTCTTCTTCTCCCCGACGTCAATTCTGCAGTCGGAGAGGAAGTTCGGGCCAGCCAATCGCTGCCTGGCTGGGCGGAACTTCCTCTCCGATTGCAGAATTGACGTCAGGGAGAGCATGCATCGGCGTCGGCTTTGGGGCCTGTTATCCATTGGTGGGTCCTGTTCCCCGATGGCAGCGGCAGTGGCAGTGGCTTGGGGAACAGCAGGGAGAAAGAAAGAAAGGGGGCAGGCAGGGAAACAGAAGGAAAGAAGAGAAGCAGAAAAAAAGAAAGAAAGGTCAGGGAGAGAGGAAGAAAAAGTTGGGGGAGGGAAAGAGGTGTGGAGGAGAGAAAGCATACAGGCTGATAGAAGAGAAGAAAGATTGGATGCACAGTCAGAAGAAGAAAGTGCAACCAGAAATCTCCAGACAAGGTAGGAAAAATGATTTTATTTTAAATTTAGCAAAGTGGAGGCAGTATTACCACAGTTTTCAAAGGAATTTGCCCAAATAACTTAATAGTTAACTGGGTAAATTCCCAGAGATGAAAACTTCCCTTCACTTACTATGCACAGTTCTGAATTTATATCTGCCGTCTATATTTTACAATATGGTCACCTTTTACTAAACCGCAATAGTGTTTTTTAGCGCAGGGAGCCTATGAGCGTCAAGAGCAGCGCTGGGCATTCAGCGCAGCTCCCTGCGCTAAAAACTGCTATTGTGGTTTAATAAAAAGGATGGAGGGTATATTTGTCTACTTTTGTATGCTATAAAAACCAAATACAGAGAGAGACTGAGAGCTGTTGACGAAGAGCTACGTGTGTGTCTTTCTTCGATTCCAGCCAGAATATCAGCTTTGTGTTCAGCCAAACAGGCCCAGGTTTCGCACTGAATAAAGTATTTTATAATTTTTCACTATTCTGTTTACTTAATATTTCATAATAAAGTAATTATAAAATACTTTCTTTGTGTTTATTTGATTCCTATTCAAGAGAATTACTTTATATATAGTCAATATAGGCACAGAGTTAAATTTTTTAACATTTTCTAATGGTGGTGTGCCTTGTGATTTTTTTCATGAAACAAGTGTGCCTTTGCCCAAAAAAGGTTGAAAAACACTGACCTAGGCAACAACAACAATTCTTTGTGGCTCTTTACCCAGAGGGGTAAATAAGAAAAAAAAAAAAAAAAAAAAAAAAGGAAACATGTTTTGGCTCTTTACCCAGAAGGGTTTGGTTAGGATGGAAAAATAGTAGTGCACAATCTCTGACATGACTTATTTGAAGAAGTCCAAAAGGAGAACACATCCTCTTAAAAGAAAATATACAATAATCTTAAAGAAGAGGAGGGGGAGACTTGCTGGCAGCTCCCTTTAAGCAATCACACAAACAGCTTATATATTTGTAGGTTTTTTTCAGAGCTAGGGTCAGAGGGACCAATGCAGCAACCTTGCATTAGAGCTGTGTGCTGACAGCTTAATGCATAGCTACCTAAGGCAAGTATAATGTTAAATTATTGTTCACCAATGCAGTAACCACATTTTTTGTAAATAGGCCATGTACAAAACTTGTGCACTAACCTGGGAGACTACACCAGATGCATACACACATGGTTCTATTCAAAAGGAGCTAGAGCTATGCACAGGTGTTCTGTCCCCATTTTATGTGGGCATTTTCTTAGTTCTTGTATAAATCAAGTATATGTGTTTATTCTTAGATGTGTAAGTAAAGTGTGATCTGTAGACTTAAATCCTCAGAAAGCTTTGCTTTTGCCAGAAAGCCTGGCTGCACCTAGAGAACATAAGCCTGCCCTTTTTTAGCTTCTTGGAGAGAACAGTATCCATTTTGTTAGACTGCATGGCTGCATAAAAATTTGGGTCTAGCTTTGTCCTTTCTCCAGATTTTCTTCCTTTATTTCTGCTAGCCTAATACCGTTTAGATTTAATATCTAAGTGTTATTCTCCACAAGTTGTGTGGACACACTCCCAGCTTTCCTTAGGATAGGTTGAGCTGGAAGAGTAAGAAGATTCTGTACATTGAGTTGGACTGCCTTAAAATCTTCAAATTATAAGTATTTATTCTTTACTTAAGTTATTAAAGAAGTATTTATTCTTTACTTAAGTTATTAAAGAAAGTTGTTGGCTGATAATACTAAGGTTACAGAAGTAAAAGTTAACTGAAATGGATTCTCAGAGAAGTACCAATCTAATGCAGTGAGTTCTGCAGTGCATGACCACGAAGAGTGTCTGCTTTTCAGTACAAAACCTGAAGAAGTCCCAGTAAAAATCTATGGTAAAACCGTTCAGTAAAGCTATAATCTGCACAGTGAAACTTGGACCCAGCATGACAAGGTCTGAACAGAAAAAGGGTATTGATACATATCTCTGCATGTGCTGGAATGCTTTTCTACACATACAAATTTTGCAGTACCAATATTTAAGTAGAAGACAGCATTCAAGTATATGTGTAGATGCATGCCAATACATGCATCTACAGTTTTCTTCTGCATAGACCTCATAACACATGCACATGCATTACTAATCCAAACTGTCCCAACATCTAAAAACACTATCCTCTGGCGCCAATCTGCAGCTTGAGCATTCTAGCAAAGTTCTGGGAATCATCATCGACTCCACATTGTCCTTCAACGACCACATCAACTCCCTAGTAAAAAAATGCTTTTTCAATCTTCACATGCTAAGAAAAGTCAGATCCTGCTTTCACCAGCAACATATTGCTGTCCTTGTTCAATCCATTATACTATCCAGACTAGATTACTGCAACTCCATCTACCTAAGCCTAACAAAGAAAAATCTTCTCAGACTTCAGCGGATTCAGAACACCGCGGCTAAACTAATCTTCGCAAAAAGCAAATTCGACCATGTCTCCCTGCTTCTGTCTAAGCTTCATTGGCTCCCAGTCATCCTCAGGGTTCACTACAAATGCGCCTGTCTAGCCTTCAAATCTCTCCACGGCATCCTTTCTCCCCTCTTTCCACTATCTTGGCTCTCCTCGAGTCCTGACTCCTCCAGATCCACTCAAAATTTCAAACTATCCTTCCCCTCTTTAAAAGGCATATCCCAAACAGGTAAACTTGGAACATCCCTCCTCTTCAGGATCACCGAGCTGTGGAACAGCTTTACTGCCCATCTTCGGAGTTCGACCTCCCTCCAACACTTCAGAAAACATTTGAAAACTTGGCTTTTCTCCAAAATGTAACTCCCTCCCTCTCCGTTATTCTAAGTCCCCATTTCCCTTCTGTTTACCAATTCCCTTCCTCTTTCCATTGTAGTTCCCTTCTTTTTTAACTCCTGTAAACCGTGTCGAGCTCCACTTCTGTGGAGATGATGCGGTATATAAACTTAAGGTTTAGTTTAATTTAGTTTAAGACTTTGTTTTTATGAATTTCAACTATTTAAAGTAAGATAAATGAACAGAATTGAACAAAATAGAGCTGAATCAGAAGTCCTATTGCCACAGGGTGAGAATCTGATTAGGACATTCACTGTTACTGATCAGTGCATAGGCGTTGGTAGGGGGAGGCCACAGGGGCCATGGCCTCCCCCAAAATTGTCAGAGTCAGAGTCAGTTATGGTTCTACCCTGCTACCCACCTCTTCCTGGCCAGCAGTCGCTTCTTGTTGATTGGCTAGCCCAGTCAGTGTTCAAGATTTTTGTTTAGTGAATCACATGCTGTTTCCCTCATTTGCATGCATGGATAGGAATCGAATCGGTATACAGGTTAGTGAATCGGGTCGGAGGAAAATCGGTTCGCAAAGGGCTCGCAAACCGATCGGTACACGATTGGTTTGCTTAGTGAATCTAGCCCTAAGACGGGAAATGGGAGAGCTAGAGTGTGAGAGGCAGAAATGAAGGAAAGAGCAAAAAGGGGCAAATTAATAAATCAGCAACAGATGTAGTGAGGGAATTGATCATGAGAAGAGGAGAGCTGAGAAATGATGAAAAGATAACAGCCGCTGGGAGTTAGCAGAAGGCAGACAGGAAAGCAGAAAGATGAGAAACTGGCACCAACATGATAGAAAAATCAAATGTCTCAGTAGTTAATTTACATATTAACTAGAATATGTTAGCTTTTGAAAATGTGCATTGTGGACGTCTTTGTATTGTGTTCAGTTCAAAAGGAATTGTATTTCTGGTTTTATTTCTCCAGTGTTGCAGTACATGCTGAATTTGACTTTGTGAGGTTCCCAGTTCAATTTTTGTCTTCATATTTCCATTTCTAATTTTACTGTAACTTAGTAAAATGACCCTATTCTTCATACATCATTTCTTTCCTATCTATTGCTGTCTCCTTGAGTTAATTCCCTTCATTTTCCCTTGCTGATTTAGGCTAGAAGTAATTTTATCTATTTTCCCTAACACTTCTGGCTCTCAAATTAAACCTTTCTTTGTCTAGGAACACTGGATCCATATGGAACTACACTTATATGTGCCGTTATAGAACAGCATTTAAGTGTTTCCGCTTGGATCTAAAAAGGGAGCATAATGATGGGAAGGACATGGGGGAGGACTTAAGGGTATTCTCTTAAAATGCACTCAGTGTTATAGAACACGGGAGATTTACATCTACCTTGCACACCAGTTGTTATACTTGCTTTCACAGCTGGTGTAAATGCTCACACCCAAAGTTGGGCACGGAATCCAGTGCTACATGCTATTCTGTAAAGGGTGGAAGAAAAGGGTCTCAATTTACAACAATGACACAAACATTTCCATAAAATTTAGGGGGCAGAGCCAAATTTCCACAACTATTAAATGTACCTAAATGCAGCTACTTAAAGAAACTCAAACTTTCTTTGACAGGAATGTCATCATAGTTATTCAAGGATCAGATCACAGGATCTCTTATAACACACAGTTATTCCAGATTAGAGAATGACACGGGGACCGTTTACCGCAGTAAACCGCGGGTCACCGCAGTAAATCCGCAGGAATGGAGACATTTGCAACTGGTTTCCCGCAGGAATGGGGACAAGACCTTTCACCGCCCCTTACTCCTGTGGTAAAAATAATTGCGCCTGTGTCAGCCTCGGCATCTTCTCCCCAGCTCCTCTTGCGCCTATTTTACCTTTAGGAGCCAGCCATGCCACGATGAAGACAGAAGGAACCTAAAACCAAAGCCTGAGACCAATGTGATTTGAAGAATAAAATTACCAGACAACCAAAAGAAAAAAAAGAATAAATTTATTTTATATTTTGTGATTAGAATATTTCAGATTTGAAATATGTATCCTACTAGAGCTGGTATTACACATAACTGGGGACCGCAAAGTCCAGGCTGTGCTTCTTTAGCTTCTAGCTGGCTTAGGGCTCTCTCTCTGAGCAGGGGGCAGTTGCCTTAGTTGCTCTCCCCTAACATTATTCTTGCCATGTGTGACTAAAGTATTCTTTTAGCTTGATTTTTCTATGTATCATTCTGTAGTAATTTGGTTTGTTCAGTTTTCACAATACTGAAGGGGATATTTGTGAAAGGGAGGGGGGATGGGTTTTGTTGAACCTTGCTCTGTTTTATTTGTGTTTATAAAATGACAATTATCAGAGGAGAAGCTTCCGCCCACACACACGTGACTGCAGGGCGGCACAGGCAGGCTTCGCCGGCATCTAAAGCGCTGCGAAGGTGAGGGGGAGAGAGGGAGATAGATTTGGCCAGAGGAAGTGAGGGAGGGAAGGGGCCGCGCACACTATTGGTGACCACGCGCCTTCCCTCCCTTAAGTTTCTTTATGCTGCAAAGGTAAGGGGGAGGGAGGGAGATTCTCGGGCCACTGAAGGGCGGTGAGGTGGCGAGAGGGAAGGGTGGATGCTGCGGGGACGGGGCGGTGAAGGGGACTGCGGGGACAGGGATGGGGTATTGAAGGGGATGGCGGGTTTGGGGACGAGGCGGTGAAGGGGATGGTGGTCCGGTGACAGGGCAGTGACAGAGACAGATTTTTTTTCCCCATGTCATTCTCAATTCCAGATCCCAATCCTGTGATTCAGCATATAATCATATGTCTTACTACCCACCTAAAGCAAGGATGACAGCCATTTTGTGGCGATAGAAGGCTGAAAGTGTATTGGCAACAATGGCGTAGTTCTCCCCCAAAGAAGATTGTGTTGAACAAAACCCTCTTGTGATAATAGATTGAATGTTGGGAACAATGGAAACTTTGCCAGTGCTGGAGTCTGGATAAGATGAACAAGATAAGTGTTACTGGCTTGTTTAATTCAGTGGAGCAATATATGGACTGTGAAACATTTACTAATTTGCTGGAAAATTATTGGCTTCATGTAGAATTTGTTTTTGATTTAAATGTACTTTAGATAGGTGGGAGTAGGACACATGATTATATGCTGAATCATAGGATTGGGATCTGAAATAACTGTACATTAAAATAGATCCTATGATGTGATCCTTCAACAACCATGATATCCTTCCCATCGAAGAAAGTTTGTGTTTCTTTAAGTAGCTGCATATTTTTAAAATGGAACACAGGTTGGCTATATAGAAGGGACATTATAGGAAATTTTTGGATGTTTGGAAGCCATTGAAAAAATTCTGTAAGTAATGATAACTGTCTTGATCTTATTTTTGTTCCCTTTCAACATACACATCCAGGTGGGCGGGTGGGGGGAGGGAGGGGATTTGCATTACTATTTTAAATTGGTTAACATTATTAAAAGGTTCCATATATTTATTTCTCTTGATTATTAATTAGGTGGGTGGGAGGGTTAAAATGATTGTTTATGTATATTTATAAGTTCAATGTGCTTTTCTTGTATTATTATATGTATATATAAAATTGTTTTGCACGATGGCTGTTTGAAAACTAATAAAGAATTTTTAAAAAATAGTTGTGAAAAATTGACTTCGCCCCTATATTTTGTGGAAATGATTCTGTAAAAGGATGCCCCTCTCAGAGTGTCTTTTATAGAATATCGCTCAGTGCTGATATGTTTCAGCCCTGAATCCAATCCTAGGTGGATGTGTTTTCAAATGCCCAGCCTTAAGGGGAGTGTGTGGTGTAGTGGTTAGAGCTCCAACCCCAGCACCCTGGGGTTGTGGGTTTGCATCCCACACTGTTCCTTGTGACCCTGAGCAAGTCACTTAATCCCCCAGTCCATTAGATTGTGAACCCACTAGGACAGATAGGGAAAAATGCTTGAGTACCTGAATAATTTGTAATCCTTATAGAATTGTAGGATATGTGGAATGTTAAATAGATTAAGCTAATTCATCCTTTGAAATGCTAGTGAAGATAAACATTTATGTTAGCATGCACCATTTGTGATGTCTTTCCTAATTTTCCAAAGTTAGTGCTAGTTCCTTAAGCAATATATTTTAAATGTATAAAAACAGAAAAAATAAAGATATTCAAAAATTGATATTCACAGGCTCTAGCAAGTAGAAGTAGTGCATCAAACAACACATAAAATGTAGCTTTATAATAGTGACATTAGGGAACATCTGTTGTCAGTAATCAATTGAAGGCTTTATTTATGGGAGATTTAACATTACACTTCTCCCTCCCTATTCGCGGGGGTTAGGGGCAGAGCCGGCCCATGAATAGGGAAAAATCATGAATAACTTTTGGCCGGCTCTGACCCACCCCAGACCTTACCTGGTGGCCTAGCAGTGATGCGGGGCAGGAGCGATCTTCCTACACTTCTGCCCCGTGCAGAGCCATGCTGCTGAGTTCCTGTGGTCTCATGAGACTACAACAGGAACTCCCTGTTGTAGTCTTGTGAGACCACGAGAACTCACAGCACAGCTCTGCACGGGGCAGGAGTGTAGGAAGCTCACACCTGCCACACGTCACCATTAGACCACCAGGTAAGGTCCATGCTCCGATTGCCCCCCCCGCCACCTCCAATCGCCCCCCCCCCCCGCCGCCTCTGATTGCCTCCCTCCACCTCCAATCGCCCCCCCCACCCCACCCCTGCCGCCTCTGATTGCCTCCCTCCAAGTTCCGGGGCCATTTTTTTTCAATGCCAATGAGTGAATCTCGGGGGGGGGGGAGCCTGGGGAAAAAACACGGATAATAGAAACCGTGAACATCGAAACCACAAATAGGGAGGGAGCAGTGTAGTTACTTAGTTTTATTCATAAAGGTACACATTAAAAAAAAAAATATATAGTGAGCAGTTTTCAAAGCCATTTACCACTGAAAATTCCCTTCTGTCCAGCTGGCCATCTTCTACAGCACACACTTACAGCTGAGTGAGAAAGAGGCATTCCTGTGGGTGTGTTTAGGTCAAAGAAATAAGAAACAAAAGAAAACTGCAGAGATGATGTACAAGATGCTAAGTCTTTAATAAAAAATTCATTAAGTTTCAAGTTTAATTAATTTTAATATACCAACCATCGACGTGCACCTGGCCGGTTTACAATGCTAAAAATGAAAGGTTAAAATAAATTTTTGTAGGGGGGGGAAATGTGAACATTAAATAGACAAATTACAAATAGGAACATGAGCTTGAGGGGAAAGGGGGAGGGGAAAGTTAATAATTACATCATTAAAAACAAATTAATTAAAGAGAGGAGGGGGGAGGATAAAACACCAGGAACGGTGATCGCTTCTTAAAAGCGGTTCATGTTTATTTTGCAAGCTGCTGGAAAGGAAATATTTAGATGCTATGGTATGCGTCTTGGAATAAGAACGTTTTTATTTTAGTCTTGAATTTGTTGAGTGAATTTTCGAGGTGGAGTTGAGATGGAATGGCGTTCCATAATGTTGTAGCTACAACGGAAAAGTTAGTTTTTCTAGTGTAGTAGAATTCTTTGATGGAAGGTATGGTCAGTAAATTCTGATAAGCCGATCTAAGGGTCCAGGGAGGGCAAAAGGGGATAATGAGTTTATCAAAAAAGATGGTCCAATTAGGTGATGACATGGGACCCGATATGTTTTCAATTTTGCACTGCGAAGGAGCCAACTCGACTTATTCACTAGTCTACCAAATTGCCGTTGTATCCAGTTGTAATCCATATGGTACCCCAGAATGTGATTTTAATATCTTTTAGGACCCCTGAGGAAGGAGCGTTTTTTTCGAAACACGGAATGTGTCGGTCCTGTTTCATCACCTAATTGGACCATATTTTGGATACAAACTGCTTATTGTTCACAATAATGTTTTTTGATTAAAGACTTGGCATATTGTACATCATCTCTGCAGTTTTCTTCTTTGTTCATTGTTTGACACATCACTGCAGCTCCATTGGATTTTTTTCTAGGTCAAGGGAATAACTAGTCCCTCTACATTCAACTTTCAAATGAATGAATGATATTTTTCATCTGCTCAGCTATCTGCACAGACAGGAGGCACACACTTTTAGTGGGGGTTAACATACGTCCGGATTTCCCTGGACATGTCCTCCTTTTGAGGACATGTCCGGGGGTCTGAACGGCTTTTCAAAATCTGACACTTTGTCCAGGTTTTGAAAAGCTTTCCTTTGTGTAGGAGGGCATCCGTGCATGCGTGGATGTCCTGCCCGACAAGAGAAGGCAGTGGGGGACGTGGTTGGGGCGGAATTGGAGGCGGGGCTTCAGGTCAGGCTTGGGCGTGACAGGGCGGAACCAGTGAGTGGCAGGGATGGGTGGGACTCGGCAGGCCTGGGGGCAGGTCTAGGGGGTCTGGATTTTCCAGATGGAAAATCTGGTAACCCTACTTTACTACTTGAAAGGGTCCAGAGAAGAGCGACTAAAATGGTTAAGAGGATGGAGGAGTTGCCGTACAGTGAGAGATTAGAGAAACTGGGCCTCTTCTCCCTTGAAAAGAGGAGACTGCGAGGGGACATGATCGAAACATTCAAAATACTGAAGGGAATAGACTTAGTAGAGAAAGACAGACTGTTCACCCTCTCCATGGTAGGGAGAACGAGAGGGCACTCTCTAAAGTTGAAAGGGAATAGATTCCGTACAAACGTAAGGAAGTTCTTCTTCACCCAGAGAGTGGTAGAAAACTGGAACGCTCTTCCGGAGTCTGTTATAGGGGAAAACACCCTCCAGGGTTTCAAGACAAAGTTGGACATGCTAAACTGGCGAGACTGCACTCATTTGGGAGCACTGGTCTTGACCTAGGGGCCGCCGCGTGAGCGGACTGCTGGGCAGGATGGACCACTGGTCTGACCCAGCAGCGGCAATTCTTATGTTCCTTTCGTGTTCATATGTACTGTTCTTCTAATCTGAGCAGGAGTCTTCCAACTGTAATGTTGCAAGTGCAGGGAGCTGCTGCAACACTTAATATTTAAATTTTAGACATGACATAATGCTCCAGGTTTTAACTCTCCCCCCTCCTCATTGTTTTGCCCTTCTTTGTTTATTCCCTCTAAGAAAGAATTGTAACTTTTCCCTCCTTTCCTCCCCGATGCATGTCTGTTTTATTTGTAAGAATTATGTAATTTTGTTAGTCTTCTTTGTAACCTAGTTTCTTTTTTAGAAGGTTGTACATCGCTTAGCAAATTGAATAAGCGATCCATCAAATAATAATAAAAACTTGAAACTTTTCAATCACTACAGACAGACAGGTTCCTTGGAGTACTGCAGAGCTTGCCTGTTTCTATTGAAAATGTGATAGTAACACAGTAGAGAGTGTATTTTTCTTGTATTTTTACTGATTATTTGTATTTGAGCTTTTGGTTTTTCTGTTCTCCATGTTGCCCTGTTGTTGTACCCTTTCTAATAAAAATGATGAAGAAAAAAAGAAAATGTGATAGTGAAACAGCACCCCTAACTGGCAGTGCTGCCCAATTCAGGAAAAAATATTTCGATTCGATTCAGCCTACTGAATTGATTTTTTTTGATTCGATTTTCCTGCCCAATTGGGTGTTTTTTTCCAAACATCCTGGTGGGTTTATTTTATAGCCTCTTCACCCAATTATCCCTCTCCCACCCACACTGGCACTGTGGTGTAAACAAAATAAACAAACAAAAAAAGTCTTTTCCTCTCTCTCTTAAATCCTAGCTCATGTTCGCGGTCCAATACCAGCTCTGGCAGGATACAAATTTCAAATCTAACACATTATAATCACAAAACAGAAAATAAAATTATTTTTTTCTACCTTTTGTTGTCTGGTCATTTTTCAAATCATGTTGGTCCCAGCATTTTTGTACCACTAAGTTCGTGTGTTCTGCTAGTGTTAAATGTCGGTCTAGTGTGACTCCCAGATGGCAGATAAAGGCCAAATAGCCCATCCAGTATGCCCATCCACTGCATCCACTATCTTCTCCTCTCCCCAAAAGGTCTCACATGCTTGTCCCACGCTTTCTTGAATTCAGACAGTTTTGTCTCCACCACCTCTACTAGGAGGCCATGCATCTAGCATACTTCTTAGATTACTTCTGAGCCTATCACCTCTTAACTTCATCCCATGCTCTCTCACTCTGGAGTTTCCTTTCAATTGAAAAAGACTAGCTTCAAGTATATTTATGCCACATAAGTATTTAAATGTCTCTATTATATCTCCCCTCTCCTGCATTTCTTCCAAAGTATACATATTGACACATGTGTGTGTGTGTGTGTGAGAGAGAGAGAATGATAGAGAGAATATGGTTGTGCACGGGTATGCATGTGAAAAATTTTTTTTTTATTTGGAGCTATACATCTTCTTAAAGGTTTCAAGGTTTATTAATATTTGATGTATCGCTGAATCTGTTTACAAAGCGATGTACACAAGTAAAAAAGAGATAAAATTATAGAGATACAAATTAAAATTCATTAACATCCAATTTAAGACAAGACAAACTTGAAATGGGGAGGGAAGAAGGGCAAAGATTACATCTGTTATATCTAGAAAAATAAATATGGAATAAACATAAGGAAACGTGGGTAGATAAAAAATTAAAAAATAAGAAATTTTTAATATTGAATATTAAAAGTATCTTTAAAAAGGTGAGTCAATGTAATTGGGTCAATGTAATTGGGTCAATGTAATTGGGAGAGAATGCAACTGCGTGCCTCTCTGTGCCTATTATGTCTATACCTTCAGGTGTGCTTGGCATTTCCCTAGCCCCAGAGAGTTTACAATTAAATGTTATATCTGAGGCAAAAAAAAATGGCCCAAAATCACATGTAGTAGCTGCAGCATGACCTAACCTGGCTTTTCTGGTTGTCATCCTGACTATTCCTCCATGTTTACTCTGTGTGTGTGTGTGTGTGTGTGTGTGTGTGTGTGATATGGTTCTATGTGAGAAACAATGATTCTTATCAGAATTATTTTCCTTTCAGAACCAGTTTTGTAGAACTGATTGAGCTGTAGGTGAACTGCTGCATCAGCAACCCATCAGGGTTAAGCACTGGGAAGACGTGAGTTCAGTTATATCTCCAGCATTTCTGGCACTCAAGCCATGCCAGGTCCCAGAGGTGATGTGGATGACACACTGGTGATTTTTCAGGAGCTTAAGCAGCTGGTCTGACCTAAAACTACTGCCAACCTGCAGCCAGTCAGCAATTCCAGGGGGCAGCGTGCCACATTCTTTTTATGAGAGGAAACATGATACCACAAATTGTCTTATATTATATAGACAATATTTATGTTAAAAAGACACAAATACATATGCAAATCAATTTGCTTGACAATGAATGTAAATTGGAACACTGAAACAGTATTTCCTCTATTAAGACAATATATGTGAGAAAAGAAAGTGGCTTTAGAATTACAGGAAAATACACCAAAAATTTTTTTTAAAAGTATTCAGGCCATTTTTAGGGGCTAAACATCTGTGTCCCATAGAGGTTTATTGGATGTGTAATTTTTACAGACCACTCCATCTTGCAGAATAGAAGGCAGTGTCAATTTTTTTTCCTGTAGAGACCAATCACTTCTACACTCTTTGGCAGGTATTTTTGCATTGCATATGTTAATTAAACACTGCTACAATATATCTCTCAGCCTGTAACTGTTAGCTCTTCTTAAGCAAACTCTGAGTTGTTTATTTAAATATCTTGTCTTTTTAAAACTGTGGATGTGGTGATATAACATTATTGCATTGCGCCTAATAAAGTTTATCATCTGGCTAGATAATTTCCCACTCATTTCATTTTATTAAGGATAAGTAAATTAAAAAAATGGTTCTGAGCACAAATTTTTTATTTTGGCTCCACGACTTGATTTGGCTCATTTGAGTTTCCTGCTGAAAATAGATTTGGACTACAGCACCACAATGCTTCATTCACAACCGCTCAGGGTGCTTTCACAGAGAATAAGTTTCAAAAGCCACCTATCTGTGTAACTGGCTGTCTGAAAATTGCCCATTCTGAATATGGCTGAAAGCAGGTGTATTTTTCCACAATTGTTATAGCTTGCCACACTCAGAGGAAGCATCTTCGGAAGTCTGTTTTGGTCTGGAGAGGCAATAAAAAGATTGTGGAACAGAATATTGAATGTACCAGTTTGTAGTTTAATAAGCATCCAAATAACTTAAAAACAATAATCTTTTCCTCCAGAAAAATCTGGACAAGTTCCTGGAGGAAAAGTCCATAGTCTGTTATTGAGAAAGACATAGGGGGAGCCACTGCTTGCCCTGGATCGGTAGCATGGAATGTTGCTACGCCTTGGGTTTTGGCCAGGTACTAGTCTCTGAGATGCACAGGGATAGTTCCCTACAAGAAAGAATCTGGAGTTTCATGACCTGCCGTGCTGACCAGAAACACGGTCTTGAGCATCAAGTCCAAGAGGGAAGCATCCCAAAGGGGTTCAAAGGGAACCTTAGTGAGGCTAGACAGCACCAGGTTGAGGTCCCAGGAAGAGAACAGCTGTTTGACCAGCAGTCTGATATGAAAAGCCTCCTTCAGAAATCTAGCAACATCAGGATGAGGCACCAAAAATGAACTACGATCCCGCGCTCTATCAGAGCCCTTTAAAATACGGTTTTTCTTCAGCGCGATTAAGCCCTACGCTCAGTTGTCTGCGCTCGGTTGTCGGCGCGCTTTTGTCCTCGCACGCATTTTGACCTGTCACCTTCTGTTTGGCAGCTATACACTTAGGGGTCCTTTTACTAAGGTGCGCTAAATATTAGCACATGCTAAACGTTAACATGTCCATAGAATATAATGGGTGCATTAGCATAGCACGCACTACATCGGCTGGCGGGCCTTAGTGAAAGGACTCCTGTTTTACTAAGGTGCGCTAAGCATTGTAGCGCACGTTTAGCATACGCTAAATCTACGTGCACATCTGTTGTACGCTAAATCTACGCGCGCGTTAACCACTCACACATCCCTAGACTAACATACATGCGTTAGCATTTTAGCACGTGGTTAGCGCGTGCTAATATTTAGCGTGCACTAAAAAGCATAGCGCACCTTAGTAAAAGGAGCCCTAAGTGTATAGCCCTCGATGGAGACTGCTCCAACTTTGTTGGCTGGGCTGAGAATTTTTCAGTGGCCCCTCGTATATGTTATCACATGGAGAAATTGGGGTGCAGAGGGGTTTTAGTGGAGGGGGGGGTTAAAAAATGTTTTATCTTAAATCTCTTGGAGATTCTTTATAAAGGTATGGTATAAATTTGTATAAATTATGACACTTATTTTCAACCCTGTTACTATCTCACCTTTCATATTAATCATACCCCGCATGCAGACAGACAGGTAGAGGTAACTGAATGGGGAAAGTAAGGCTGCTGACACCTTTGATGCTGATGTTTACTGATCACAAGTTTTAGACTCGTGCAAGTTCAAACACTTTTCTGTATTAAAAAATGTTCATAGAAACAAAGGGCCATATCAGTAAGCTGCAGATGGTATTTGAAAGGCATGCAGAACCTGATTAGTTAATTCTATACATCCAACTCCCCTAAAAAAAAAAAGCTGAATTTCAATAATTTCAGAGCTAATGAAACAAACATTCCAGCTGTACTTTCAATGAGGAAATAATTTGGTTTTCCAAATCAACTTTCATATATATAGATAGAAAGATACATATTTATTTATTTATACGCAAATGAATTCACTGCTGTAGTTTGTAATTTTGTTCCAAAATGTTCACTCCATAAAATTAATGATTATTCACTTAAAGGCCAAGTCCCCCCTACTTGATACTCATGTGACCCCCTTGGAAAAATGTCTCTACTACATAGTGGAGAGTGGGATTTTTCAGGGAGTCACTGAGTTGTGTGGATAATAAGGAGCAGTGAGTGGAGTTGGAAGTT
Organism: Geotrypetes seraphini; assembly: GCF_902459505.1. Lineage (NCBI taxonomy): Eukaryota > Metazoa > Chordata > Amphibia > Gymnophiona > Dermophiidae > Geotrypetes > Geotrypetes seraphini. The sequence continues at coordinate 109,216,598 of NC_047085.1, forward strand.
CTTTGCCTGAGTGGGAGCAGGTGAGGTATAAAAGGGGAAGAAAAAAGGAGTGAATTGAAGGTTTGTGGTTAAGCTGATCTCCTGCCAGAGCCCTAAGACTGAGGGAGACTCCTAGGGTAAGATTCTCAAACATTTAACACCATCACTAAACTGTTTTCCGGTGGTCTAGCCTGTACGCAGTTTAGCGGTGGATTATCAAAAGGGATTATCTTTGTCTCCGACACTGATGTGCAAATGGGCTCTATAGAATTGAAATAAGCCCTCCGGTGAATTCTTAAAAAATTATAATTTTTGGTGGAACTCTTTATGTTATATCTATAAAATGGAAAGATTTATTGCAATACAGCGTGGTTATTTCAGGAAATTTCAGGATGTGTGGAAGCCATTAACAAGATATTGTATGGATTACGGTAGTTGACATTGTTGCCCTTAAATTTATCAGTTTAATAGTGAAGGGGGATATTTTATTATTACATATTCTATAAGATAATGGAATATATGGTAGGGATGGGTGGGATGGGGGAGGGATAAGAGTATATATAATGTACCAATGATAGGTTTTAAGTGATGTATTTATTGTTAATGTGATTGAACATATATAATACTTGTAATTTTGAAAATGAATAAAGAATTATAAAAAAAAAAAATGCCGAGCCATTTTCAAAAAGCGGTGTCGGCTTTTGGCGACATAAATAAGCGACTGGTCCAAGGGTGCCAGTCAGTGTCAGAGAGTAGCGTCGTCGAAAACAACCCCCCCCCCCCCCAAGAACGGGGTCCCGCACCAGTTGAGATGCCCACTTTCATTTGGTGGAGAGTAAAACTGTAACTGAGTTCAAAGAAGCGTTGGATGAACACAGAGGATCTAGAATCAGAAAATAATAATAAATATTGAACTAAGGCCAGTACTGGGCAGACTTGCACAGTCTGTGTCTGTATATGGCCGTTTGGGGGAGGATGGGCTGGAGAGGGCTTCAATGGCTGGGAGGGTGTAGATGGGCTGGAGTAGGTTTTAATGGAGATTTCGGCAGTTGGAACCCAAGCACAGTACCGGGTAGAGCTTTGGATTCTTGGATTCTTGAAATAGCTAAGAAAAAAAATTTAAAAATTTAAATTGAATCAAGTTGGGCAGACTGGATGGACCATTCGGGTCTTTATCTGCCGTCATCTACTATGTTACTAGGTTACTATGAAAGGAAGCTCTGGAATGAGAGGGCATAGGATGAAGAGGTGATAAGCTATTTTATTATACTTTTCTTATGTGTTTACAGCTGTGATCCACCAAGAACTGTGGCATGAAGAGAATATAACTACAGTATTTTAAATAAATAAAAAAAATATACAATTAATTTAGGGGTCCTTTTATTAAGCTGTGGTTAGAAGTAGCCTCAGTGAGTCCTTATATGAGTCTGTCCTGTGCACTAAGGCTAATTTTACCACAGCTGGAAAAGAGCCAATATTTTTTGAATTATGAATAATGGCCATGAGCCAATTTTGCCATTAGCAAGTGGCCATTAAAAATATTACTTTGGGAGCATTTACTGACACCTATTGTGTGCTAAGGGCTCATGAGCATGCTTTCTGCAGCTTAAAATGGCTTATTGTGGGACATGCTGAGGGGTCCTGCAGTATTTTTCAAATCTGTGCACGCAAACTGCAAGCTAAAAAATATTTTTTATTTTTATTACAGACAGAGCTTATCTAGGACAGAGTGGATGTTTCTGGGCTAATCAGTTAGTGTGTGGTAATGTAGATGTGCTAACTGATTAGCCCAGAAACATCTGCTCTCTGCCCTAGATACACCCTCTCTGTAATAAAAATAATTTTAGCATGCAGTTTGCATACACAGGTCTGAAAAGTTGCTTTATGACACCTCAGCATGTCTCACAATAAACCATTTTAAGCTGCAGAAAGCACATGCTAGTGCTTACTATGGCTTAAGGACTTCTTAGGAAGTCCTGAATATTGGCACTTGACCACATAGGTCAGGGATCTCAAAGTCCCTCCCTAAGGGCCGCAATCCAGTCGGGTTTTCTGGATTTCCCCAATGAATATGCATTGAAAGCAGTTCTTGCACATAGATCTCATGCATATTCATTGGGGAAATCCTGAAAACCCGACTGGATTGCAGCCCTCGAGGAGGGACTTTGAGACCCCTGACATAGGTTTCTATGTTTCTAATTCCTAAAAAGCATCAGAGCATTTACCTTGCCGGCCTGCGGTAAAACCTTCTACAGTGCTTTCATAAAAGGAGTCCTATATTAAGCTCTGTCTTTCACTAAGCATGCAATTAAATCTCTCAAAACAAGGCCAGCTAGAACTAAAGGTTTTAATCAAAGGGACCAATTTAAAGTACAGTGGTGCCTCGCATAACGAACGCCTTGCACAGCGAACGCTGCGCACAACGAACTTCATGTCTTGCTTCCTACAACGAACTTCGTTTCACACAACGAAGTCGCCCGAGCTGCATCCTTCCGCGCAGGCACTGCGCTTAACTGCCCTCTCTCCGCCTGGCTCCCTGTGCAGTGGCGGACCGTCGGCTCGCAGGGGCCCGGCGCCTACTGCTGATGCGTTGGGGGGGACGGAGCTACTCTCGCCGCTTCCCCGATGCTAGAAAAAAAAATGAACAGTTAAGTCCCAGTTTTTGCCGCTGAGACTCTGCCCTCTCTCACTGTAAAATTAGACTCTACTTAGTCTGTCTTTAAATTTAAAAAAATGTGTGTTGTTTTAAAAAACAATTATGTTTTTAGATGTATCTAAATAAAAATAATAACAAAAAAATTATCTTTTTTTATGTCATCTTAGCATATTTTATGCTACAGAACGAATTATTTTTTTTAACATGTATTGTTATGGGAAAACGCGTTTCACATAACGAACTTTTCGCATAACAAACTTGCTCCTGGAACCAATTAAGTTCGTTGTGTGAGGCACCACTGTACTAGATTTGGCTAGTTAACAAGATGGGAAAGAGTCAGCAAAGGCTGCTAGAATTTATGGCCTTATGGTGATGATAGAAGCAGAATATACTGTATATGTCTCAACAATATATTTAAAATAAGCAGAATGATGCAGAAATACTAAATCATGTCCTCCCCCCCTTAATGAGAAAATTGGTTAGCACAGCTGGCCCATAGTGCTTACATGGGTCTCTTTTAACTAATGATTTCCTTTGATACAAATTCAGCAGCTGGCATTTCCAAACTGGAAGAGAAAAGTTTGCTCTGTGTGACTAATGGATATTTCTTGTTAACCATAACGAAGCCAGTCCTGACTAGAAATGTGTGCATCTTTTCCCTCTTTCTCTTGCGCACACGTAAAACCAGATGGTAGCAGGGAAATCAAAATGCGACATTTCAAATTTGGAATCATGGCAGTGACTGAAAGCTGAGGCATCTCCAACAGAGCACTAGATGCTGTTGACTATTTCTGTGCACTATTGAGTTTATTGTTTTTGTGGAAAGTAAAGAATGACACAGGGACAAATTTGTCCCCAGCCCCGCAGGAACTCAATTTCCCATTCCCATCCCTGTGAGTTTTGTCACTGTCCTTGACCCTGCCCCATTCCTGTAAGAACTGCACGAGCCTCGAACACACAATTTTAAAGTGTTTGAGGCTTGTGCAGATGAAGACAGAGCTTGCGGGAATGGGGCAGGGACAGGGAAAGAACTCGCCGGGACAGGACGGGAAAATGAGTTCCCGTGGGGATAGGGAAAAATTTGTCCTTGTGTCATTCTCTAGTTGAAAGGACCACCTGTGTAAATTCCCCTTTTAAGGACCTATTCATAAAATTGCAGTAAGCCTAATGTAGGTGTTTTAAGTATACTGCAGGTGCTTTAAGCCTAACATGGCCACAGGGTGAGGTTCTGCTGCCAGCCTTCAAGGGGCTCAGCTCCTGGGTGAGTTTTGCTAGTGTTAATCTCTCCTACCAGTTGGTATCAGTGTATCTCATGAGGCAGACTGACCATGTCTATTCACAGCATAACTGCTTTTTCCTGCTACAAATCACATTGGCCCTGTCTAGTCTCTTAAAAACACCTAGTCACTTTTTGGTTTCCTTAACAGAGCTTGAATTCTCATGTGCTTTGGCTGCCTACTTCTATCCAAATGCTATTTATTTTTGGACACCTCTTAATCTTGCTCCAGTTCCTGCTGGACTTTGGTCTTGCTCCTCATTGGTAAGAGCCTCTCACTTGTGTCTTTATTGGACTCCTCTGTTCTGTCATTCACTCCTCTGGTTCTGGGGGCTAGATGCACAAAGCACAGTCGTTATGACCGTGTGCGTTGCTGCTGGCCGATTTTTTGGCCAATTGTGGAACATTTACACCAACTGAACCCTAGTATAAATCCCGATGCCTAAAGTAGGCATCCCTTGAATTCTATGATAGTGCATGCATCGTTACTGAATGCCCCAACCTGCTCATGCCCCTTCTATGGCTACATCCCCTTTTCAGTTGCATGATTATTATTAAACTGCTTGTGCGCCCAAATTTGGGCATGAAATTTTAAGAGACATTTATAGAATTCCCTCATACATGTGTAGTTACTGGCAATCAACAGTTTACACTATATTGATCACTTCTGACTATACAAATAGTGATGATGTGTATAGGTTTTGGGTTGTTTTTTTTAAATGCTGCAGTTGGCATTTAAAAAACATAGTAACATAGTAAATGACAGCATATAAAGACCTGAATGGTCCATCTAGTCTGCCCAACCGTACATGCATTAAAATTCATGATATAAATTAAATTGTCTATTTTCTTACATATTTCTGGGCCAGAGACCTAGAGGTCTGCCAAGTTTTGTGGTTAGATTCCAACTACTGGAGTCTCTGTCTAAGCTGACTCCAGTAGTTGGACCACGAAACTATGCTTAGGTGCCTCGACGAAATGGGAATATCAGGAAGAGTGTGGACCTGGTTCCGAGGTTTCCTAACCAAACGATCTTATCAAGTGGTCCATGAAGGAAATTACTCTGAACCCTGGAAAAGCCCCTCGGGAGTCCCACAAGGATCCCCCCCTATCTCCCACCTTGTTCAATATATACATCTCTTCTCTAGGCCACCTTTTACAAAAGCTTAACCTAACTTATTATATATACGCAGACGACATCTCCATACTAATACCAATAACAAATGTGACCTCAACCAACTCAAAACATATCTCCTCCATCATGCTCAAAATAGAAAAATGGACTTTAAACTTCAAACTGAAATTAAACTCAGAAAAGACAAAGATTTTCCTTGCTAGCCCAAACGAGAAAATCTCCGCAACTACAATACATGTAAACGGCCATTATCACCCAATACTAAAAACCATAAAAATACTGGGAGTCACCCTGGATACCCACCTGACCCTGACCAAGCATATAAACTCGGTGACTAAAAAATGCTTCTTCATCCTTTGGAAACTGAAAACCATAAAAAAATACTTCGACCCGCTATCCTTCAGAATATTGGTACAATCACTGATTTTATCCACCCTGGACTACTGTAACATTGTCTACTTGGGAATATCTAAAAAAAAGGTGAGAAAACTGAGAATAGTTGAAAATACGGCCATCCGTCTAATATTCGGACTAAAGAAGAGCGATCATGTTAGTCCATTCTACAAACTCCTTCATTGGTTACCAATTGAAGCACGAATTCTATTCAAATTCTCCTGCCTCTGCTATAAACTAATCTGGGGACTGGCCCCCAGCTACTTACTACCTCACTTTGAATTCCACTCCTCTATTAGGCCTACCAGAAACCGTAACCTCTTTACCTACCCAAATATCATAGGCTGTAGATATCGCACCGTCTTTGATAGAACATTCAAATTCCAAGCAGGTAGACTGCAAATTTGGACAGGCTAATTCACTGATGCCGCCAGAGAATCATATAGTATCTTTAGGAAAGAACTAAAAACCACCTTGTTTAAGAAATTTATAACCTAACCAGACTTCTCCCCTAAAATCGGAGCCTCCTCCCATCCCAAGGAGTCCGTCTACCCTCTTCTGCCAAAATTTCTATCTTTAATTGTTACCAGTTTTTCCCACTGGTGCCCGTCCTTTGTTCAAATGTACCAAGTTAACAACTTACTTCTCATCAACATCTTATGTTATCTTTTTCACCTTCGCAGTCTTGTACCTTTGTAACTCAAAGCGCAATCTCCTTTCTCTTCTCCTACTTATGCTCTGAATATCGTCGACTGTATAATGCTACTCATTGTGAAACCGTGTAATACACAGACCCTGTAACTCTCCTGTTACTATCACTAGATGTTCAATGCTATACTCTGTAATTTGCTGTCTGTACAGTTTCTCTTCATTGTAAACCGCCTAGAAGTCGCAAGATTGTTGGCGGTATATAAGAATAAAGTTATTATTATTATTATATTAAATCATCCCAGCCATTGAAGCCCTCCCCAGCCCATCATCAACTGAATGGCATTATATGGGACACAAACTAGGCAAGTCCACCCAGTGTGGCACAGTGGTTAAAGCTACAGCCTCAGCACCCTGGGATTGTGGGTTCAAACCCATGCTGTTCCTTGTGACCCTGGGCAAGTCACTTAATCTCCCCATTGCCCCAAGTACATTAGATAGATTGTGAGCCCACCAGGACAGACAGGGAAAATGCTTGAGAACCTGAATAATCTCATATAAACTGTTCTGAACTCTCCTGGGAGAATGGTATAGAAAATTCAATTAAAAAAAAGTACTGGTCTTAGTTCTTTAATAAATACCTATTATTTTCTTATTAGAGATCCTCTGTGTTCATCCCATGCTTTTTTGAACTCTGTCACCGTTTTCCTCTCCACTACCTCCCTCAGGAGGGCATTCCACGCATCAACTACCCTCTCCCTAAAGAAGAATTTCCTAACATTACTCTTAAGTCTACCACCCCTCAATCTCAAATTATGCCCTCTGGTTTTACCATTTTCCTTTCTCTCTAGACCAGGGGGCTCAAAGTCCCTCCTTGAGGGCCGCAATCCAGTTGGATTTTCAGGATTTCCCCAATGAATATGCATGAGATCTATGTGCATGAACTGCTTTCAATGCGTATTCATTGGGGAAATCCTAAAAACCTGACTGGATTGCGGCCCTCAAGGAGGGACTTTGAGATCCCTGCTCTAGATTAATCCTTTTTCTAGACTAATCCTACTAATTGCCAAGACTCAATGTTTTAATAGCATTTTGTAAAATACCAGGAGTTTTTGAATGCACAGATTTAAAAGGGTCTATTTTCCAGTCTACATGAACTAAACAAAGATATTCTCAACATTGAGTTAAAATGATAACTTGGAACACTCAAAGTAATGTATAAAAATACTATAGTAGCTAGAAGAGAGAACAAGAATCAACCAAGTTTCCCAAACTGCTCTACCATTGTACGTCTTGAACTGCAGGGTGGCTTCTGTCATACAGCAAATTCTCTAGTGATTACGTTAATCTGAGTTTACCAAGTTCTTTCCCCTCAGGATGGGATTTGAAACTAGACATCCAGAGGTATAAGACTAAGGGGGGAAGTTATCAATGTAGCCTACCAATAAGATAGGTTATTTTACCACTACACTAATGTCTGTGCTATTTTAGGCTAGTGATTTAAATCATGATTTAACTTGATTTGATTTTAAATCAAATCCACCCTGATGGTTCACGTTCAAGTTCAATTTATTTGATATACTGCTAATATAAAACCAGGGTTAAAATCTAAGCAATTTACAATATAATAAAATATAAAATGGAGGGGGACAAACACAGACAGTAAACCAATACAAACATCTCCAAAACATGAGGACTGATTACAATAAAATCTTGGGTACAGGAAAGAGGAAAAGGGATGAAAACATATAAGGTGTAGGTGAAAATTGTACTCTCGCAATTATAGGCCCATATTGTTAAACTATAAACAAAATGCCTGAGAAAAATGATACCCCTTTAATTGAGTCTTAAATTTCAGGAATGAGCTTTCTAGGTGAAGGTAAAAAGGTAAAGAATTCCAAAGTGCAGGAGCCATAACCGAAAAAGAAGAATTCCTATGAACATCGAGAAATAATTGCCTAAATGAAGGAACAATTAGCAACTGTTGATGTAAAAATCGAAGAGTTCTCTGTGGAGAATGTTGAACTAAAAAACTGAATAACAAAGAAGGAAGACCACTTGATAATATATGATGAGCGGGGCAGGATTAACCAATAGGCCATGTAGGCACGTGCCTAGGGCCCGAAATGGTTAGGGAGGCCCGATGAAGGAGGGCATCAACATTGTTTTTTCCAAACGGCGATGGACCCCTCCAACATTGATCGGCAACGCGGGCCCCACCCCGATCGGCAATGCGGTGTCCCCCCCCATCGAGGGAAAGTAAGACAAGCAAGCAACGCGGATAAGAAAGGCAACAGGAACTGTAATTGTGCAAGCAGTGCTGCTTGCCCAAAGCTTCTCTCTGACGCAGCTTCCTGTTTCCGCCTGGGCGCATGGTGGGGTGGGGCAGGGCAGGGGGGCCCAGTGTACTTGTGTGCCTAGGGGCCCTCGACGAATTAATCCTGCCCTGATGATGAGAGAGAATATTGTATTCAAAAAGGAATACGATAAGAAACAGGAAGGATATGTTCAGCTTTTAAAAGGGGTGTAACATGATCAAATTTTGAACGGTGATAAAGCAATCTCACTGCAGTGTTTTGAACTAGTTGTAACCAATGTAACTAGTATTTTGGCTCTCTGCCGTGGTGAGCTTGTGAATCATAGAGCCTCAACATTACACTGGTCCAACAGCCTGAGGGCGAAACGGACAACTAGCTTAATGCTGGCGAAGGAACTAGCAGAGACAGCAGGAAAGATTGAGTAACAACAACTTTCACTGCCTATTTTCAACAAACCCTGTCTGGGATCTAAAAATTAAGTCCCTGTTTTAAGAACTATAAGTTTAAGAACTATAAGTATTTTTGATTAACAACAGGGCAGGAGGGGAGCATGAGCCAGTGAGGTTAATTCCCTTTCTAGTGTGATTGTAAAACACATACAACACAAGGGGATCTGAGGCTCAGCCCCTTTGATAGTAACTAAAAAGGATTTAAGTTCAGGAGCTATTCATAGTGGATTTACACCTCTGGATAACTTGGACTAAGAAAATTGAAATGATATTTGAGAAGGGTATTTTTTGAAATCAATATATGTTCTTTCTCATCCTGTATATAATTTTGGTGACAGACTTAAAGATCTCAATTTGTATACTTTAGAGGAAAGGCAGGAGATGGGAGATATGATAGAGTCATTTAAATACCTACATAATATAAATGTGCATGGGTCTGTGCATGGGTCGAGTCTCTTTCATTTGAAAGGAAACTCTGCAATGATAGGACATAGGATGAAGTTAAGAAGAGATAGGCTCTGGAGTAATCTGAGGAAATACTTTTTTACGGAAAGGGTGGTAGATGCTTGGAACAGTCTCCCGGAAGAGGTGGTAGAAGCAGAGACTGTGTCTGAATCCAAGAGGGCCTGGGATCTCTCAGAGAAAGAAAGAGATAATAGTTACTGTGGATGGGCAGACTAGATGGACCATTTGGCCTTTATCTGCTGTCATGTTTCTATCCTTAGGTGCCTTTTATAGAATCCGGCCCTAACTGCATTTGATGGAATGGAGCAGGAAATGTTTGGTTAAGGGTTGGGAAAGGGCATAGACCGTGCATTGCAATTAGTGCATGGTAATTTACTGTATGCTAGTACCGATGGAGGCAGCGCCAGTGCACTTTTTGCCTCCTTTGGAAAAACTGACCACTGCACCAGTGATTTCATGGTAAGAACACCAAAAGGAAACTTTAAAACAATCCAAGAACGTACAACCTTTGAAATCAAAACGATAAGGAATTTTGACACCTACCAGACAGAACTTAACAGAGATCTTGGCTTTCTCACTATAAAAACATTTAAAACTGCTCTGCCACCTTCCTGTCTCCTGCCCACCCACCCCTCCCTCTTCCTATTCCTATTCCTATCCCAAAAATGCATTCATGTTTTCCTCATATATACTGATATTTGTCTACATTTGCTTTTTTATAATCTGAAGAAGGGTCACCTTTGAAAGCTCATCATAAAATGTATTGAGTTAGTCCAGTAAAAAAGGTATCACCTTATTTCTTTATGTTCAATAATTTTATTGAGTTATAGCAAAATAAAACATACAATTATCGGATCACAGAAACTATTGGAACATTCTAAAGAGTTAAAAGATATGAAAGTTGAAGTGACTGCCTCTAATCTTTTGCTTCAGAAACATGACCAGGATATAACAATTTTTAAATAATTGCATGAGAACTTGATAAAAGATAATGTTAATCTTAGAAGAAAAGTGGAAATGCTTGAAAATAATTCACGTTATAATAATTTAAGATTGATTAACTTCCCTAGGCTAACGTCTGTAATTCCTAGGGAAATGCTTAAAAGATATTTATTAGAAATATTGGGAATTTCAGAGGAAATGTTGCCTCTTCTGTATATTATCTCCTGGAAAAATCAAGTTCAATAATCTTTACCAAACCAAGAGTCTTTAAATGTATCTGAAATGTTGGAAATCTATATATATAAAATCGGAGGTATGTATGTGTGTATGTGCCGCGATCACGCAAAAACGGCTTGACCGATTTGAACGAAACTTGGTATGCAGATCCCTCACTACCTGGGGTGATATGTTCTGGGGGTCTCGCGGCCCACCTGCACACGTGGGCGGAGCTACAAACAGAAAATCAGATTTCACCCATTCATGTCAATGGAAAAAATGTAAAAAGCTGCCATTCTCACTGTAATTCAAAAACGGCTTGACCGATTTGAACGAAACTTGGTATGCAGATCCCTCACTACCTGGGGTGATATGTTCTGGGGGTCTCGTGGCCCACAACTCTATGTTGTTTGCTCAAGGGTGGGTTCACCCAAGAATTTATATGTTCTTGCTCCAGGAGGTGAAACTAAAATTGTTGTTTATAATCACGTTTTGCGTTAGTTGTATTGTATTCATTTTGTCAAATATTTCACATTATAATTTGAATATTGTACTTTTTATTAAGCTGTAAAAAAATAATTTCATTCACCACTATAAAGTATCTTTATTTGAATCCATTTACAGTGTTATTGCTATAATTAAATAACCGTGCAACGCCGGGGCATCAGCTAGTATCTGATAAAGAGGCAGCAGTGCCATCCACTTTGTTCATATCAGTAGCTCTCTCAATTGATAAAACATGGTTGTTAAAACTTTTCTTCAAAAATAGGCAAAAAGAATTTATAGGTCTTAAAGTACAAATGTTTCCTGATTGTTAATGAAGCCTGGGGTTACATCCTTGGATGCCACTTTCTATTTGTGGCACCCTTGTAAATGTATTGTTCTATATCATGCTGTTAAATATGTTTTTTATGAACTAAACAAGTTGATAACCTTTTTGCCCCTATCCCGTTTGGAAAAAGAACAAACTTGAGCCCTGTTTATATGGGATGTACGCCTCAACTCACCGCTTTAACCAGCCTTAATTCTTAATAGAATTTTCTTTTGACTTTCGCTAGATTATAACATTTTGGATCTAATTTGAGGACTTGAGCATAATTAGCTAAAATTACTTTTGTTTTCTTGACATTGATTATTATGAAGGAATATTTACATGTCTAATTTTGCTTTCTGTACAAGTTATGCTTGGTAATTAAGATTGAAAATCTAATAAATATATAATAATAAAAAAAGAAACAGTATGATATTATAATATGCAGTACATGTGAATCTGATGTTCTAGATGCTGTTAAGGATATGGCCATGAAGAAGACACCTGGACCCGATGGAGTAACTGTTTTATTTCCTTATATTACCTTGGAAAGTAGACTAACACGGCCACCACAGCACTTTCCTCCCAAATAGGAAGTGTTAAGTGCATTGGTGCTATTCGTTACTGCACTTACCACATGGTAAAGGTTTCCCCTGCGTGGTAGGTGCCTGGGCAGATGGTGGGAATTCTCCCAACAGTTATTGCACAGGCTTTGCAGAAACTACATGGTAAGTATAAAACTTTGCATAGTTAAAGGGCCCCTGAGACTTGTCTTTCATTCTGTTTTTATGTGAAAAGATTTGATAAATCAAATTGTAGATCGTGGATTTAGTTAGCTAATTTTTTGGCAGTAGGCTGAATATAGCCCTATCTTGACCTTTTGGATGAAATTGGGAACCAATGCAATATGAGGGTAGGAGTATTCTTGGCTCCCAGTTACCTGATCCAGTTGGTAATATAACAGTAGCATCATTGCTAAATCAGAATATTAAAATGTATGCTGAAAATGTTATAGCTTTGTTTATCTCTGCTTGAGCTGCAAAGTTTCTTTGGGATTTTCCTATTACAAATGGCTTGGTTTAGCACACAGCTGACTGGGTGGATATGACATTCCATTTGCTATGATTAAATATCTTCCTGTCACTGTGCAATTAACTGGAAGAACTCAGTATCACCCAGGAGAGCTTCAGAGATGGACAGATCAGGTACTTACAGCTATCCTCTTCTTCCGTGAAAATACTGATCACGTAGCAGGCATACACAAAACCGATCAGCTGTGTGGAGACATGAAAAATATATTAGATGCTGAATTATTATTGATGCTTTCTAAACACAGGTCATGATTGATATTAATTAATAGTATTCAGTTTCATCTATTTCTCGTTATATATATCCTACAGAGAGAATGGAATCTGTTCAAACTCTTTTCTGGTCTAATACAAAGTAGAATATCCAACTGCTTCCCTCTTCTCTCCTCCCTTCTCCCCCAGCCTACTAAATGCCACCAGCTAATGTGGAACAATTTTGTACTTTTAGAGATAATAAAATGTAATTTTTATATCTGCCATCATTTACTTAGGGGCCCTTTTACTAAACCTTAGAGCATACTAATGGAATTGGCAAGTGCTAAATGCTAAACGTAAAAGACTGATGTCGGAAAACAACCAAAAGGTTGTGGAACAGAAGATTGGATGTACCAGTTTGTAGTATAACACGTGTCCAGATAACTTAAAAACAATAATCTTAAAAAACAATCCACAAATGACTCACAAGATAAAAACCAAATAATGAGCCATATTTTGGCAAAATAAAAATGCCTCAAGGGTCTTATAGGGTCCTTGGATGTCTTCTTTTTTTTATTTTATTTTTTGTAATATCATCTTTATTAAAACACAAGGTAATCAAAATACAAAGGAATACGCAACAGATGAAACAGAACAAAGACATAACTACAGTTCAGCTGCATAAAGGTCGTAGCCTTGCCATAAAATGCCCTAGTAGGCGCTACCACTCCTGCAAGAGGTCGGCAATCAATCCAGTCAAGAGGCAGGCACAGAGGCATAAAGATGCGGTCGGTCACCCCTGTCAGTTTTATATAGTCACCATAGAGAATCCCCAAACGATTCCACACGTGCAAACACTCTTAACATCCGACACACATACACCACCACCAACAAGCTCCCCATCCAACAAGCAACCGGAAGCAGGCACGCACAGACCCAAACTTCCGGATACTGGCAGAGCCAAACAGTACAAAGACAGTGTGGAAAAAGAGAGATAGACATGGGAGGCAAACCAAGGAGCTGCCTGCCTTGATGTCTTAAATATACAAACATAAAAGTCACAAAAAATCCAAGTAGTTGGGATGCTGCATACTAACAACATAGCACACAGGCCTCCAGTGTAGGCTGACGTCATGTGATGTCAGCATTTAGCACACAATAATTTCATCAGGACACACTAAGCTTTAGTAAAAGGGCCTCTATGTTACTAAGTCATATTTGCATAATAATAAAAGAGGATTTAAAAATCAGCCAAAAATTTGGATCTGAGCAGACCCACACGGTTTACCGATCATCTTAGTACATCTAGGCCTGAATCACTTTCCAAAACATGCAAATTGGTAGAACCATTCACCTGCAGGAGGAATAGTCTAACATACTTTCCAGCAGCTTCTATAAGGGAAAAATGAACAGTATTGTACTGTTTCCCAAGCATATTTGGAAAAACTAGAGCTAATGAAGTAAGCAGAATCTTAGGGTTACACAGATTCAGTAGGAGAGGCAGAATTATTGTTTGTTCTGCTTTTGCTTATTTGCATTTTTCTGTTCTTTTTTTCATCCTGCCTGGTATTGTTAGGCATTGCTGAGGCCACACCTTTCTATCCAATCATAGATGTGCCTTTTTGTAGTGCATCATCGGCACACATCATGAGGGAAGGGGCTGAGAACTAACAACAAACCATGCAAATGTGAAAACGCAAGATATATATATGATTTTTCTGCATTGCTTCGGTGGGACCTATGCAAATTGGCAGCCCCAGACCAGCCTGTATACACTTTTAATGGATGTGCATGAGAAAACACCTTTAACACACGTGCATAAGACATGCTCTTTACACATGCGTATATTTTATATGGTACCCAATCACATAAAAAGTATTTTTATGAACTTCCACATGCATTCAGTGGCCCAGACCTGCCAGTATATGCTTCTAGCGCACACGTTTCAATGCTATTGGCACCTCCTGACCTGCGGCTAATTTTGGATCGTTAAAGGCTGGTGCTTCATTTTGTGCATCATCTGGGCATCGATCAGCATGCTCATTTCAATACTGATGAGCTTGATCTACAGTACTTCCCCAATATTCATGGTTCCAGGAACCCCCGCAAATCTTGACAAACCGCGAATACGTTTTTTCATGGGGGAGACTGGAGAGGGCAGCGGGAGAGGCAGGAGAGAGCAGCCGTTGTGCCGGCGAGTGAAGGAAATCACTCACTGTATGCTCCGACCGCCTCTTCCTGCACTAAAGTCGGGCCTTACCAATCAGGAGCTGCGTGTCAACGCCCCTCCTAGGAGAGAGGGGTGGGACTATGACACACTTAAAAGCAGAGCTCTGAATCACAGTAGGGGAGAGAGAGGAGAGACAGAGGCAGGAGAAGCAAGGCAGAGGCACCAGCAGCAGTGCAACCAGGAAGGTGAGGGGAGGAGTCTTTCCCTTCCACCTCACAGCAGTGAGGAGGTGGATATGGCTGAGGACTTGCCTAGCCTGAAACCAGCTGCTGAGAGCATGATAGGAGGCGAGGCTATGGACACTGCTGAATTGCCTCTAGATGCCAGCTTTAACCCAGAGTGGATGGAGGTTAGTTCCTAAGCTAAAGGGAAGAAGAGAACCTGTCTGAGTATACTGTGTTTGTGTGCTGGCTCTCTGCAGCAGAGACCAGGTGACTCTAATCAAGGAGAGGAGGGAAAAAATCTTTCTCTTCCCCCCCCTGACTGTCTTTTTTTTAATTTATTTATCAAATTTTACATGTTATAAATCAAGTATCCACTTGTACAGAAAGTTGAAGAAAAGCAAGAAAATAATACTCAAAGGTAAAATACATAATAATAAAATAAAATAAAATAAATGTTTAGCTTAAATTCAGCTCAAGTCCTCAACAACATTAGATCCAAGAAGGATAAGGCGGACATATTAACAAATGCTAACAACTGCTAACAACTATCAATTCAAATATTAGGAAAACAAGGTCCCTTGGCTGAGAAAGGATATCATTATTCAAATGCACTTCACTTTGATTTTGATTTTCCTTCATCCAGCCGAGTTCCTGCCAAAAAGGCTGTCAACTGGAATGGTTCAAAGAATACATATTTCTTCATATGGTATTGTATTACACATTTACAAGGGTGTCGAAGAAAAAAAGTCCCACCAAGAGATGTAACACCTGGCTTCATCAAAAGAAACTCTCGCCTTCTCCTCTGGGTTTCCCGTGCCAAATCTGGAAACATTAATATTTTTTGTCCAAGAAATTCTTTCATTTTATTTCTAAAGAACAATCTAAGCAACCAATTTTTATCTGGAGCAAGAGCCACAGTAAGAAGCAATGTTGCCGGAGATGCAAGCTCTCTATCCGAAAGTTCCAAGATTGCTGAAACATTAAGTTGTTGATTATTCTCCTGTTGTTTAGATGGTGATTTAATAGCTTTCATTGGTAGGTAATATACTTGAGTAAGTGGTGGTAATGTATCCTCTGGAATACCCAAAATCTCCAACATATAACGTTTCAACATATCCCTAGGTGTCACCGAGGCTATCCTAGGAAAGTTAATCAGTCGAAGATTATTATTACGAGAAAAATTCTCCAAAGATTCCAGTTTTCTACGCATATTTGTATTATCTTTTATTATTGCTTCATTAAGCTGTTTTGATACTTTTAACTCCTTTTGTATATTCTCAATAGAATTCTTAGATTCACCAATTTCAACTTTTATGTTTTTTTATCTCAGTTTCTTGAAGAGTAATTTTATTTTCCAGCTGCAAAAGCTGGGGCTTGACAGACTTGGCCAGGTCAGCCAGTAAATCCCAAATTGAATCCAGTGTTACTTCTCTGGGTTTTTCAATAACACATGAAGGATTAAAAGTTTGAATAGTCTCACCAGTTTTCAGCTGTTCCTGGCAATCCTTCTGTTGGCCTGAAGTAGTCCCTGATGTTTCCAAGTCCTCGGTGTTTCTTGGACTCACCTGAAAACTCAGGGAGTCCATCTCCACGCTCCCCTCTCTGTTCTCCCTGGCCTCCGAGGGTAGATGCCTGCCTTCTCCCGGCAGCTCCTCCACTCGTGGCTCAGCGTAGTCTCTAGCCCCAAGGAGATCACCTCATTTCCGCCCCTCTGAGGCGTCTCCAGCGGGGGTGCCGACGCTGCCGGGATATCCTGCATCCGACGCAGGAGTTCTTCTATGTTGCCGAACGAGGGGACCGCCGAATGCCGCAAGGCTCCAGCGGCGCTGCGACCTCTCCTCTTCGGCATTCTAGGTAGGTAAATCTGTTCGGAAGAAAATTTTTCAGAAAATCTCCTCCGGCGTGCTGCTCAGCGTCCGGGACCATCGGCCATCTTGGATCTCCCCCCCTGACTGTCTTGATGTTTTTGTTTGTTGAGAAGCTGTAAATTTCAACCTATTAAATTTCTGTGATAGAGCCTCTGCAACAATAGTAACTTATCAAAAGCACCCTGCTAAGTCTACAGAAAAGCTCAGCTGTTGCTGATAAGCCCTGTTAACCACCAGAGCTCTGAACTGAGCAAGGGCTGAGAGCTGGACACTATACCTCACAAGTTAAGCTGGGGACTTTGGCTTTATTGCCTATGTTTTGCTACTGTGTTTGCCTTCCATGTTTTTGCAGTTATCTTTTCTTGTATGAAATTTATTTTTTCATGGCATTTCTACTTACCTGAACCCTGGTGAAGAGGACTGTCTTTAACCAGAGAAAGTCCAGGGGAATTATATTGCATGCCTTAGTTGAACTTTGGACATTTCTCACAACTGTGTGAACCATTTTTAGTTGTTGTCTGATTTATGAATTTCATGACTAGCTGACAGTGCTCAGACCAATTACCAAATAAAGCCTGGAATTGAGAGTTTAACAATACCTGAACTGTGTCTCCCATTCTTGGTAAATGTATCTCAGTGTGACCTGGGCAGACTAGGCAGGGGCCTAGGTCTGTTTTTACCTGAAAGGCCTTCCGCTTTCCTGAGGAAGCCACGCCGACAGGTCAGAGTAAAACACTGCAAGGCCCCTGCAGGTCTAGGCAGGGGTTAGCTGTGTGACAAGGGGAATTTCAAAACATATGTCTAAGTCAAATTTGGTCTTATGGAAATGGATGTCCAAAGTCAGCAGTAAGAAAATGCCCATTTTCAAAAGGCAAACCACCATATGCCTAGAATTATACATTTTTGAAAATCCTCTATCTGGACATCCTGGCCATTGGGACGCCCAGACCATCAGGATGTCTATCTTTATACCATATTTTCAAACAAAATTTTTTCCAAGTCCCAAATGGCCAGAACAAGACCATTTGAACATAGGAGGAGCACCACTGCACAGAAGGTGCTGCTATGAACTTCACAAAAAGGGTGCCAGATAAACGTCTCACCAGAACTCCCTTATAGATTATGGTGAGCCCCCCAGACCTCCCTAAAAACAATCCACTATACCAACCTGTTTACAACCCCAATAGCTGCAGATGGCACCCATATGGCAGTAGAGTAGGGTTTTGGTGGATGCACATTTTCTACTATAAATGTAGTGGTTAGAGCAGGGGTAGGGAACTCCGGTCCTCGAGAGCCATATTCCAGTCGGGTTTTCAGGATTTCCCCAATGAATATGCATTGAAAGCAGTGCATGCAAATAGATCTCATGCATATTCATTGGGGAAATCCTGAAACCCCAACTGGAATACGGCTCTCGAGGACCGGAGTTCCCTACCCCTGGGTTAGAGTGACTTATGGGCTTGGGTCCTCCTTTCTATAGCTCACTAGCCCACCAATAGGCTACTTAAGACATCTGTGTACAGCTTTACTAGGATGCCCCATATCAGACGCTTCTGTTTAGAGACAGGTATGCACCTTTTTGTTCTCATTTTTGTGTGGTGGAAGGGGGTCAGTGAGCACTGAGGAAGTGTGGGGGTGTCTTGTTGCATGCAGTGGTCATCTGGTCAGTTTGGACACCTTTGTGGCACTTAGACCCTTTTAAAAGAGGTCTAGTTCCAAACGTATAAATTCCATCCAGGATGTCTTGCAAAATGTTTTATTATCGCTGTAAGACGTCCATGTCTAACCTGCCCTTGACACTGCCCAAAGCAAGTCCATTACACACCTCTACCACGCCCATCTCGTGCTTTGAACACAGAAGCTGGAATACCTTACTAGACGTACAAAAAGACAATTTTGATTATCGGCACTTGAATGTCCTGGCAATTAGGACGTCCAAGTGCTGATTTAGGATGTTTTTTGGATGTTTAGGTTTTTTGATTATGGGCCTCATTGTGGCAGAAACTGAGCCCACCTTGATGGGTGAAGAAGGTGGAAAAAGCTTGATGACACTTCCTCTGGTCTATGACTTGCACACTTTCATCCAAGTTCCACTGCTTGAGCTTAGATGTTAAAAGCTCTGCACTGGACTTGGTGAGACCAAGATCTCTGATCAAGTTGTTGAGGTCTTTTTTGTTTAGATAGTATGGGTTTTTCTCATCAGCTCCAACACTGATATTGTAAACTGGATCTATAACATGTTCCTCACTCTATGACTCTGGAGAGCTCAGGGCAATGTGGCACTGGGGTGATGGATGAAGAAATGTCTAGATATGTGATTGCGGATACATGCTTGCCAGTTCAACCAGCCTGTATGACAGCTTTGGATGTTATGATCAGTCCTATTAGAGCAGCAAGCAGGTCTCTGGAGTAGCCTAATGGTCAGTGGACCACAGAGAAAAGAACCAAGGTCCATATCCCACTCTAACTATTACACTTGTAGTGAAAAGTGTGAGCCCTTCAAAACCCATCCAAACCTAATGTACCTACTTATAGGTAATACCTACAGGCATAAGAGCTATTTGGGTGATATACAGTTGGGTTTGGGTGCATATTGGAGATCTCACCATATAATACAAGGGAGTTATGATGAGATGTGTACCTGGGATCTTATATGTGAAGTTTACTGCAGTACCTCCTAGGGTGCCCACTGCTCTGCTGGGATGTCTATGTGACCAGTCTGCAATGAATGCTGGTCCCTCCTCCACACCAATGGCTGGGTTTTGTGTGTTTTCCATCTGAAAAATTGATTTTCAAATATGAGGACTGACAAGTTCATGAACTCATCCTAGAAAAAGTGCTGCATTCCTCACTGCTGAATATTGCTATGCTCACCTTTGGAAGCTATGCACTGATACCAGCACCTAGTCCACCCTTCAAAGCAATTTTGGAACTCTTTTTCTGGAATGGCCATCAGAGCTTTTGTCTTATTACCCTTGATGTTCGAATGTCATCAAAATGTCTTCCTTTCAATATTTACTTTATCTTCAGGTAAAGAAAAAAGTCAATGAGGGCCAGATCAGTGAGTAGGGAGGGTGTTCCAATACAGTTATTTGTTTCCTGTCTAAAAACTCCCTCACAGATGGTGCCATGTGAGCTGGTACATTATCTTGATGCAAGAGCCATGAAGACACAAAAGATACCTTTCTCATGCCAAAATTTTCAGTTAAGATTTTCGTAACTGGGGTTTTTTTTTTTCGATGTTTACTTTATCTGCTATGCTTCTAACAATTAGCCAACGATTTTGACGCACAATTTGATGCATTTTTGCAATGTTTTCATCAGTTCTGCTCATTACTGACCGCTTGGACCTCTTTTCATCAGTGATGCTTTCTCTCTCCTAAGAAAAATGTTGAATCCATTTGAACACTGCTATTTTCTTTATGGTACTATTTCCATAAACTTGGACTAACATGTTCCTGATTTCACTTCCACTCTTGTCAAGTTTAACAAGAAATTTAATGCTTGTTCATTGCTCTAATTCAAGCTCCAACATTCTCGCAACAGCACACAAAAACATGCAACAACAATAATGAATACCACTCAACAAAACACCAACGCACGTCAACATGAGCACAGCTGTGAGACACTGATATACCAAGGTTATGAACCTTACCGAGCTGTTTGTACAGTGCTGCCAACATAAGCATATGGTGGCAAGTTCATGAATTTAATTGTCATCCTCATAGTTCAATAAGACACAGTGAGGAAAAACAAACTTAGGAAATGGTCATTTTTGAAACAAACAGTTGGCTGTTTTTCTGGTTTGAAAATGTCTATTTTCTCTACTGGAAATGCCCCTCTTTATTAACCACATTCAAAATATAGAGCATTTCTTCTTCAGCATTAATCTCTTTGTTTATCTTCTTATTATTTATCAAATTGAAACATTATATTAAATGCATTTTTAGAAAAAAGAAGCAAAGGGCTTTATTTTTAAAACCTTATTCACATGTGTAAAATTCTATTTCAGAAAGGCACTATTTACATATGTATCCTCATCACATATCAGTACTAAGGGGGGCTGGAGTGAGTTTTTGGTGAGTCAAAAATCTACACATGAATTTTCCATTTTATAAAGGAAATGTATGTGTATGACCCAATATTTCAACATCCAGAATTAAAACTTTATGGGATTCTATAAAGTGCTTTTTACAAGATAGATTAAAGGAGTTCTTTCCCTTAATCACCTGTTGCCTATCTCCCAAGGTCAGGCTATAAAAAATCCCGGTGTTTTAATGACAACTTTTCCTTCCATGGCCCCCACTTTTACCCCCTTTTACGAAGCTGCATTAGGCTTTTTTATCACTGGCCATGGCGGTAAAACCTCCGATACTCATAGAATTCCTATGAGCATCAAAGTTAATACCGCCGCAGCCAGCGATAAAAAAAAGCCTAACGCGGCTTCATAAAAGGGGGCCTTAATTATTAGAACTTTTTGTAAAATAAAATTAGGAGACTATATTAGAAACCTTTCACATTCTTGGAACTTAGACATTAACATTTTAATACCAAAGCATATGCCAGTAATATGGCCAGGTAACTGAAATCTCCAGTGCAATCCATAGCCACAGATCATAAAATAATAATGTCCTTTTCAACATACTCTCTCTTAGATTTTTAAAAAAGACTATATTAGCCTTGACCATGTGAATATTCTTATAAATGATTTAAATGAAATACCCCCTTTAACTTGTGCACTGTGAATGGGCATATTAATAAAATATTTATGCATATAAATTACTTTTCCTCTTCTAATTAAGCAGACTGGTGTTTAATTAATAATGTTATGATCATATAAAATTAGCCAGCCATCATGTTAATCACTGATTTGCAATGCGCTGTTTGGAATAGTATAATTGGTTGCTAAATATCCTAACAGAAATGGTCTTCCGCTGGCTTCCTGCCTAGCACCACAAGTAAAGCCACGTTTTATGACTGCAAAAATTACCTGAGCCAAAATTATCCTATTAGCAGTTTTTATAAGTTTACAGTTGCTACAGTTTAATAATTACAGCTCTGTAGCATTAGAATCAAACCATCTAAAAGACCCAAAATTTTTAAAAACATTCAGGGCAATTCTATAGCTGGGAATGTTCAGTTATGTGTGCCTTGAACCTTGAACGCATAAGTACACAACACACTATCCCATAATGGAGCGCCTAAGTGCCTTAGGTGCTTTTTTTTCAAAGCAGCACAAAAACATAGCCTTAGTGTGACCATACAGGGGTCATTCCCATACTTCTTTCATTCCTGGATGTTATTGGCATCACATGAATTGACCTAAATTTATTCAAGGGCTTCCTAACCAGTCACTCATATCAAGTCTTCTGTGACGACAAACTCTCCCCTGTCTGGACCACTCCCTGTGGAGTTCTGTAAGGACCCCCACTGTCCCCAATTCTGTTCAACATATGTTCGCTGGGGAACCACCTAGCCTCATCGGGAGTTACGAGCTATAGATATGCCAATGACTTCACGGTCCTCCTCCCAATACCTACTCTGCCTTCAAAGGAATCAAAGCGAATCTAAGGGATTATCCACACAATTGAAGACTGGATGACGAAACACAAACTGAAACTAAACCCTAAAAAATGCAAGTTCTTCCTTGCAAGCCCTTAAAACCTCAATGAGGAAAACATCATGATCAGGGGGTATAACCCCACCGCTACAGTCCACTATCTAAATCCTAGGAGTGACTCTAGACCAAAAGATGACCATGGAAAGCAAAATAGCTGCTGTGGTTCACAAAGGCTTTGCAGCACTCTGGAAACTATGATCAATCCGTTCCTACTCTGACACCCTTCCCTTCCAAATCCTAAGCCAAGCCCTGATCCTCAGCATGCTAGACTACTGCAACTTCATTTACATCTCATGCCCCATGAAACACCTTAACAGACTCCAGATGATTCAGCACGCAGCTGTGCACCTTATCTTCGGCCTAAGGAAAACTGACCACATCATGCCTTATTACAAGCAACCTAGAACAGGGGACAAAAGGTCCAAATAAAGGCACCAGAGCAAGAAGCAAACAGTATCAGAAAAATAGCTCCAGGCAACATTTCAATATTTCAACTATTGTTCATAAATATATCAGAAAACAAAAAGGAGAAACTGCCTTCACAACAGTGAGAAAAGGGGATTATTCAAATGGTCAAAAAGAACAAATTGTAATGATGAATTTTTGAAACTAATTCAAATGCTATAATAACAAATAAACTGTTTATTTATTAATTCCTAATATTTACTGTTTTGTGTGTCTCAATTATGTTCTTCCGAACCTCTTATGATATACATCATTCCAAGTTCCTGTCTTGTATGTTATTATAATCATTTATGTCCACCACCTCCTACCAATCTCTATTGAATACCTATTGAATCTCTATTTCTTTACTTATAATACTTTAATTTATTTTTAATTTTTAAAAAGATTTTTTATGATATCTATAAATATTTTCTTTAAAAAACATTATGAATCATATGAAGAAGCTTCTAATTCAAGTTGAAAGGCAAAACTTATCTTAAGATTTGTTGGATCTTGCCACCATCAACATTGATGTTTTAACGACTCCCGACGCCCTTTCCTTTTTTGGGCGTTTCAACCCTCAGTGGGTCTTCCTCGGGGGATAATAAACATAAGCTGCCTCTCTAATACTTATACAAACTAGCTTCAATCTCCGGTGTAAGTGCGTTTAACTCAATTAGAGTCGCGGCCGACGAGCGGGCGGTATGACTTCTGACATTGGTGACATATCACTCAAAATTCTTTATAACAGGGATAAAAAGAAATAAAAAGTTGAAACAAACAAATGTACCTTTTTTGGGCAGTACTGAGTGGCCTTTGTGAATACAGTCAGCAATAGTAAATAAGCAGAAATTGTATCAATAATAAAATAACAGCACTGACTATTTTGTTTAGGGGAGTTTATCATCAACCTAAAGGATTCTAGAAACTATTCACCTTCGAGATCACCATGCAATTTCAGGGTTATCTGTCCAGGATAGCTGTTCACTTACTTATGTAACCCATATGCACAAGACTCATAAATTTGTATGCAAGATTATAGAATGAAGGAGATTGTGTCTTTATGCGAGAGTTTCCTGCCCAGTTAACTGGCACTAAGCAGACCCTAAGGAAAATATTCAGCAGCATGTACCTGGGTAGCGCCACTGAATATCCTCTCTAACATTTACAACTGAAACCAGTTATTGCATGGGCAGTCTAGGGGTGAAGGTGGCACTATGTCCACATTATTCTTGCTGTAGGTACCCTTGAGTGAATTTCTTCAAAAAGCTATTAAATAGATCATTAGTCAATTGGAATGCAGCCTCAGAGGGCTTCTGCCTGCTTGACCTGGTTATAGAGATCCAGAAGTCTGCAATTTAAAAGGATTTCCAGTGCAAACCTGGATCCAGGAAGCTGCCATTGGGGCTGGGAAGAGAAGAAGCAGGGAAGGCAGCCAGAGCCTAGGAGGGTGAGGGATAGGGACAGTCAACAATGTCCAAGGTAAATAAATTCTTAGTTTTACCTAATTTCCCATGAACCCACAGTTTCTTTGAGCATCCAATGATGCAGTTATATGCAGTTTCTGATGCTCCTTCTCCCGCCGCAAAGCTGAGGATAACCCTGCAGGAGGGAGAGTAGAGAAGCTTTGAGGCTTTCAAAACCAAGGGAAAAGAGCTGATGAGCAGTCATCCATCTGCATCCCTGCTTCAGCTCCGTGGTGTAGTTAAAAAGTGCAGCCAGATAAGGTTAGTGTTTTCAACATGGAGTGAACTGAGACAGAAAGCAGCCTAGACGTGGTCAGAGGAAAATTGGTAGGCGGGCCCATGGAACAAGGCCTATACTATAGACTGCAGAAAAGTGTCTCTGATAACGGAAAAGCAGGCATTCATTGAGTCCTAGTGACTACCAGATTCTAACATGGGCACTTTGCAGCTACCAAATTTTGGCTGTTAACCCCTGGTCTCTGAAGAATCTTACTGCATTTTAGAGAGTAGACTCCTTCAGGAAACAGATAATTGAGACAATAAAATTTTTATTTTCTTCATTCCTCTGCTTATAATTCCATCCTCCACTCATGCTCTCATTCCTTTTCTCTCATCTCCAGGACACAGGAAAAATCAGTACAATCAGGGCCATTCTATGGGCATCTGATAATCTTCCTAGGTGAAGTTTCAGCCACCCAGCATCTCCCCTTTCCTACTTCTCTATACTCCAGCATCTCCCCTTTCCTACCCCCTCTGTCCTTCCTTACTTCCTCCCCATGTGACAAACCCAGGTCTATTTCGGGTCTTACCCACAATAAACCCGGATCCGTTCCTGGTTTTGTCCCAATGAGCAGGAATTTGCACAAGCCACCTAGGTGCAGGAGAGCGGATCAGGTGACTGACAAATTAATTAATCAAGCTGACTCTAGCTCTGACTGGGAAATGGAAATAACAGAAACAGGGCAGGATAAGTGTGAAAGTTTCACTCTAGGCAAACCTCATCCTGACACTGTTAAATCCCTCAGGAAATTTGAGCAGCCAGTTAGGGCTAGAAAGTATCCCGTTTGTAAAAGCTGGAAGCAAGTGAGTGGGGGGAAAACCCTTCCCCCACAGTCTCAGAAGGGGAGTGGTTTTCCACCAGATATAATGAGCCTGTTGAGAACAGAGAGGAGGAAGCAGCCAAGGGAAGCCAGACTCACGAGGCACCCGGGAGAGGAATACCCAGGAGGGTATGAAGCTGGAGAGAGCCAGACTCTCTCAGACTGGCCCATGCTAGAAGCAGACGATGCAGCTCATAGCAGGGAGCCTTGGGAGCAGCCAGAGGAGGAAGCAATGGACACCCAGGCAAGCCAGGCATGCACTGAAACCCAGCCATTGCCTATGGAAATATAGTGAGTTTAAACCTGGATGTTTTCTCATGCTGTTCATTCTTCAGTGCTGCTAGGGAATCTGAAAGTCTAGAAGCTTCAGTTTTAAAACTCTCCCTGAAACCTGAAATGCAGAAATTTCCTTTAAAGCCCTGAATTATAGAACGTGGTAGGAGTATTTGTATTTCCTGGCTGATTGCCAAGCTGAGCCAGCACGTTGTTTTCTCTCAGCTGTGGCTAATCCCCAGTGCACTATTGCCGAGAAGGGAAACGTACATGTGCTATTGAAGACTTGTGATATATCAATGATTTTTGGAATATACAGATGAACTGTTTGGATAAAAGAATATTGATTTAAAAACACTGGTTGCTCTGGTGAAGAGAACTGAGACCCATAAGCTTGCAAGCCCAGAAGCAGGGACTGTTGGTAATTACAGTGTTATTCGAGTTTTGTTTTTGGAACCTTTATGAGTTTGATGTCATGTGCTGTAAATGCATACGGCACTGCAAGGCTGTTGCCTGAATGCTTTTGAATTATGTTACCATTACTGAAATAAAGCTATTTTGGGGTTTTCACATTCTGACTGAAACCTATATTCCTTGCATGCATGCCTAAAAGTAAGACCTGGAGGATCCCTTAGTAGCAAGGGACATGTGGGACTGGAGTTTTGGTCATTTTCCTGGGGCTTGCAACCTCGGCAAGAACCCGGGGTGTGACACCCATTGGTATCCTACATATCTCTCTTTCCCTATTTCCCTCCTTCTTGGAGTCTATCATAACTCTCCTGTCCTCCGCCTCCCGACGCCATGGTGTCCAGCATTTCTCTCCTTTCTTATTCCTACCATTCCCCTCTGGCATCCAGTAACTCTCCCCTTTGCTACTTCCTTCTCCCACGCTTGTGGTGTTCAGCATTTCTCTCCTTCACTACTTCCCTCCTCCCCCAGTGTTCAGAATCTTGCCTTTTCTTCCCCTCTTCCTAAGCCTGAAGTGTTCAGCATTTCTATTCTTTACCCCCTCCTAGGTCTATGCTCAAGGCCAGCCAGGTCCCACTCCTTCTGAAGAAGATTGAAGGGGTGGAACTTGGAGGGCCTTGAGCATGCATGGAAGCTCAAGAATGGCAAGTTAGATGTAAAGTAAAGCGTTGATAAAGAAAGCTAAACAAGAATATGAAGAACAACTTGTCAGAGAGGCAAAAACTCATAAGAGCAATTTTTTTAGGTACATCAAAAGCAGAAAACCTGTGAGGGTGATCAAGGATGATCAAGGAGTAAAAGATGCACTCAGGGAGGATAAAGCCATAGTAGAGAGACTGAATGAATTATTTACTTCGGTCTTTATGGAAGAAGATGCAAGAAATCTACCTGAACCAGAAATGGTTTTCAAAGGTGATGAGGGAGAAGAATTGAAAAAAATCTCAGTGAATCTGGAAAACGTACTAAGCCAAATTGACAAGTTAAAGAGTGATAAATCACCTGAATTGGATGGCATACATCCCAGGTTACTGAAAGAACTCAAATATGAAATTGCTGATCTGCTGTTAGTGATCTGTAACCTGTCATTAAAATCATCTGTAATACCTGAAGATTGGAGGGTGGCCAACGTTATGCTAATTTTTTAAAAGGGTTCCTTGGGAGATTTTGGAAATTACAGACCAGTAAGACTGACCTCAGTACAAAATAATGGAAATAATTATAAAAAATAAAATTGTGTGACATGTAGACAAACATGATTTAATGAGTCAGAGTCAACATGGGTTCAGCCGAGGGAGGTCTTGCCTCACCAATTTGCTTGATTTCTTTGAAGGTATGAATAAACATGTGGATAAAGGCGAGCTGGTTGATGTAGTGTATCTAGATTTCACGAAGGCTTTTGAAAAAGTTCCTCATGAGAGGCTCCTGAGAAAATTAAAGAGTCATGGGATAGGAGGCAATGTTCAATTGTGGATTAAGAACTGGTTATCGGATAGAAAACAGAGGATAGAGTTGAATGATCATTTTTCTCAGTGGAGGAGGGTAAATAGTAGTGTGCCGCAGGGATCTGTGCTGGCACTGGTGCTATTTAACTTATTTATAAATTATCTAGAAATTGGAACTATTTGCAGATGACACTAAACTGTTTAAAGTTTTAAAAATGCATGCAAACTGTGAAAACTGCAGGAAGACCTTAGGAAATTGGAAGACTGGGCATCCAAATAGCAGATGAAATTCAATGTCAACAAATTTAAAGTGACGCATTTTGGGAAGAATAATCCAGATCATATTTATCGGATGCTAGGGACCACCTTGGAAATCAGCGCTCAAGAAAAGGATCTGGGTGTCATTATAGACAATATACTGAAGCTTCCGTCTAATGTGCGGCAACGGCCAAGGCAAACAGGATGCTAGGAATTATTAGAAAAGGGATGGTTAACAAGACTAAGAATGTTATAATGCCTATTTCTGTATCGCTCTGTATCGCTCAATGGTGCAACCTCACCTTGAGTATTGCATTTAGTTCTGGTCTCCTTATCTCACAAAGATACAGCGGCACTGGAAAAAGTTTAAAGAAGAGTGACCAATATGATAAAGTTAAGGATTTACTATTTTACTTTTACACTGTATGTACGTACTGATGATTTTATATTGTGTTTTATTCTCTGATTGTCCAGTACTTCTTGTTGTAAACCGCCTTGAACTATTATGGCTTTGGCGGTATATAAGAATAAAATTATTATTATTATTATTATTATTTTTAAAGGGGATGGAACTCCTCTCGTATAAGGAAAGACTGGAGAGGTTAGGGCTCTTCAGCTTGGAAAAGAGATGGCTGAGGGGAGATATGATTGAAGTCTACAAAATCCTGAGTGGTGTTGAACGGGTACAAGTAAATCGATTTTTTACTCATTCAAAAATTACAAAGACTATGGAACATGCAATGAAGTGACGGAGTAATACTTTTAAAACCAATAGGAGGAAATATTTTTTTACTCAAAGAATAGTTAAGCTCTGGAAATCGTTGCCAGAGAATGTGGTAAGAGCAGATAATGTAGCTGTTTTTTTAAAAAAAGGGTTGGACAAATTCCTGGCGGAAAAGTCCACAGTCTGTTATTGAGACAGACATGGGTAAACTACTGCTTGCCCTGGTTCAGTGGCATGGAATGCTGCTACTATTTGGGATTTTGCCAGGCACTTATGACACTGATTGGCCTCTGCGAAGACGGGATACAGGCTAGATGGACCATTGGTCTGACCCAGTAAGGCTATTCTTAAGTTCTTACTCCACATAGTAGTTCTGGCCTTCTAAACTGTGCCATCCTAGGCAGATGCCTAGTCTGCCTGATGGTCAGTCCAGCCTCGAGCGAGATTTCCACTATTCTACAGCAAAGCAGGAGGAAGACTCTACTGGCAACACTAGCATCCAGCTGCAGAGAAATCAGTGCTTTACAGATTATAGATGATGTTGTCCAGGCATGGGGAAAGAGTAGAGGATTTCCTAGCCCTCAGCTGTATTCAGCACATGCCATTCTTTCAGCCTGGAGGCAATGAGAGAAAAAAATTAGTTCTATAACCTCGTAGCATCATGTAGACTGGCAGGCCCAGCTCCACAAACAGTTTTTGCTTAGGTCACTCATGATATGAATATTATCTGCTGGAGGCTTGTTCTGGAAACTGTTAAAAGGTAAATGGAACATTTACAAACAAGCGAAGTTGCAAAAGACA
Organism: Geotrypetes seraphini; assembly: GCF_902459505.1. Taxonomy (NCBI): domain Eukaryota; kingdom Metazoa; phylum Chordata; class Amphibia; order Gymnophiona; family Dermophiidae; genus Geotrypetes; species Geotrypetes seraphini. Next base: position 109,246,027 of record NC_047085.1, read on the forward strand.
TCTAAGGCATGATATTGCAACAATGAAAGAGGGGGGAGAGATGTCCATATTTCTCATAAATATGTGATACATATATTCAGTTGAGGGAGGCATTTTCTGCAGCATGTGCAGGATCCAAATCACCTTACAGAAGAAACCACTTATTTTTATATTATTTTAATGATAGAATCTTGTGAATGCACAATAGATTTATTTAGAGAACACTCAAACTATCACCTGCTATTCTGCAGGGAATGTACAACACAATGGAATTTCTATACTTATCTAACTGAAGCTTGAAATGATTTGAAGACTTATGGTTAACCCTTCAGACAGGAATCTGATCTATCTGGATGGTAAAATGAAGCCGATGAATACTGAAATGAGATTGCTTTTCAGCGAAGGACATAAACATTCACGGCAGCAGTGGAGTTATTGAAGAGCGAGGTGTTTTACTGCTCGTTGGCAGAATGGCATCTATGTGTTCAGCTGCAGAATTAACAATAATTGATTTCTATGCCCTATAAAATAAGATTTAATTTGACTTCTTTTCCTTTGTATGCGCACCTCTGATTACTCCCTCTTCATATGGAAAGCTTTACAGTTTAGAATCAATTTGTTTTCTTGTCTTTTAAACGAGCGGCTGCTTATTTTCTATTCATTAGATTTCATTTTATTTTATTTTTTGGGTGAAAATTGTGAATTAGTCCAAATAGTATTTGCATAGCAAAGATAAGTATCTCTATTGCAGTCGGAAAACGTGCAGGTCATTAGCGAGCTATAAAAAAATAGTCACTGGAGCTTGGTTTTATAGTAGAAAGTGTTGAATGTGCTTATATAGTGCTTTGATGCTGGAACATTACCCTAAGCTTCAAAACAACTCAAGTACACCTTGTGGAAAGTGAATATTTCATGAAAATTCCCACAACTGGTTGTATTGCAACAAGCTTGTGTCATTAAAGTTGAATGAGAAAAAAAAAACCCAAAACACAGGTGTTCCTTCACCAAGTGACACTTGTAAAGATATTTAATTCACAGATTTTCTTTGCTTCCCCACGTTGAAATGTTCTGTTTGTTCTAACATTTCTTCCCTCACACTTTTCAGAACACACAGAATCGGCAGGAGGGGGGAGGGGCTCTTTGGATCAGTCTGTAAAGTTTTCAGCATAGCCTCACACACATACATACATACACAAAAAAAATGCAAGAGAAAAGGAGGCACACGGTGGAGGCATGCAAATCTATCTTGGGCATATTCATTCAAGTCAATATTTAAATGTCATGGTCAGTGTTTAACGTGCCAGCTGTAGCATTTACATGATCCATGTATATTCTACACCAGTGGTTCCCAACCCTGTCCTGGAGGACCACCAGGCCAATCGGGTTTTCAGGCTAGCCCTAATGAATATGCATGAGAGAAATTTGCATATACTGGAAGTGGCAGGCATGCAAATCTGCTCCATGCATATTCATTAGGGCTAGCCTGAAAACCCGATTGGCCTGGTGGTCCTCCAGGACAGGGTTGGGAACCACTGTTCTACACTACTATCCGCAGATGAATATACTGGACATAGCAATACGGCTAACGATTGCAACGATAAGAGGAGTAGCTTAGTGGCAGAGCTGCTGCCTCTGCATCCATAGGTTGTGGGATCAAATCCCACCACTACTCCTTATGACCCTGGGCAAGTTACTTAAGCTTCCATTGCCTCAGGTAGAAAATAAGCACCTGGGGATATATGCAAGCCACCTTGAATATATAACCACAAAAAGGCAATATTCAAGTCCCATTTAGCCAAAAAGATTTTTTAACATCTGAATATCACTATCTGTAGATATAGCTAGAATACCCACACTCTGTTACAGTGCTTTTCAGATAGTAGGGCTATACAGAATATTTGTAATTCAATTACAGTACATTTTCTGAATTCAGCCCAATAGTGATTTAAACCCCCCTTTTACAAAACCGTGATAGCATTTTTTAGCGCAGGCTGGTGTGCTGAATGCTCTGTACTGCTCCCGACACTCATAGGAATGAGTCGGGAGCAACACAGAGCATTCAGCGTGCTGACCTGTGCTAAAAACTGCTATAATGGGGGAGGGGGGATGAATTTGGTCAAAGCAGCGGACTATAGAGAAGGGGATCCAGGCCCATATCCCACTCTAACTAGTAAAGTTGTGGTGGAAAGTGTGAGCGCCTCAAAAATCACAAAATATGTACTGAATCCACATATACGTGGCACCTGCAGGCAAAGGAGCTATTGATGTGTTGTGCAGTACATTTTTATGCTATTCCTGGAGGGCTCACCATGCAATATAAGGGGGTTATGATGTAACCGGTGACCTTTTATGTGAAGTTCCTTCAGTGCTCCCTAGGCTGCTCCACTGGTTCTGCTGGGATGTCTCTGTGGCCAGTGTAGTAAGATTGCTGATCCCCAGAAATCCCAATGGCGTGAAGTGGCACTTAGATGATTTAATCACTAAAATGTCCAAGTGTAAATTTTCGAAACAGACATTTTAGACCTCTTGCAGGTCATTTTCCCTCCAGTATGTGTAAATCTTAAGGGGGTGTGTTAGAGGAGTGTTTTGGGCAAGATTAGGGCAGCCTTAGGACTTGGATGTCATACAGGAATAATGAAACCTTTTTGAAGTGGTACAAGGCATCATTTAGACGTTGGGCATTAAATCTCTCCTTACTTTAGAAGACTATATAGAAACATAGTAGGTTTTGGGGGAGTTGGGGAGGGCTCGCCATAAACTATAAGAGGGTTATGGTGACATGTGTACCTAGTACACTTTATGTGAAGTTTATAGCAGTGTCCCTTAAGATACCTTGTTGCTCTGCCTTTTAAAAATTTTTATTGATTGTATAAAAACATTTTACAACAAGTGAGATTAGAGAAACTGGGCCTCTTCTCCCTCGAAAAGAGAAGACTGAGAGGGGACATGATAGAAACATTCAAGATAATGAAGGGAATAGACTTAGTAGATAAAGACAGGTTGTTCACCCTCTCCAAGGTAGGGAGAACAAGAGGGAACTTTCTAAAGTTAAAAGGGGATATATTCCATACAAACATAAGGAAGTTCTTCTTCACCCAGAGAGTGGTGGAAAACTGGAATGCTCTTCCGGAGGTTGTTAAAGGAGAAAACACCATCCAGGGATTCAAAGCAAGGTTGGTCAAGTTCCTGCTGAACCGGAACGTACGCAAGTAGGGTTGATCTCAGTTAGGGCTCTGGTCTTTGACCTGGGGGGGCTGCCATGGGAGCGGACTGCTGTGCGCGATGGACCACTGGTCTGACCCAGCAGCGGCAATTCTTATGTTCTTATGTAATATTAATCAATAACATTCTTGAAAAGCACTTAAGTACTGTAAGGATATACCAGTAAGATAAACCCCTTCCCCTCCCTTTCCTGTATCTAAATTACTGTTGCTGATTAATTGTACTGATAAATATAGATTCTACTGAAATTACCCTCTCCTTACCCCCAATCCATCTACCCACCCCCAGATGTGCATAAAAACAATAAACTCACTAGGAGTTGATACTTCTTTAACCCAAAGACTATTTGTAAGTTAATTATTTTTAATGAACGAGTCCATTGGACTCCAAATTCATTTAAATTTCAGGGAATCACCTTTTTGTTCTGCTAATATTCTTTCATATCTATAATATAGGCAAAGTGTCTCCCACCGAAAAGGGGAATTTAAATGGTCCCAATTCTTCCAATTTCTCATAATTAGTTGCAATCCCACCTCTGACATGAGAAAAAGCCTATTTTTATATTCATAAAAACATAAGAACATAAGAAGTTGCCTCCGCTGAGGCAGACCAGAGGTCCATCTCGCCCAGCGGTCCGCTCTCACTGCGGCCCATCAGGCCAACTGCCTGAACAGTGGTCTCTGACTAATTTTACCATTTACCTCTAATCCTATCCCTATAACCTTACCTCTACTCTTATCTGTACCCCTCAATCCCTTTGTCCTCCAGGTACCTGTCCAGACCTTCTTTGAAGCCCTGTAGCGTGCTTCTGCTTATCACATCCTCCGGTAGTGCGTTCCATGTATCCACCACCCTCTGGGTGAAAAAGAACTTCCTGGCATTTGTTCTAAACCTTTCCCCTCTCAATTTCACTGAGTGCCCCCTTGTACTTGTGGTTCCCCATAGTTTGAAAAATCTGTCCCTGTCCACTTTTTCTATGCCCTTCATGATCTTGAAGGTTCTATCATGTCTCCTCTAAGTCGTTGCTTTTCCAGCGAGAAAAGCCCCAGCTTTTTCAGTCTGTCAGTATATGAGAGGTCCCCCATACCCTTTATTAGCTTAGTTGCTCTTCTCTGGACTCTCTCAAGTACCGCCATGTCCTTCTTGAGGTACGGCGACCAGTACTGGACAAAGTACTCCAAGTGCGGGCGCACCATTGCACGATACAGTGGCAGGATGACTTCCTTCATCCTGGTCGTGATACCTTTCTTAATGATACCCAACATTTTGTTCGCTTTCCTTGAGGCTGTGGCGCACTGCGCCGACGCCTTCAATGTTGTGTCTACCATCACTCCCAGGTCTCTTTCAAGGTTGCTCACCCCTAGCGGTGATCCCCCCCATCTTGTAAGTGAACATCGGGTTCTTTTTCCCAACATGTATGACCTTGCATTTCCCCTTGTTGAAGCTCATTTGCCATTTTTTGGCCCACTCTTCCAACGTTGTCAGATCTTTTTGGAGGTCTTCGCAGTCCTCCATGGTTTTGACCCTGCTGTATAGTTTAGTGTCATCCGCAAATTTAATAACCTCACATTTTGTTCCCGCTTCCAGGTCGTTTATAAATATATTGAACAGAAGCGGTCCCAGCACCGACCCCTGTGGAACTCCGCTCGTGACCCATTTCCAATCTGAGTAATGGCCCTTTACTCCAACCCTCTGTTTCCTGTCCACCAGCCAGTTTTTGATCCATCAGTGGACCACCCCTTGCACCCCATGGTTCCATAGCTTCCTTAGCAGTCTTTCGTGTGGTACCTTGTCGAAGGCTTTTTGGAAGTCAAGGTAAATGATGTCTATGGATTCCCCTTTATCCACCTGGCTGTTTACCCCCTCAAAGAAGTATAATAAGTTCGTGAGGCATGACCTGCCCTTGCAGAAGCCATGCTAGCTCAACTTTAGCTGCCCATTGTTTTCGATGTGTTCCCAGATGCTGTCCTTAATCAGCGCTTCCATCATCTTTCCCGGATCTGAGGTCAAGCTCACCGGCCTGTAGTTTCCCGGGTCTCCCCTTGAGCCTTTCTTAAAGATGGGCGTGACATTTGCTATTTTCCAGTCCTCTGGAATCTCTCCAGTTTTTAAGGATAGGTTGCATATCTGTCGAAGTGGCTCAGCTATTTCGTTCCTGAGTACCCTTGGGTGAATGCCGTCCGGACCTGGCGATTTGTCGCTCTTTAGCCTGTCTATCTGCCAGGCATGAATGATGTACCAAATAAAACAGTCCCATATGATAAAGGTGCATTGACTCCAAGAATTAAAGTAATTTTACACCATATATTTTCAAAAAAAACTTGAATCAACAGGCAATGAAACAGCATATGATCTAAAGCACCTGGCTCCAACTTACAATGCCAACATTTATTGGACCTCATCTTATCTAATTTTTGCAACTGCACCGGGGACCAGAAAATTCTATACAATAGAAAATACAAAGTCTGCCTCATAGCAGCAGACCATGTACAATTCAGACGACAAATCCATATTCTAGGCCATCGTGCTACAGAGATCTTATGCTGTATTTCAATGTTTCAAATATCATAGAGACCTGTTTAAGGTTTTTTATGTATATACTCAGTTATTATTTTATACCATTTAGAAGCTTGATGCCCCTGAAAATCTATTTGAAAACACAAGAAAGGCAAGCTCCCCTGGTTTGCAAGAGTACACCATTCTGGAATTCCCTTTTGTATAGATTGCCTTCATTGCAACAATTTAAAAAATTGGGTCTTTGAAAGATTATATGATTGCTGCAAATGAAGCAAGGAGGCTAACTTATCCTGAACAATCACATCATTTATTGAATGAATTCCTGCTTGCACCCATTGGTTCCATAGAATTTTGTAGTTCCCCACCATTATGTTTGAATTTAGCCATAGAGACTGAGATTTTGTTTTCGCAGTAGGGAAAGGTAACAAAGCATCTAAGAATTTCGAAGTTTTCCAAGCTGCCAGAAAAATCTTATTATTTTTGTATATTCTTGGAAGTCGAATACTCAGTAAGTATTTAAGGTGAAGTGGAGCCATCAGCTTTTCCTCAAGAAGAAGCCACTCAGGCAGACTGTCCAAAAGCTCTGGGAGGATCCAATACAACCCTTGACGCAAGATATATGCCTGATGGTACCTGTAAAAATTCAGAAAATTAATCCCACCCATGTTTTGAGGTTTTTGCAAGGACGCTAAGGAAATTCTAGGGGCCTTTTCCAACCAAATGAACCCTGTAAGAATTCTGTTTATTTTTTTTGTAAAAGGATATCTTAAAATAAACTGGGATCATGCTCATTTACTGGCGCGATCATCATTTTGACTGTTTGCACTCTTCCCCACCAAGATAGATATAAAGGGTTCCATCTTTCACACATTTCCTTAACTTTAAGTAATAACAGTTTTTCTCATTAATCAAAATAGTCTCTTCCACATTTTGTTTAATTATTATACCCAAATATTTTATTTCATCTTCCTTTCATATGAACGGAAATGAGTCGAATAAACCTTTTATACAATGAATGTTTAAAGCTGGGGTGTCCAAATGGTCGATTGCGATCGACCAGTAGATCAAAAAGGCAACATGAGTCATTTTCTGAGGGAGAAAAAAAAGAAGAAAAATGCCTTGTGGTTTTCCTGACCTGACTTTTGGATGTCCTTGTGGAAACGTCCAAAGTTACATGTAGATGTCCTATCAAAAACGCTCCTTTATCTTTGCTACTTTTACCCCTCACACATATTCTAATTGATTAGATTAGAGCTTCCCAAACCTGTGCTGTTTGGTTTTTATGATCTCCACAATTAATATGCATAAATAACTTTGTATATGCTGGGTCTCATGAAAATTCATCAACGACATCCTAATAGTCTGACTGGCTAGGGCGGGGGTCGGCAACCCGCGGCTCCAGAGCCGCATGCGGCTCTTTTCCACCTTTGCCGCGGCTCCGGTAGTGTGTCACGCAGGCATGCAGCTTACAAGTCCGGTCGCGGCGGGAAATAGCCATGCTGAGCAGTGAGCTCAGCACGTACACAGATGAAAGCCTTGCTTGCTGATTGGTCCGGCGGCCCCGCCCCGCCGTGCCGCTGGACCAATCAGCAAGCAAGGCTTTCATCTGTGTACGTGCTGAGCTCACTGCTCAGCATGGCTATTTCCCGCCGCGACGCTGGACTTGTAAGCTGTATGCCTGCATCGCCAGAATTTAGGTAGGCTGTTTTCATCACCGTGGGAGTCCCGTGGGCCAGGGGGCATCCCCGTGGGAGTCCCGTGGGTCAGGGGGGCATCCCCGTGAGAGTCCCGTGGGCCAGGGGGAACAGGGAGACAGAAATAAAAAGTTGGGGGAGAGAATGAGGTCTGGAGGAGAGGAAACATACAGGAGGCTGAAAGAAAGGAAGATATAGTGAGATGGACACAAAGAAGGGTGATGCTGGAAAATAGGTGGAATGGTAATTCTGACAAACACAGAAGGGAAATGCTGGATCAAGGAGAGATGGGGCTCAGGCTGGATGGAATGAGGAGAAATGCCTTGTTGGCCCGGAACTTCCTCTCCTACGTCAGAATTGACGTCAGGGAGCGGAATGCTGGTCAGCGCGACGCTTCTGCAGGGAAAGCTTGGGACGGCGGTGGCTTGGGGGCTATTCCCCGATGGCGTTGGCAGCAAACCGAGTGGCTTGGGGGAGGGCACGGAGAAAGAAAGAAAGGGGGCTGACAGGGAGACAGAAAGAAGGCGGAACAAGGAGACAGAAAGAAAAAGTTGCGGGAGAGAATGAGGTCTGGAGGAAGAAAGATTGGATGCACAGTCAGAAGAAGAAAGTGCAACCAGAGACTCATGAAATCACCAAACAGCAAAGGTAGGAAAAATGATTTTATTTTCAATTTAGTGATCCTGTATATAGCATTAAGATAAGAAACAATATATGCAGTGTTAGATTTGTTTTATAATGGTTTTGCGGCTCCAAGTTTTTTTTTTTTCTTTTCGAAAACGGGTCCAAGTGGCTCTTTATGTCTTAAAGGTTGCAGACCCCTGGGCTAGGGGATCTCCAGGACAGGTTTGGGAATCCCTAGATTAGATTATGTTTCATTGGCTGTAAACGATCCTTCAGTTATGAACACTGCAATAATAATAACATTGTAGAAAGTCACTTGCTACTGTTATCCATGATTTAGAACTGACATGTTAAAAAAAAAATCTAGCTGTATTGACACTGTCAGATATATAAGAATTTGAGGGAGGCAAGACAAAGGATGTATTTACCAGTGACTTTGAATTCCTTCCCTAGAAAAGCTGACATGCAGAGGTTCTATTACATCTCAGCAAAATGGAAAAGAAAGCTCTGCAAATTATGCAAATATATTCTATTATATAACGAACTGTTAAGTATGATTTCTCTCTTTCTCTATCAAATGGCTTTAATTTAGCCTCCTTACTGAAAATCCTATTCAAGCTTTTTACTATATGTAAGCACACAATACCAAGCTGTGCTTCAAAAGAATGAAATGAACTCAACTGTATATACCACTATTCCTAAAATCATAGCAGGCACCAGAATGAAGATGCATAATTAACAACCCAATACTTAATTGCCCCAGACCGTGCTGGGAAGATTTAAATCCTTCTTTTATCGTATCAATGTTCATTGTAACTGAATTATTCATGAGTTTTGTTTAAATTATTACTTTTTAAAATGTAAACACTGCTGCATTTACACCTATGGTGGATAAGTCACATCTTATAGGTAACAGTTTTTGCATGCTATTTTAAATCATCAAACAATACACAACTACTGATCTTTGTATAATACTAGCTTAGTCGCAAAGGAGCACACATATTAATATAGATGCTAGCAGGGCAGGGCAGGGCAAGGCAAAGGAGACAAGAAGGAGGAGGGAGAGAGAGAGAGAGAGCTGACAGAGAAGATACTGACATACATTTGAGCACTTGCAAAATAATGTAGTCTCTTTTTTTTTTTTTTTTTTTGAAAAGGCAAAGGAACTTTCAAACAATAGGTTCCAAGAGAACAGGTGTCTTTGTGTCAGGGGTGACCATGGGCCAACAAGAGGTGTGCCATCCATATATAAGGAAGTCAGCTCAGCACATCCTTGCTAGTCTTATCAAGTCATCTGATTGGCCTGTGCTGTGTGTGGCTTATATCCACTTCTACTTTTCTGCTGTTTTGCTTTTGCTACCTGATTAATGCCTGCTATCAATCTACCTTCTGATCCTGGTTCCCAGTGGTGTGCTAAAGGTGGGGCAGTGGGGGTGCAGGGAGTTTGGGGGGGCGCTTGAGCAGTCACAGTGCTGCTGTTTGCTGGCCCCTACCAACTCTGATGCCAGTTTCCTGTACTGGGGAGGGGTTCCAGTAGATCTGACAGCTGAGCGCAAGTGGGCCACGGCCCCATGACCGCTCCACGCACCCTCTCACTGCCTGGAGGAGGGAGGATGCTATGGCCAGAGGTGGGGGTGCTCCGATCTGGGCTTCTGCCCTACCAGGTATGCCAAAGCTGGTTCCTGCTGTTTTATCTACTTGTCATTTGTTTGCTGACCTGGTTCCTACTCCCAGTCTACCTGCCATTTCACCCTGGCTTGGAATGATTTCTACTACTTGTTCCTGCTTGTCTGGACCATCATACCTATAGTCTAGCCTCTTTATCATGCTAAGGCCTGAAACCTGCCACTTTACTGTCATTGACATTGCTAGAATAGCCAAGTCTACTTTACCCTTAATAGGCTTGGGTTCGGAGAACAGTATGATCTTCAAAAGCTTTTGGGAGAAGATGGGTTGGATTAGATGGAATTTATTGCTTAATATACTGCATAATATAAAAAGTTTTAAAGCTGTGTACAATAAAATTAAAAACATACAATATCTAGCAGAACTAACACAAAGGCAAATCCCCTTTCTCAGTGAAGAACTTCCTAGTATTGGATCTGAATCTGTCCCCTAATTTTTCCAAATGCCCTCTTGTTCTTGTAGTTTTTGAACGTTTGAAGAATCTGTCCCTCTCCACTTTCTCCATGCCCTTCATGATCTTGTAGGTCTCTATCATGTCCTCTCTAAGTCTTCGTTTTCCTAGGGAAAAGAACCCCAATTTCTCCAATCTTTCAGCATATGAAAGGTTTTCCATACCTTTTATCAATCGTGTTGCTCTTTTCTGAACCTTCTCGAGTATCGCCATATTCTTCTTAAGGTACGACAACCAATATTGGACACAGTACTCCAGATGCGGGCGCACCATCACCTGATACAACGGCAGGATAACTTCTTTCGTTCTGGTTGTAATACCTTTCTTGATAGTACCCAGCATTCTATTTGCCTTCTTAGAGGCCGCTGCGCACTATGCCGACGGCTTCATTGTATTGTCCACTATTACCCCCAAGTCCTTTTCTTGGGTGCTTTCACCCATTACCAGCCCTCCCATCGTATAGCTGTACTTCGGGTTTCTGTTTCCTACATGTAAGACTTTACATTTCTCTACATTAAACTTCATCTGCCATCTCGTCGCCCACTCTTCTAGTTTGTTCAGGTCCCTTTGTAAATCTTTGCAGTCCTATTTAGTCCTAACTCCACTAAATAGTTTGGTGTCGTCAATGAATTTTATTACTTCGCACTTCGTCCCTGTTTCTAGATCATTTATAAATAAATTGAACAGCAGCGGTCCAAGTACCGACCCCTGCGGAACACCACGCGTGACCCTCCTCCAGTCCAAGTAGTGGCCCTTCATTCCTATCCTTTGCTTTCTACCCGCCAACCAATTTTTGATCCATCTATGTACGTCTACTTCCACCCCATGGTTCTTCAGTTTCCGTAGTAGGCGTTCATGGGGTACCTTGTAAAAGGCTTTTTGGAAATCTAAGTATATGATGTCTATGGGGTCCCCTTTGTCCATCCGTTTGTTAATACCTTTGAAGAAGTGTAATAAGTTAGTTAGGCACGATCTTCCCTTGCAGAAGCCATGTTGGCTTGTTTTTATCAGTTTATTCCTTTCTAGATGTCTTTTATCAGGGTTTCCGCCATCTTCCCCAGAACCGAAGTCAAACTTACCGGTCTGTAGTTCCCCTGGTCACCTCTCGATCCTTTTTTAAAGATGGGCTTTTTTAAAGAATGGCTTTTTTCCACAATTGCCAAAGTCGGTTTATTATATCTTGGATCCCCGAGTAAGGCATGTTTAGCCGAAACACGGCCCATGTCGGGTTTTTTTAAAATATTTGTGCTTTTAACAAAATGTTTTTAATAAATTATATCCAAAGGTCTGAAAACATTGTTTGTTTGGATGGTTCTTCTTTTCCTGTGGAAATTCGGGTCTCCTCATTTTTGTTTGTTCGTTGCTTACAATAAGTTACTTCACTGACATTTAGGATTAAAAATCATTTATTAAAGAAACAGTATAACAAAGCACAGTATTGAACAAAGCACATCAAGAACCAAACCATGAATAACAATGAAGGACAAGAACTTTACCATCGTAATTTTCATATCTTCTCCCTACTTCCCTCCCACTTCATCCCATCCCAGCTGCTGCTTAGGATGTAAAAGAAGTTACAGGTTTCACTGACATTTAAATCCTACAATAAAGAAAGCATAACATATTACCCCCAGGGCCAGGTCTGCCACTGGCTATAATAAGAATCTACCTAGGGCAGCAGAATTCAAGGGATATCTGCATGGCAGAAAAGCATCCTCTAATCTCCCTTGGTCCTATGGCCAGCATCTTCTCCTTTCCTTTCTCCCTGCTGCGGCTGGCACCCATCTTCAATGGCTAGTCCAAAGGTATTCAGCGAGTCACAAAATAGAGTGGGATAAAACCCAAAGTGTTTGGATGCACTCACACACTTTTATTGTAGAAACAATTCTTAATTGTAGTAAATTCTAAACAATTCTCAAATGTGGATGGTGGTAAGGGATGTAATAAGGGACTCGACATGGTCTGTGTTTTGGCAGTAGATGATCTACTATTCAGTCAAAGCATGTTCAAGAAAAGTATGAGATGTTCCTGTTTCATAGCATGAGAGATTCAAATAGAGAACAATTTTACTTGGATAGTAGGGTCTAAGCACTTCCAGTAAAGTTTCAGGAACACAAGCAAAAAAATGACCCTTAATTCCACAGAAAATGCAGGTGCAGCAGAAACAAAAAACTCTGTGGAGATGGTGATGTTCAAGATGCAGGTTTTATTTAAAAGTACAATTTAATAATCCACATAAAATATATCTAGGACCCAAAACGTTGGGAGCTATGGACCTAACACGGTCCGTGTTTCGACAGCACTGTCTTCCTCAGGGGTCCCTAAAGATCCTGATATAAATACTCATGGATTAATAACAAAAAGGGAAGCTTAGTTGTTACTTCTACACAGGTGAGGGTGCCTTTCTCGCTCTTGAGGCATCCTCACCCATGTAGAAGTGATGACTAAGCTTTGCTTTTTGTTATTAATCCATATTTATATCAGGATCTTTAGGGATCCCTGAGGAAGACAGTATTGCCGAAACACGGACCTTGTTGGGTGCGTAGCTCCCAACATTATGGGTCCTAGATTTTTTTGATTGTGCTTCCAGTAAAGTTTAGCATGCATGCAAAACCTATGCAGCACCTACATTAAACAACACAGTATGAAAGCAATATATGTCATGTTGGGTCAGACCAAAGGCCCATCAGGACCAGCATCCTGTCTCAAACAGTGGTCAATCCAATTTACAAGTTCTTGGCGAGATTCCAAAGTTTAGATCCATTCCTTATTGCTTGTACACTGGCAACCTGCTTTGGTCCTGCCTGCTTTTGAAATATTGGCCTAGGAAGGGGGAGTTAATAGTCCTCCAGCACCCCCCTTGATATCAACCACTTTAAAATTACTGACTGAGGGATAAAGAGCCCCCCAGCATCCCACCTGAACAATATTAGCCCCTACAAAAAAATCATTCTACTGGTCTCATCTGAGCCAGCAGGGTGACTTGCCTGTCTCTCCTGTCAGCATGATGTTCAGATGTTGCTCTGACAAGAATAATATCAGAGTTGGCAAATAACACATGCAAAAACAAAAAAACGTAAAGCAAACAAAGAACACTTAAATGGAATGAAAGCTCCTACCAAGGAAATGAAAAACAAAACTCACTTTTCACCCACTCACCATCCTAAAATGTCAAACAAAAAAAAACTATATGACAACCTAATAGCCACCAAAGCAGCCAAACTGGACAGACAAATCACCATTCTGTTGTCATTGACCACAGACCACAAAACCTTCAAGAAAGATACTAAAACCCTACTCTTCAAAAAATACATAAAACTTATCTAACTTGACCAGTTCCTATCCAAACCCCACCTACCCACTCTTTACCTTTAATATACTCTAATATGCCTCTAACTACCCAACTAATGCTAAAATGCCTGTATTTACCCAACAATTACCACCTTAAGATATTGACAACTCTTTGGTAATTCCTATTACCCAATATTTATCACCTTAAGATCGCGACAATTCTTTGGTAATTCTTAAGTAACTCTTATGACATCTCTTATGCTATTCCTGTAAACTTTTATGTAATCTCTAAAAACTTTTATGTAATCCGCCTTGAACCGCAAGGTATTGGTGGAATAGAAATCACTAATTTAATGTAATGTAAAAAGAAATCTCTGTGCACTCTTAATGAAAACATAAGCTTAAAACATAAAGGTTATGTCTCTCACTTAGGGCTTCCTTTCTGTTATAAAAATAAAGATGCTCACAGAATTGTTCCAATACATGAGCTGCAAAAATAAATTAAAAAGAGATTTGGTCTAAATGTTCTCTGGAAAAGTAAGAAGCTGATATTTAGGAGTTATCCAGTTGAGAACAAAATTTTCTCATGAGCTGCTCGTAGAAATATAAAAACATAGAAACATACAGCAAATAACTAATCACCACATTTGGATGATAATGTTTGGACGCAACCATGCTTGGCTGCAGCCACTGTTGGCTGCATTTGTGATCAACCATTACATGGCCAAATGTTGGCGGCCAAATGCGATGTCCCCCTCTCTACCTCCCTCCCTAGTTTGTGCTCCCTCCTTTCCTTCTGTGTCCCTCCACCCTCCCATGTCTCAATGTGCCCCTCTTCCTCTTCCTCCCTCCCTCCGTTCTGTGTCCCAAGTTTGTGCCCCCCTCCCGTGGGTGTACCTCTGTTCTGGCCATCTCCCTCTTCCTCCTTACTTGAGCTGCGAGTCCTCCATGCTGCATACGGGAGGGAGGAGGGACATAGAAGGAAGGGAGGGAGCACAAACTAGGGAGGGAGGGAGAGGGGGGACACCACTTTTAGCTGCCAATGTTCAGTTGCGATCAGCTCTTACAAGGCCAAAAATTCTGTGATCAACCATTACACGGCTAATGTTACTGGCCAAACGTGGTATCCCCATCTACAGGACACTGCCCCTCTCCCTTGATAAATACTACATCATAGTGACAAAGTTACCTTAAAACTTATAGTCCCACCCAGGAGGAAAGTAACATGGGAAGGGTAGAGTCAGGACATGGTTCAGGAAGTATAAAAGCTCAGGGCTGTTAGATGGGGACGCCCAGAAGGAAGCAGCAACACCCAGTCAGATAGGCTAAGTCCAACTTGGAACTTTGAAATTTTGGATTCTATGACCCAAATTACTGCTAGAGATTACATTGGCAATTCTAGGGAACCAGGAAAGAAATAAGTAAGGCATACTGCTATGCTGGGCAACAGTAATGAATGCCATGGCACTGCAAAAGCAGGCCATGGGAAAATCTTGCATCATTTAAGGAACATTTTGTCATTTTTTTCTCTCCCCTACCTGCGACTTGAACAGGACTTCTACCTGGCACTTTAAATAAATGTTATTTGGGTCCCCTTAACCTGCTCCATGACTCCAGTGTATCCTGGCTCCAGTGCCTGTCCTCACTCACGTTACCACAATTGGTACAAATGAGGGTGCGTTGGTGGTTTAGGAGAACTACCACACGCCCCTTCCCTTCCACGGTACCTCTTTAACATTCAAGGCGCAAGCAGCAACCCCAACCTGCTGCTCGTGCCGGCGTTGGCTCTTCCTCTGACTTCACTTCCTGGACCCATACCTAGGAAGTGACATCAGAGGAAGAGCCGGCGCTGGCACGAGCAGCGGGTTTGGGGGTTGCTGCTCGCGCTGGGAACATTAAAGAGGTACTGGGGAAGGGAAGGGGTGCACGCACATGGCAAGAGGGGGCAGGGAAGGAGTGGGTGGGGTGGAGGAGGGGCACTGCCGCCCCGGGTGCCTCTCACCCTCACTACGCCACTGTCTGGACCATGTCTAAATACATTTTTCTCAAGATCTAATATGACGACAAAAGAAAATGTACATCTTGCAGGAAATATGGTACATGTTATATAAAAAAAAGGAACACAAAGAGAGCAACAGTAATGATTTTTTTTCATTAGTTAAGTTGTAGGCAGTGGTATTTTAGAAACTCTATGACTCCTCTATTACTATTGTACTGTAAAGGAATTGGGACTTGTATACTACCTTTTTGTAGTTATAGATCCACACTCAAAACAGATACATTGAGCACTTTCCCTACCTGCCCTGGTGGGTTCACAATCTAATGTTCCTGGGGCAGTGGAAGATTGAGTAACTTACTTAGCATCACAGGCTATGAACCCCAAACTTGAAGGTGCTGAGGCTATAGCTCTAACCACACTCTACACCACACTCTCATCATGCAATAATGCTCTGAATGTCAGATACTTCATACATTCTATCAAATTCACTGGCTTCTCTATACTTAATGTTGTCAAACACGTCATCTAGGGCTGCTCAATATCCTATTTACAATGGAACTGTTGTACTTTTCAGTCCTGGAAGCTAATTTAGATTTTTGTATCTAAAATGACATCCTTTCAGTCTCAAATCTATTTTGTCAATGCCCCCCAAAATTATGAGAAGCAATAGAAAAGTGATCAATACAATAAATCAATTTCTAGACCGCATAACCAGATAGTTCTTTGCGATAAACAAAAGAATAATAAGGATACAAGGAATAATCTGCAGAGCTGAGACAAGCTAAAAGTAAAACTACACTTTCACTCCCCCTCGCGGAAAAAAATACTGCTGGATATGAGCTTTAAAATGTATTGGTTTTTTTCAATCTTATGCCACATTAACTTAATAGTCTTCTCTTAAAAATCTATGTTTCAGTAGAATTAGCCAGGAGCAAATTGTTTTTGACAGAATTAATTTACAGTTTTTTTAATGTTACCCCTGAAGGAAAGGAGTCAATGACTCTGTACATGGGAAGCCTTCAACTGTATATGTAACAGAATAGATCTGACAATTGGGCACAAAATTGGATGTACAGTGGTACCTCGGTTTACGAGTGCACCGGTTTGAAAGTGTTTTGCAAGACAAGCAAAACATTTGCAAAATCAGCGCCTCGGAAACTGAGCTTGCCTCGATTTGCAAATGGCGCCCCCCCCGTGATTCGGCATCCCCCCGCTCGTGTCGCACCCCTGCCCGCCGCGATCCGAAATCCCACAGCATCCACCCGAACACGCTGCTTACCCCCATCTGGCCGCCGGCACCAGCACCAACACACATGCCGGTGCTGGTGCCCGAAGATCTGCGTCTTCTTATTTGCTGGGCCTTGAGCATCTGCGCATGCTCAAGGCCTTCGAGTTCACGCAAAGAAGATGATGCAGATCTTCGGGCACCGGCACAGGCACCGGCATGTCCTGTGCGTTGGTGCCAGTGCTGGCGGCCAGATGGGGGTAAGCAGCGTGTTCCGGTGGGTGCTGTGGGATTTCAGATTGCGGCGGGGGAGTGCGACATGAGCGGGGGGATGCCAGATCGTGGGGGGAGGGTGCCAGATCGCGAGGGGTGGTAGATCATGCCTTCGGGGGAAAGAATGCTGTTCTCGGGGGGGGGGGGGTAGAGCAGCGTCGCTGGCCTCAGGGGGTGGGGGTGGGTGGGAACGTATCAAGCGAGTTTCCCTTAGTTCCTATGGGGAAACTCGCTTTGATATACGAGTATTTTGGTTTACGAGCATGCTTCTGGAACGAATTATGCTCGTAAACCAAGGTACCACTGTACTTTACTCATCTTTCTTCTCAGCTGTACATAACTAGTACTATGTGCAATTTTCAGGGATATCAAAAAGAAGAACTGCACTCGTAACGTATCCCGTTAGTTTTAACCAAATATAGCCAAACTTTCACTTGCAATTATAACACATCATGCCCAGGGACCAGCTTACTAGTGGCATAGCAAGAACTGAATGGGCCCTGGGCAGAAAAATTAAGGTGGGCCCCCATCTCTCCCAAGGTAGTGTGAGGGATGAGGGATGAGGGGGGTGAGAAAGGAAAACTCCTCCAGAGGCCCAGTACCCTGAAGCTCATTTATTATAACAGCTTTACCAAATCTAATGTATTGTAAACTAAACTAAACTAAACTAAACTAAACCTTAGGTTTGTATACCGCATCCTCTCCACAATCGCAGAGCTCTGCACAGTTTACAGGAGTTGGGATAGAAAGGAACTCCAATGAAAGGTAAAGGCCATAGTATAAAGAATGTTTAGAGGGCTTAGTATACCAGAGAGGGAGGAAGTATTACATTTTTGAGAATAGCCAGGTTTTCAGATGTTTACGGAAAAGTTGGAGGGAGCTCAGATTCCAAAGAGGGGAGGTAAAGTTGTTCCAGAGCTCAGTGATTCTGAAGGGGAGGAGGTCCCTAGTTTTCCTGCGTGGTAAATGCCTTTTAATGAGGGGAAGGATAGTTTTAATTTTGGGGTTAATCTGGTGGAATTAGGATTTGAGGAATTCCAAGAAAGTGGAATAAAGGGAGGAAGGATGCCATGTAGGATCTTGAAAGTTAGACAGGTGCATTTAAAGTGGGCCCTGGAGATTATCGGAAGCCAGTGAAGTTTGGACAGGAGCGGTAAAACATGGTCAAATTTGCTTTTTGCGAAGATAAGCTTAGCTGCGGCATTCTGAATCCGCTGAAGTCTTTGAAGGTTTTTCTTTGTTAGGCTTAAGTAGATAGAGTTGCAATAGTCCAGTCTGGAAAGGATGATGGATTGGACAAGGATGGCAAAGTGTTTTTGATGGAAACCGGATCTCACTTTCCTCAGCATGTGAAGGCTGAAAAAGCTTTTTTTTTTTTCCAAGAAATTGAGGTGGTTGTTGAAGGACAATGTAGAATCAATGATGATACCCAGAACTTTGCTAGAGAACTCAAGCTGCAGAGTGGAGCCAGAGGACAGTGGGATGAAGGTGGGTAGTTGGTCTAATTTTGGGCCGAGTCAAAGTAGTTTTGTTTTGGACTCATTCAGTTTCATTTGCATGGTGTGGGCCCAGGATTGGAAGTTTGTTATACATGAGGATATGTTCTCAGAGAGGTTAGTGAGGTTCGAGTCGGTCTCGAGGAGGACAAGGATGTCATCAGCATAAGTGTAAAGTGTTTCTAGGGGGGATAGATGGAGGAGTTTTAGGGAGGACATATAGATGTTGAAAAGAATAGTAATGTCAGAGGGGAGCACCGAGGCTAGCATAAGTAGGAAATTGGAGCTGCTGTTCGCGCCGGCAAAGAGCTAGAGGTACAGTGGGGGGGAGGGGGGGAAGTGAAGACACATGCATGGCAGTGGAGGAGTGGGAAGGAGCAGGAGGGGGGGGCAGAGAGGAGGAGAAGTGCCGGCACCCCCATCAAGATGGAGTCCAGGGCGGTCCACCCTCACCCTGGTTACTATGTCATTACCTGAAACACTCCACTACTCACCTTTCTTTCTTTCAAGCAAATTCCATATACCTCCACCCTCCGAAGCCAGTCAACCAATTTCTGTTCCAATTTACCACGATGGATCCCATCCTCAAGCTGATCAGTTTATTCATGAGCCACCTATGAGGAATGGTATCAAAGCCTTTACTGAAAGCTTTGCATCAAGTGCATGTCCTCAATCCAGGAACTTTCTAATGTCCACTGGGCTAGTAATGGTTTATTGACTTTTCCTCCAGAAATTTCTCAAAACCATTGTTAAACCCAGCTATGTTAGCAACATTTTCCAGCAACAAATTCCACAACTTACTATAAGTATGTTTGGAGGAGGGGAGGGGGGCAGAATAAATAAATAAATAAATAAATAAATAATACTTCTTTCAATTAGTTTTAAAAGTAATACCTATTAGCTTCATGGTGCCTCTCCTTATTTTAGCACTGTTCCTTTCTTTTAACTCCACACCACGCATGTCTCTTCTCAGCTGTCTCTTTTCTAAACAGAAAAGCCCTAAGCTCTTTAGCCTTTCTTAGGGGATCTATTTCATCCCACTTATTTTGCTGCCCCTTTTTCAAATTTTACTATATCTTTTTTGAAATAAGTCGACCAGAACTTCACACAATACTCTAAGTGCAGTTGCACCAGGGATCAACCAAGAATTTGAGCAAAGAGTTGCTTCATGTACTATTCAAGAAAAAATCATTTCAGCTCATAAATCTGTTACAGCCCAAAGGTAACAAGAGTGTGGAAGAAGAGTGTGGAAGTAAACGCTGATCAATTGTTATCTATCAGATAAAAGGTTTTAGGATTCCTGTAGCACACATTTTCTAAGGCTGCTGATGCTTTTTTAAATTGTAAAAATAAATCCTGAATTACGTATTTTGCAGCAGCTGATGAATTGTGTGTGGCTATGGGACCATGAGTCAAAAAGGGCCAGATAGGGCCTATCCTTGAGGAAAAAGATAACAGATGGATCAAGTAAAAAAGAGATTCTAATATCTGAACAGAAAATTGGCTGTAGCAGGAAAGAAGAAGAAAAACCTTGCAAGCTGATGCTCAGAAGTCTTGCTCTGTTCTCTACAGCGCAGGAGAATACTGCAGGAACAGTATTGAAAAATAACTTCCCGATGTTCAATGCTAATAGCGTAGGGTTACCAGATTTTAGCGTAGGGTTACCAGTGGTGTGGCAAACCGCAATGTTGGAGAAAAGCATACAGAGAGAAAAGTTTTAGTTTTATTCACGATTTCACAGTATTAGTGGGTGCTATACCAAAATCCCACGAATATGATAGGAAAAAGTTATTTGCACGCTGTCTTTGAACGCATCCCCTGCAAATATGGAGGGAGTAGTGTAGTTGTATTTGAAGCAGTGACTGCTTCAAATGCAACTATCCCCACACCCAACTTACTAGCATCACATTTTGCTAACAAGATAGAGAATATATTCAAAAGCATCTCAATCAATATACCAGGGGAAAGACTTTAGATAGAGTTTAATACTATAACAATATTGTATAACAATATAACAAGACATCTAGTGAACAGGCTTTCCAGAACAAAATTCCAACTGCACTTATGTCCTTCCCACTAATATTTAGCTCTTATTTGTTGTACTACCCTATATTGTATTACTCTATATCGATGTAACAGGTTGATAACATATGAACATAAGAATACTGAGTCAGACCAATGATCCGTCTAACTCAGTATCCCATCCTCACAGTGGCAAATCAAGGTCACTAGTACCTGGCAAAAACTCAAGGAGTAGCAACATTCTATGCTACCGTCGGCTCAATGCGCAGCGACGGCAAAGAAAGCTAACAGGATGTTAGGCATGATAAAGAAGGGAATCACGAGTAGATCAAGGGAGGTCATAATGCCGCTTTATAGAGCGATGGTCAGCCCACACTTGGAATACTGTGTCCAACACTGGTCTCCATACCTTAAGAAGGATATAACACTGCTGGAGAGGGTGCAGAGGCGAGCGACGAAGCTAGTAAAAGGTATGGAGAACTTGAGCTACAAAGATCGCCTCAGAAAACTGGGATTATTCACCCTTGAGAAGAGAAGACTGAGAGGGGATCTGATAGAGACTTTTAAATTGCTAAAAGGAATCGACAAAATGAAGCAAGCTCACTCACCAGCAGGGGGAAAGGATGATGAGCAAGAAACAGTGTTATTCACATTGGCAAATGTGACCCAGACTTGGACCAGAGGTCATGGCCTGAAGCTGTGAGGGGACATGGCCAGGACAAATGTCAGAAAGTTCTGCTTCACACAGCGAGTGGTGAACGCCTGGAACTCTCTCCTGGAAGAGATGGTGGAGGAAACCACCATTCTAGGATTTAAGGGAAAATTGGACGCACATTTTCTTGCAGGACACATTGAGGGATACGAGTGACTAATGTATTCACCAGGGTATGCCTGGCTGAGCCTCCGCGTGTGCGGATCACCGGACTGGATGGACCCCAGGTCTGATCCGGTGAAGGCATTTCTTATGTTCTTATGTTCAATCCAGGGCAAGCAGTGGCTTCCCCCATGTCTGTCTCAATAACAGACTATGGACTTTTTCTCCAGGAAATTCCCCAAACCTTTCTTAAAACCAGTTATGTTACCACAACATCTGGCAATGTGTTCCATAGCTTAACTATTCTCTGAGTGAAAAAATATTTCCTCCTATTGATTTGAAAAGTATTTCCCTGTAACTTCATCGTGTGTCCCCTAGTCTTTGTAATTTTTGATGAAGGGAAAAATTGATCCACTTGTACCTGTTCTATTCCACTCAGGATTTTGTAGACTTCAGTCATATCTCCCCTCAGCTGCGTTGAAGTAACATGCAGAACCCTATGTAATGTATTTTACTCTACACAGTATTTCTTTATATTAAATTATATTATATTATACAGGTCTTATATCCCTCAATTTTTCAAGAAGGATTCAATTCGACTAACAAAAGACTTTGTACAGCTTTACAGTAGGAATATAGAACTCTTATTTATGAGGATTCAGCGGGATATAGGACTGAACATAACATAATTAAAACAATTTGGGTTTTGTGTGGATTTTAGCTAGACATCATTAGGCGTCTGCGATTAGGGCACTTAGTGGTGCCTAACATAGGTGCCATTTATAGAATCTGGCCCTAAATGCTAAGAAGTCCATAGAAATAAAATGGACTTCTTAGCATTTAGTACACGCTAACCATTATTAATACACACTAAATCCATCAGTGCACTTTTTTAAAAGGAGCCCTAAAAGAACAAATATGAGGAGATAAGTCTGGGCTGGGGAGTATGGAGGTGAGAAAAATAGATCAGAAACGAAATGTCAATAAAGTTTCTTTAATCTGAGGAAATGAGGAACTAACTGGTTTTAGACATGTATTTTCCACTCTCGTCCTGCTTTATAATGTATTTTCAAAACATTCAAGTTAATGGCACCATATTTAACAGTATTTTATAAAGGTTCTATATTAATAAGCAAATTCTACTTTGGAAATTTTTTAAATTATAATTTTATTTATATTTGACTCCATCCATTTCAGTTAATGCTGAAATATTTAGAAGAATGGATTATATTTAAACACTCTAAGCTTCCAAAGCAATTCTTATTGATTTACACGTCTTTGAGCCTCAGTCCCACCACTCTACAGCCTCAAAATACTTTCATTGCGGTGAGCTTTACGGGGTCATTTCCTCACTGGCTCATTTCTATTTAGTTTTTACTTATTGCTTTTCCCCATTAATTTTAAAGTGCTTGTGCATTTTGCTATTGCTACTCCTTATTTATTTCATTTCTTCTAAAGTGCTTAGTGCTTACTCAATTCATTTGTTTCCTAAATATTCATAAATACATATTATAAAGATATAAACATATATCTAAAAAACTTAGCTGTACAGCTTAGAGTGTTTAAATATAATCCATTACACTGAATATATATTCTAAGCAGAGAATCATTAATCATATTCTTTGGAGATAGTTAATACTGTATCAGAAATATTTAGAAGCATAGAGCTCAGGTGGCCTGGGGTTGGCTCCATGAATCCCATGAGCAAGCTAAGCTCAGTAAAATTCACTAATTACAATGCTGGAAGTGGGACAGTTATAATCCTAGAGTATGGGGTATGTGCGAATTAACGCAACATCATGTGACAGATCATGGTTCTGTCCAACACTTTTTGCTTCCATTATTCCAGCTTGATCTGAGCCTACTGCTACTACTATAGTGCTACTAGATGTACAGTATGCAACACTGTCCCTATTTGGCTAACAATCTCTAAGGGGTCCTTTTATTAAGGTGTTCTAACCGATTTAGCGCGCACTAAAGATTAGTGCATGCTAAATGCTAAGACATCCATTATATTCCTATGGGCATCTTAGCATTTAGCGTGCATTAATCTTTAGCGCATGCTAAATTGATTAGTGCAGCTTAATAAAAGGACCCCTATGTTTTGTGGCTGGGACAATGGAAGGTTATGTGGCTTTTACAAGATCACAAGGAGCTGCAGTGGGAATTAAACCCATTTTGCCAGGATTAAAGCCCACTGCACTAACTGAAGGAGTCTGGGACTGGTTTTCCTAAGTGTTGAACTAAGTTTTCTCTTTAATAAAATGCTGAATTATGTTTAGCTGCAGACCTAACTTATCTCATGTTCTAGCCTTACTGCCTTGGGTGTTAGCTTGAACATTCTAACTTCTTATGGCTATCTCAGCATAAACAACATGTAACAGAAAGACTGCAGGGCCTAGATAAGTGACCTGCTAATGACCTGCTAGTGTGAGCTTAGCACCAATGATTGTTAAGAAAAGTAACATGTGAACAGTTTTTTCTAGAATTCAGTTGTATAGCCAGAAGAATGTATAAATATCTCTGTAACGTCCTGTTTTCGGGACTTCTGAAGCCAGCTTGGAGCTCAGGAGTCGCATACATATGCTAATAAACCATCTGTGCTTTCTTCAAGTCTCTAAGTTTTGTGGCTTCCCAAAGTGACCTTTCATAACCATTAGGCTACTCCTCCACCTTTAAACCAGGTTTGAATGAATTATCCAGCATCCCTTTCAATAAATATAAAGCATTAATTACCTGTTAATGCTGGGCTTGCCACATAATAATTTATAAGCAGAAAAAATAAAGACAGAAATATCTACTCCCAGATTACGAAACTTCATAACTGTCTCTCAGAAATCAAAAGCTGGATGTCCACTAACAAACTAACAAATAAACATCTCCAAAACAGAGCTCTTTGGATCCTGATAGAGCACTCCACATACACCCATCCTTCTATGGGAATCAACTACCATAACTGCCAAAAGACCAAGCATGCAGCTAATCTATCACTTTCCAACCATATCTCTCAAGTGGTCTCCTCTTCATTCAACTTCTCTATGCCTTTGTCCTCTCCTGCATGGACTATTGCAACACACTATTCAATGGACTGACAGCAAAAAACTTCAGCATTTCCAACATGTACAAAACACAGCAATTAGACTTCTAAAGAACCTTCACATCCATGACCCCGTATCCCAAGCACTAGCATCAGCCCACTGGCTACCTATAGCCAAACAACTACATCTTCAGAGGCCTAGTACTAGCATACAAGTCCTTATACAACATGGCACTCTGCTACATATCAGCTAAACTTCCACCCTATGTCCTGAACAGACCACTCCGCTCCCAGGAGGAGACAGGTCTACAATTACTTCCTGGTCATGGCCTCCAACTAGAAAATGCCAGATGCTGATCCTACTCCCATTTCTTACCATACTATGGAATCAACTACCCCCTACATGTCAGATCCATCAAAGGGCTTTTGAGCTATAGGAAAACAATAAAAACTTACCTCTTCACCTAATTCCCTTAGCCTAGTATCCGTATGATAAAGGAACTAATTTCCCTTTGCAAATGCTAATTTAATATGAACGAAACTATTTCTCTCTGTGAATGCTAACTTAGGATAAACAAACAGTATTATATGAATATCACTGTAACCCTTATTGTCTAAGTATTTTGTAACTTGTTTTTTTCTAAATATTATGTATGTTACCTTGTAAGCCATTCTGAGCTCTCTGGGGGAGGACAGGATATATAACGAATTAAATAAATACATTTATTGCCATTGGGGTGTATTATTATTTCTAAGATTGCATATTGAAGTTATGAATGAGTCCCCTCTCCCCTGAGCTGGGGGCCCTGCTCACTCTTAGAAAATCAATGACTTGTTCAATACTAACAATCATGGGAGGAATGAGCAGATATATGGAACAGTCTTCGTATGAAGGTCATGGATACATTTTTTATTGGAACACATGAAAACCTGTAAAAATCCTAATAATGGGGAATCAGTGTGAGCCATTTCTTGTGTATAAGGCTCATGACTCATAATATATTGGTTTTCTACAGTACCGTATTTTCACGCATATAACGCGCGCGTTATACGCGTTTTTACCTACCGCGCATACCCCTCGCGCGTTATATGCGTGAGCGCGGTATACGAAAGTTTTAAAACATAGTTCCCACCCCGCCCGACGCCCGATTCACCCCCCAGCAGGACCACTCGCACCCCCACCCCGAACGACCACTCGCACGCGCTCCCACCCGCACCCGCATCCACGATCGGAGCAACAGGGAGCCCAAGCCCTCTTGCCCGGCCGACTCCCCGACGTCCGATACATCCCCCCCCCCCGGCAGGACCACTCGCACCCCCACCCCGAAGGACCGCCGACTTCCCGACAATATCGGGCCAGAAGGGAGCCCAAACCCTCCTGGCCACGGCGACCCCCTAACCCCACCCCGCACTACATTACGGGCAGGAGGGATCCCAGGCCCTCCTGCCCTCGACGCAAACCCCCCCCCCCCCCACCGACCGTCCCCCCCCAAGAACCTCCGACCGCCCCCCCAGCCGACCCGCGACCCCCCTGGCCGACCCCCCACGACCCCCCCACCCCCCTTCCCCGTACCTTTGGAAGTTGGCCGGACAGACGGGAGCCAAACCCGCCTGTCCGGCAGGCAGCCAACGAAGGAATGAGGCCGGATTGGCCCATCCGTCCTAAAGCTCCGCCTACTGGTGGGGCCTAAGGCGCGTGGGCCAAGCAGAATAGGCCCTGGAGCCTTAGGTCCCACCTGGGGGCGCGGCCTGAGGCACATGGTCGGGTTGGGCCCATGTGCCTCAGGCCGCGCCCCCAGGTGGGACCTAAGGCTCCAGGGCCTATTCTGATTGGCCCACGCGCCTTAGGCCCCACCAGTAGGCGGAGCTTTAGGACGGATGGGCCAATCCGGCCTCATTCCTTCGTTGGCTGCCTGCCGGACAGGCGGGTTTGGCTCCCGTCTGTCCGGCCAACTACCAAAGGTACGGGGAAGGGGGGTGGGGGGGTCGTGGGGGTCGCCAGGGGGGTCGCGGGTTGGCTGGGGGGGCGGTCGGAGGTTCTTGGGGGGGGCGGTCGTTGGGGGGGAGGGGGGTTTGCGTCGAGGGCAGGAGGGCCTGGGATCCCTCCTGCCCGTAATGTAGTGCGGGGTGGGGGTAGGGGGTCGCCGTGGCCAGGAGGGTTTGGGCTCCCTTCTGGCCCAACTACCAAAGGTACGGGGAAGGGGGGTGGGGGCGTCGTGGGGGTCGCCAGGGGGGTCGCGGGTCGGCTGGGGGGGCGGTCGGAGGTTCTTGGGGGGGGCGGTCGTTGGGGGGGAGGGGGGTTTGCGTCGAGGGCAGGAGGGCCTGGGATCCCTCCTGCCCGTAATGTAGTGCGGGGTGGGGGTAGGGGGTCGCCGTGGCCAGGAGGGTTTGGGCTCCCTCCTGGCCCGATATTGTCGGGGAGTCGGCGGTCCTTCGGGGTGGGGGTGCGAATGGTCCTGCCGGGGGGGGGGGATGAATCGGACGTCGGGGGGGGGGGTGAACGGAGAGTCGGGACAGCGCACGGAGAGGCGGGGCAGTGCACGGAAGTCAGGGGGGTGAACGGAGAGTCGGGACAGCGCACGGAAAGTCAGGGCAGTGCACGGAAGTCAGGGGGGGTGAACGGAGAGTCGGGACAGCGCACGGAAAGTCAGGGCAGTGCATGGAAGTCAGGGGGGGGGTGAACGGAGAGGCGGGACAGCGCACGGAGAGGCGGGGCAGTGCACGGAAGTCAGGGGGGGTGAACGGAGAGTCGGGACAGCGCACGGAGAGGCGGGGCAGTGCACGGAAGTCAGGGGGGGTGAACGGAGAGTCGGGACAGCGCACGGAGAGGCGGGGCAGTGCACGGAAGTCAGGGGGGGTGAACGGAGAGTCGGGACAGCGCACGGAGAGGCGGGGCAGTGCACGGAAGTCAGGGGGGGTGAACGGAGAGTCGGGACAGCGCACGGAGAGGCGGGGCAGTGCACGGAAGTCAGGGGGGTGAACGGAGAGTCGGGCAGCATGCGCGGTATAATCGTGAGCGCGTTATACCAAAGTTTTTGTGCTTATCATCGTGATTTCTGCGCGCTATACACGTGTGCGCGTTTTATACGGGTGCGTGTTATTTGCGTGAAAATACGGTAGTCAAATGTTGCATGAGCATTCATTTTTTGTGAAAATATTTTCATGTGTTTGCCACATTCAAAAAACTCCTGGTCATTTCTTTGTTTCAATATCTAAAAATACCCACAAAGTTCATTTATAACCACATGCACTGAATAGAATGAAATTTGGAAGCTAATGTGGCATACAAGAACTGATAAAATCTGCAGCTGTGTCTAATCAAATTAAATTTTCCATCTGCAACCATTTCTCACCCGCTGGAGGATTTTTGCTTCTGCAGCCTTCGGAAATCAACTTTCACCATTAAACTCTCTGGAAAGGAAATGTCCAAAATTCACTATGTTTCAGTAGGAAGAATTATATATATAGTAATGATATGCTTGTATTTTGAGACTGGGGGTAATATTCATCTTAAGGTGGGAAATGATTTACAAGCTATTTACAGTCACAGGCTGAACTGGAGTATTCGTGGCTCTTGGCAATTTCTGGGTTTGTATGCTGCCCTGGAAGTTAACTGGGCACAGACCAATTTTGCTACTATTTATTATTTCTAGAGCACTACTAGATGCACACATTAAACACTCAAGAAGCGGTCCCTGCTTGAAAGAGCTTACAATCTAAGAAAATGGGGGCTTTGAGTCCACTGTCTCTCACGTGCAAAGCAAGCACTCTACCAGTTGAGCTAAATTAGATTAATGCCTAGATAACTCGGTGCAATTAATTAGGACAGCCTTTTTGCTGTCCTAACTTTATAAAGTTAACCCTTAGCAAACCAAATATTACTGCCAATTTATTTATTTATTTACAGCAAAAAAAAAAAAAAAGAATAAAGGGCCTCAATGAACAAGGACTTGTCGTTATTGACCCAACACGAGCTGTATTTCAGCACACAGCACCTAAATTAGAGGTCAACAAATGAGCAAAATGCTATTATCAAACATCTGAACGTAGTGAGGTAAGCTCTGGAACTCAATATGAAAAGTTGTGTTAACAGTGATTAACATATCTGGGTTTTAAAAAAGTTCCTAGAGGAAAAGGCCATAGTCTACTAATGAGACAGAAATGGGAAAACCCACTGCTGTCCCTGGAATTTGCAGCATGGAACCTTACTACTATTTGGGATTCTGTGGCTAGTGATAAAAAAGCCTAATGCAGCTTTGTAAAAGTCTGTTTGTGTGTGTGTGTGTGTGATGGGGGGGGGGCCTTAGTCAGAAATACATGACCTTACCCTAACAAAGACACTGACTTTAGCCTGCATTCATCCATGGAGGTTAGTGTTTTGCTTCCTTTCATTTGTTTACAGATAGGATAATAGCAAACATCCAGATCTTCATAGAAGCTGCTAATTCCAGATAGGTGGCAGGACAACAACTCAGTGGTACTCAATGCAAGAAAGCGGCGATACCAGTGAAAACATGTTTTTGTGAATACTTTATTTTTGTGTGCACAAATATCTACACTTTTTGTATTTTATTGAACTTTGGGACTCTCTGGTTTTAAAAGAGTCACCTAGTCAAATACTTACCCATGGTTCTAGAAATCCTGGAACAAAGTTGGTATTAAGCTGAAAGGCATGACATGTTTGTATGAGGTTTGAATATTATCACTAACTGTAATTGTGTCATCAATTAAATTTGATCACACGTGAATTGTAAATTAGCTTTGCTATTCATTTATATTTAAATTCAATTTACCCTTGTTTAAACATCATCTGTGTTGGTGTGAATTGAAAGGGATACCTATTGAAACATCTGACCATGATTATAATATCTTATATATTTAATTGTAATAATTAAATTATAATACAATTGCATCACATCACCACTAGAGGGTGTTACAGGAAGAATACAAAATCTCAAACAAGCAGGATTTACTTCATCAACATCTTCATTAGCCCAATAGCAATGCTCATTCAATTTTTCAATTTTAATTTTTAATCTAAGCAGATGACATCCTGTTGGTCTACCCATGTTCTCCATTGCAACCAGACCTCATCCCTCTCCAGTCTTGATTTCTGTTCTTTCAACCTGGCTATGCAACCATTGGTTCATGTTGAACCCTGACAAAACCACCACTTGTATCATTGGCCCCTTTCCACAATCCACTCTGATTCTAGTTTTTTTTTGATAGGCCTATAAAGATGGTGCCCTCCTTCCATTACCTAGTGGTTATTTTGGACTCCAAATTATCTTTCCAAGAACACATTTCTCGCACCATCCAATCATGTTTTTTCTCATTTTGCCAACTTCATTTCCTTCGTTCCTTTTTGGATTTCAATTCATTTAACACACTCATACATGCACATTGGGAAGAATAACACAAATCATAGCTACCGGATGCCAGGTTCCACCATGGGGGTTAGCGCCCAAGAAAAGGATCTAGGTGTCATTGTAGACAATATGATGAAACCTTCTGCCCAATGTGCAGTGGTGGCCCAAAAAGCAAACAGGAAGCTAGGAATTATTAAAAAAGGGATGTTAACAAGACTAAGAATGTTATAATGCCCCTGTATTGCTCCATGGTGCAACCTCACCTGGAGTATTCTGTTCAATTCTGGTCTCCTTATCGCAAGAAAGATAGAGCAGCACTACAAAAGGTTCAAACAAGAGCGACCAAGATGATAAAGGAGATGAAACTCCTCTTGCATGAGGAAAGACTAAAAAGGTTAGGACTTTTCAGCTTGGAAAAGAGACAGCTTAGGGGAGATATGGTTGAAGTCTACAAAATCATGAGTGGATCGATTTTCCACTCTGTCAAAAATTACAAAGACTAGGGGACACTTGATAAAGCTACAGGGAAATACTTTTATAACCAATAGGAGGAAATAGTTAAACTCTGGAACGCATTGCCATAGGATGTGGTAAGAGCAGATAGCGTAGCTGGTTTTAAGAAAAGTTTGGACAATTTCCTGGAGGAAAAGTCCATAGTCTGTTATTGAGAAAGACATGGGGGAAGCCACTACTTGCCCTGGATCAGTAGCATGGAGTTTTAATATTTATATACCACTTATATCCTAAGTGGTTTACATTCAGGTACTTTATCACATTTCCATACCTGTCCTGGTGGGTTCAAACTCTATCTAGTGTACCTGGGGCAATGAAGGGATTAAGTGACTTGCCTAGGGTCAAAAAGAGCAGCAAGGGATTTGAGCTCACAGCCACAGGGTGCTGAGGCTGTAGCTCTAACCCCTGTGCCACACACTCCTTGGATTTTGACTAGATACTAGTGACCTGGATTGGCCACCATTAGAATGGGCTAATGGACCTGATGGACCATTGGTCTGACCCAGTAAGGCTATTCTAATGTTATTTTCTTATCTCAAAACTAGACTATTGTAATGCCTCTATGCCGGAATCACTACCACACAACTTAAGTGTCTACAGACTATGCAAAAATACTGTCATGTGTTTACTTTATCTTCCTTGTAGCTCTGACAGACTGACCCCCATTATTTTTACGTCTATACTAGCTACCTAGCCAATATCATCCCCTCTAAGTTTTTATGTTTAACACATATGGCACTCTAACTGGTCAGCCTCCATACCTTTCAATATCAGTTATCCCCGACACTCTTTCACAAGCACTATGCTCTCTTGACACAAACCTGCTAGTGCTCCCGTCACCTTGCCCACTATGAATCAACTAGAAGATTGGGGGGGGGGTGTTCATTGCCCCCAAAACATGGAAATCCTTCCTCCTATCATATGTTTATTAAAGATATTCTTCTTTGAAAAGGCATTTAATCTCCTCTTGTATTAGCATCATTATTCCAATGGTATTATGTCTGGTTCATTGTGCTCTGAGGACATGAACGTATTAGAGGTTAAATTGTTACAGCTTGTTAATCTTCTAACTATCCGTTATTCCATGCTTCCCATTCAAGGTGTAACCCTGTGGAATGCATTGCTTCTGAAAGTTAGATCTTTAATTGGAACTTTGTAATTCAGAAAATGTGTAAAGACCATGCTATTTGATTATCCTTAGTAGTAGCTTTTATGCCATGTTTTTTAGTGTTTTGATAAGATGAATCTATCGGAGGTTAAATCATTTAAACATGTTAAAGTGATGTCTGTCCATTGTTCAGTGCTTCCTAATTAAGGTTTATGTATATGAAATGCACTGTTCTTGGAAGTCTGATATTTATCTGGAATTTTGTAATTTAGAATATGTGTATTTACAAGTAGGTATTTTTTTGTTAGATTATTATAACTGAAGTATGTAATTACTATATGTTGTGTGATTTTCTTTTATGTATTATGCATATTTTATTGTACCCCATATAGAATTGTTGGATGTAGTGGGTTATATATATTTCAAATAAATACATCGATGAGCCTTTCCCCTCTACTCTATTTCAATCCGGTTGTTACCTTAGGAGACTAGAAAGCCTAGAAAGTTTGTATTCTGAGTAGTGGCTCGTGGCCAGCAGGGGGTGCTGGTTATGGGACGGAAATGGGAATGGATGTTAGGACATGATAAGTGCAGTATTTTTTGTGGAGTTTTTTTTCTACAAAAGGCCAGTTTTTCATATGGTTCTGGGTAATTCTAGTTAGAGACAATTCTGTGTCAGTTAAGGACCACGCCCAAATAGAAGCGTACGAAAAACAGGTGAATAAAACATTTAAATATAATGTAGCTAAGGCCAGAAGAAAAAATATACTAAGGATTAATATAAGGGAAAGCATAATAATATCTGTGTATGTACTTTGCTGTTGAGCCAAATCATGGTGGAAATCAGGATTACATGGAATCCATTTTAGGTTCTTTGTGTGTGCTATAACTGTCCTGTCTTAGGCCAGCATCTTGTGCCAGTGAATAGTTTCTGTTCTTTGTTCAGCTTCCCGCCTTTAGCCTCGTGGTTCTAATTGAAAACAGATGTGCTCAGGCTAGTTAGGAAAACTCCATATTCCAAACTGAGATATAAAATGTATGAAGTATGAATGGCCAAGATATGAATGAAATTATGAATGTTTGGGGCCCCTGAATGTGATATGTGGTGACATGAATGTAAAATATAAATGGTTTATATAAATGGTTTTATAAGCATAAACATGCTTCAGGAAGAGGAGAGGGGGATTTAACCCCCCTTTTTTTCTCCTGAGTAAGATTTCTGTGTAAGGCTGTGCAATTTGAATCTGTCAGCTTAGGAGTTTTTTTCCTTTAAGGCTCAGAACTTGTCAGCATGGAAGGACTGAGAATTTACCATGTTAATAATTGTGAATTCTTTTGAATGTTAATGTTAATTCAGAAATCATCTGAAACTTTGACTAACTTTTAAACATGGAGGAATGTTTCTTTGTCTAAACTTTAAGACCACCCAGAGAAATGTTATTGGTCGTCAAACTTGATGATGTCACTAAACCAAAAGTTATATAATAGACTGTAATGAGATAGAAAAACGAGACCATTGTGAGAAGGCCAGTCTTTGGCTACGATGATGATCTCCCATGAGCGCAACGTAAGCAATTATGCTATTCTTTTGATCTAATAATGGGAAAATAGAACCAATAATTCAATAAATCCTGGTTATAATTTTAAAACCTTGCGCTGGTGTCATTTTGCATGTAGAATTATTTTCAAACCTGAAGCTTTCATAAATGGCGTCAATGCCCCATGCTCAATTGGTGCCGAAACCCGGGAACTAACTAATTTGACGTCTTGAAAAAGCTTATAGGTTATTCATGGAAACTCTAGGAGCTCTGGAGATTTCGCATGGTTGTGTAACAAAAGGTGGTCACAGGTTGACTGGCTGCGCAGGAATATGGCGGAAATTAGAGATAAAACGGGACCGGAAAACTGGAAAATTGTGAGTATTACGCCTGTTTAAAGAAAAAAAAATTATTAAAAAAAAAAATAATAATTATTAAAAAAAAAAAAAATTATTAATAAAAAAAATTTAAAAATAATAAAAAAAATTATTTAACAGTAAGGAGCATGCATGCTTGTATATATCTGTACATAATAAATTTGTGGGTAGAGGGATATGAAGTTAGTGGAAATTAAATATTAATGGAAAAAGAAAAAGAAAAAATTAGAAATAAAAGTAACACAGAAAGAATGTTGTGAAAAGAAAGAAAAAACCTTGCAGTGCTGGCATTTTTCCATCTGGCTTTTAAACTGAGCAGTGCCCGTCTGAAAGAAGAAAAAAGAGCCCAGTAGAGAGCAGGTCTCCTCTGTGAACGTAAGTTTTTGCTTGTTTGAAAATGCGTTATTAAGTTTGAAGAAAAAAAAACAAATTTGTTCTCTCCTGCTGTGTGTCTAAGTTTTGTCTCTGAACTAACTCTTTCTCTCTGTGACAAAGAAAACTGTCTGTTTTAATCTGACTTTGAAAAGTTTCCCTCACCCGTCTCTTTGTTTGAAAAAACGGGCTGAGGGCACCCCCCCTTCTTCTTTGTCTCCCTCTGCATTTTCAGTGCCTATCTGAAGTAACTACTTTGAAAAGAAAAAAGAAATTGTGTTTCTCAGCTTTGTCTTTCTAAACTCCAGTTCTGTCTCTCTCTGTCGTGCTCTGCCCTAACTGTTTCTCTTGTCTCTGGAAAAAGAAAAGAAAAGTTAATGGTATCTTACAAGAAGTCCTATCGTTCTATGCTGTTCCTTTGTTTGAAAGAGCGGGCTGCAAAT
The DNA here is from genome assembly GCF_902459505.1 of Geotrypetes seraphini. Lineage (NCBI taxonomy): Eukaryota > Metazoa > Chordata > Amphibia > Gymnophiona > Dermophiidae > Geotrypetes > Geotrypetes seraphini. The sequence continues at coordinate 109,280,077 of NC_047085.1, forward strand.
GGGGGATTTTCACCCCCACCTTTTTCCTCCCTCGCCTTCCACAGAGCTATCACGTGAGGAAAGAGGGGGAGGGAATAGCAGCAATGGAGTCCTTTGTCTCAGGGCTACAGATTTCCAACAGGTATTTGCTTATCTCGGAGCAAGTCTGTTTGCATATTAAAAGGGTTTATTGAGAACTGGTAGTTTAACAAGACATGAGAATCCTATGTATCCGTGGCTTAAATTTGTTTCCGATGTAGTAGAAAAAAAAAGAAAAGCTTATGTAGTGTGAATTCAATGTGGTCTCTCTCTGATAAAACTTTACCAGCATGCTGTTTAGAGTTCCGGAAAGTTTGTGTATGTTGTTTTTGTAGTGTAGATCTGTGCTGTTAAGAACAATTGAGGTACTTTAGTAGCTTCAGAGCTGTTTGTAGCCTAGGGCTATGTCAAAGAATGCATTAAAAAGAGGTTATGTAGCCTGTATGTTGTTTCTTTATATTTTAAAAAAGGTTATCAGAATATTGGAAGAACAGAACTGTAGGATCAGAAGGAATTGGAAAGTGATTTTTAAACAAGAAAGTGAATTGAAAAGGAAAAGAAAATTTGAATAGCTAGATCGTTTAAATGTTTGGCTGTTTCAAAGCAGGGAGATAGTTTGTAGAACGAATGTACAGGAATGTGGAAAGAAAGCTTGTGAAATGTTAATTCCTTGATTGTAAGGGATCTGATATGGAGAAGTTCGATAGGGAAGATGAGAGAAGAGAAAAGAATTCTGCTGGACTTGGGAATGAAAGGATAATTTTGTGGAAAAGAAAAAGATTTATTCCAAAAAACAGATACCATGCTTAAAAGCAGGCAAGTGTGCATAAGGGAAAAATAAAATCCCTGCCTTTATATTTTTATCTCAGGGTTCAAATTAATTTTGAATATGAATTTTTGTGCCCCTGCATGGTTTATAAAGTATTTTTAAACTTGTGCATTGCCTGGAATGTATGATTAGGGAGTAATTAAATTTAAATACCTTTTAAAATTAAATTGGGAAGTTTAAAATAAAAAGATTAAGAAAAGTAGAGGTTAAGTACCTATATTTTTTTGAAAATCGAAATAAATGTGAAACAAAGGGTTTGCTAACTTAGTTAACGGAAAAGGACAATTATAATAAACTTTTATGTAAGTGGATGAATTCGGAATTGAAATTTTGCTTACTTTTTACAAGTAAGCTCTTCAGGATAGGAACCTAATAAAGAATATGGAATTGAGAATAATTCCCTGATGTTAGAAAAAATAAAAGTCTAATTTTACCATGTAGAGAATGTGTCTGCATGTTTAAATTTTCGTGGCCATATTTTGGTACTACAGGACCCTGAAAAAAAGTCTATTTAATCTGTATGTTTTGTGTTTCAGTTAAGAACCTTCTTTGAATCTTTTCAACAATTCTACACAGAAGACTCTGCAATACAAGAATTAGTACAGTTTGCAGAGGGGATGTGTTTCTTTTCTTTGTTCTTTTGTTAATGAACATGTGCTTTCCTTCCAGGATTTACACTGACCAGCAGTACCACATTCCACCACTAGAGCTGTGGAGAACACAGAGAAAAATTCCGAAGCTGAATTTTCGGCGGGAATTTCAGTGTTCCTTTGTCTCTGTTCAACTAATTAGATATGCTTTTTGCAGTTGTAACAGTACGGGTGTGTTCCCTTGGGCAACAGAAAGAAAGACAGAACACAAACAGTTCCATAGTTACAGAACAGACGAGCTGGAATTCTGAAAATGTTGCATCATGAACTTTTAAAGCCATGATTTAAATTTCACTGAAATTAATTTAGAGACTCCGACCTTACAAGTTGCTAAAACTATTTGCAAAAGACATTTCTGGACTCATATAAAAAATTTTGAATGAAAAAACAGACTTTATCTTAAACCATGTTACTCTAAATCACTTCATTTGAATTAGGCTTCTGAACTTTAATTATGCTTTTGCATAATTTCATAGACTTATTCTGATATTGTATTAATAACTGTATTTTCTTTATCATTGTCTTCATGCATTGTTCTCAGAAAATATTTTGTTTATCCTGTATTTTAAATTTTATTTCATATGACTGTATTTCCATATACAGTGGCAGCTTCTAAGCTGTAACACAGTGCCACAATATTGTTTAATTGGGTTTAACAGCTGATATCATCAGTCCTTTTAATGATTTTAATTTAAATTTGAGAAATGAGTTCCTGCAACACACACAGAAAAAGAAAACTTATATCTGATGTGCATGCATTATCTGCACATGAGTACATTTCCATATTAAGCATATATTTGGGTTTTCTTAACACTGTGCATTATTTTACACTTTATTGATTTAATTCCAAAATTTTATAACATAACACTTTTGAGCATAGGGACTAATTAAATTAGGTAATACTGAGGTTCTCTTTATCTTAGGGAAATCTAGGGTTCTATTTTTCTTTAACTATACTTTCTCTAAATTTTCTGACTTTTTAACTTCAAAAGTACTGGAGTTTCATGAATTCCTCTATGAATAAAACAGACGTCTCTGCTCTAGGACTGTACTTGCACCTAGAACAGACACTGTCTGACTACCACTGGAATGGTAAGTTTCCTATATGATATGGTTTAGACAGCAACTTACATAAATGTACACTTAGATGGGTTTTATCTAGAATAGTGGATGGGATTTGCTTGCATTCTCACTAGAGAATTCAAGTATGCTTTGGGTAAGATCTTCTAGGCACCTGCCGTTGCAGGCCTAGGTAGTACATTTTTCTGGCTTTTGCTATCTAATTGGCATTTAAAAGAATATACTTGCACAGACACACTGATCCATAAGAAGAACCGTACCCTGAGTGAACCCCAGCGCCACAGATAAGACCACGAGCTCAATTATGAATATTACTTCATAAATTCAGTAATATCCAAGAGGGGATTGAGTAGTGGCTCGTGGCCAGCAGGGGGTGCTGGTTATGGGACGGAAATGGGAATGGATGTTAGGACATGATAAGTGCAGTATTTTTTGTGGAGTTTTTTTCTACAAAAGGCCAGTTTTTCATATGGTTCTGGGTAATTCTAGTTAGAGACAATTCTGTGTCAGTTAAGGACCACGCCCAAATAGAAGCGTACGAAAAACAGGTGAATAAAACATTTAAATATAATGTAGCTAAGGCCAGAAGAAAAAATATACTAAGGATTAATATAAGGGAAAGCATAATAATATCTGTGTATGTACTTTGCTGTTGAGCCAAATCATGGTGGAAATCAGGATTACATGGAATCCATTTTAGGTTCTTTGTGTGTGCTATAACTGTCCTGTCTTAGGCCAGCATCTTGTGCCAGTGAATAGTTTCTGTTCTTTGTTCAGCTTCCCGCCTTTAGCCTCGTGGTTCTAATTGAAAACAGATGTGCTCAGGCTAGTTAGGAAAACTCCATATTCCAAACTGAGATATAAAATGTATGAAGTATGAATGGCCAAGATATGAATGAAATTATGAATGTTTGGGGCCCCTGAATGTGATATGTGGTGACATGAATGTAAAATATAAATGGTTTATATAAATGGTTTTATAAGCATAAACATGCTTCAGGAAGAGGAGAGGGGGATTTAACCCCCCCTTTTTTCTCCTGAGTAAGATTTCTGTGTAAGGCTGTGCAATTTGAATCTGTCAGCTTAGGAGTTTTTTTCCTTTAAGGCTCAGAACTTGTCAGCATGGAAGGACTGAGAATTTACCATGTTAATAATTGTGAATTCTTTTGAATGTTAATGTTAATTCAGAAATCATCTGAAACTTTGACTAACTTTTAAACATGGAGGAATGTTTCTTTGTCTAAACTTTAAGACCACCCAGAGAAATGTTATTGGTCGTCAAACTTGATGATGTCACTAAACCAAAAGTTATATAATAGACTGTAATGAGATAGAAAAACGAGACCATTGTGAGAAGGCCAGTCTTTGGCTACGATGATGATCTCCCATGAGCGCAACGTAAGCAATTATGCTATTCTTTTGATCTAATAATGGGAAAATAGAACCAATAATTCAATAAATCCTGGTTATAATTTTAAAACCTTGCGCTGGTGTCATTTTGCATGTAGAATTATTTTCAAACCTGAAGCTTTCATAAATGGCGTCAATGCCCCATGCTCAATTCGTAGCCCTCGGGTTTTTATTCTTCAGTGTGTGTGTGTTTGAGGATTTTTTTTTTCTGTCAAATATGGAGTTTCTTTCTAAATATTTCTAATATTATTAGTATATGTACACCGCATTGATCCACGTGTTGGAAAATAGTGGCATATCAAGAAACAATAAACTAGAAACCATCATAAAATGAATTACTTTCACTGGAGACACCACATTTCATGTCTTTACTTTTTTGATAATTCCAGCAAATATACCCCCCCTCCTTTTTACAAAAGCATAGCTCAGTTTTTAGCGCCGGCTGTAGTAGTAACAGCTCCTACATTCATAGGAATTCTATGATCATCAGAGTTCTTACTGCCACGGCCGGCACTAAAAATGCTAGCACGGCTTTGTAAAGGAGGGGGATAACAAGGCTGTGAGGCAACAGCTTTCTGTCAGTTCTATGGTAGACATGTTATGCTTGCAGTCATATTGCTTTCTGGGAGCTTTTCTTTCCTCATGAGTCCCTCACTCTCCCTAACCCTTAACACCAGTAAAATGAGAAAGTGGAGAAGCAATTAGTAGTTCTACTGTGGGTATGTATGGAAAACCCCCAGTTTCAGCTACTGCTTTTATACATTGCTAGAAAGTATAAGTTGAATAAAATGAGATGTCTTGCTAGACGCACTCAATAATAGCTTTTTTTTTTTTTTTACTCATGTTAAATTATAGGAAATTACAGGTGTTATTTCACCCAGGACTGTCAAGCTTAATTAGACTTTCTCAGCGCTGTGTCACTATGAGAACTAAAGCATTTGGTATCATTTTTGTTACTACTATGATTAAAATTATTTTATTCAAGTTTTATCAGTGTATAAAAGAAAACCAAAAGACCAGTTTTCTTCTTTACTGTAAGATACTCATTTTCTAAGCTTCTTCTTCCATTTTAAGCAACAGCAGACATTGACAGGCAAATCTTTGTTGGAATGGGCCGTACCAATTTCAAATTGTATATAAATTTAAACACCTACATCAAATGGATTTTAGTAATGCCTTTGATCTAGTAGATCATGAAATATTGTTGAGTTGTTTAGACACAATAGGACTTTCAGGAAGGGTCTGGAACTGGTTTCAAGGTTTTTTGAAGAAAATATCTTATCAAGTGATTTGTGACTGTAACTATTCTCATTCATGGAGCAACCCATCTGGTGTACCCCAAGGTCCTCCGCTACCTTATTCAACATCTACATTTCCCCTTTAGGACATTTATTACAGAGTTTAAATGTAAAATTTTATATATACGCAGATGGCATTTCTGTTTTAATCCCTATAAATAATTTTACCACTGAAATTTTAAACCAGATATCTTCTATTATGACTCAGATAGAACAGTGGACAATTAATTTCAAACTGAAATTCAATACGGAAAAGATCAAACTTTTCTTGGCTAGTCCCAACGACAAAATAACAAACTCATTACTTCATCTTAATGGTCATGACTACCCGATTATTAAATCTATCAAAATTCTGGGAGTCACACTAGACCGACATTTAACACTAGCAGATCACACTAACTTAATGGTACAAAAATGCTTTTTTACATTGTGGAAAAAATATTTTGATCTTTTTTCGTTTAGACTATTGGTGCAGGCATTAGTTTTATCTATTTTAGACTATTGTAACATCATCTATAGAAACATAGAAGATGACGGCAGAAAAGGGCTACAGCCCATCAAGTCTGCCCACTCTGCTTACCCACCCCCTGTCTATGCCCTAATGACCCAATTTCCTTATCTTGACCCTCGTAGGGATCCCACATGGGTATCCCATTTATTCTTAAAGTCTGGCACGCTGTCTGCCTCGATCACCTGCACTGGAAGCTTGTTCCAATGATCAACCACTCTCTCTGTGAAGAAATACTTTCTGGTGTCGCCATGAAATTTTCCGCCCCTGAGTTTGAGCGGGTGCCCTCTTGTGGCCGAGGATCCCTTGAGAAAGAAAATATCATCTTCCACTTCGACACGTCCCATGAGGTACTTAAATGTTTCGATCATGTCTCCCATCTCCCTACGTTCCTCGAGAGTGTAGAGCTGCAATTTGTTCAGTCTCTCTTCGTACGAGAGACCCTTGAGCCCCGAGATCATCCTGGTGGCCGTCCGCTGAACCGATTCAATTCTGCGAGAACGAGACTTGGGAGTGATCATCAGTGCAGACATGAAGGCTGCAAATCAGGTAGAAAAAGCATCATCCAAGGCAAGACAAATGATGGGATGCATTAATAGAAGCTTCGTCAGCAGGAAACCTGAGGTCATAATGCCACTGTACAGAACCATGGTGAGACCTCATCTGGAGTACTGTGGGCAGTTCTGGAGGCCACATTACCGCAAAGATGTGCTTAGAGTCGAGTCGGTTCAGCGGATGGCCACTAGAAATATCTCGGGGCTCAAGGGTCTCTCGTACGAAGAGAGACTGAACAAATTGCAGCTCTACACTCTGGAGGAACGCAGGGAGAGAGGGGACATGATAGAGACGTTTAAGTACATCACAGGTCGTGTCGAGGTGGAAGATGACATCTTCCTACTCAGGGGACCCTCGGCCACTAGAGGGCATCCGCTCAAACTCAGAGGAGGGAAATATAAGGATGATGCCAGGAAGTACTTCTTCACGGAAAGAGTGGTGGGTCGCTGGAACAAGCTTCCGGAGCAGGTGACCAAGGCCACTAGCGTGCTTGACTTTAAGAATAAACAGAGGCCTAGTAAGGGGGTGGGTCAGTAGAGTGGGCAGACTTGGTGGGCTGTAGCCCTTTTCTGCCGTCATCTTTCTATGTTTCTATGTTTCTAATGTGGCCTCCAGAATTGCACACAGTACTCCAGATCAGGTCTCACCATGGCCCTGTACAATGGCATTATGACTTCAGACTTTCGGCTGACGAAACTTCTATTGATACAACCCAATATCTGCCTCGCCTTAGATGAAGCCTTCTCCACTTGATTGGCAGTTTTCATGTCTGCACTGATGATTACTCCTAAATCTCATTCTGCTGAAGTCCTAGTTAAAGTTTCTCCGTTCAAGAAGTACGTCCTGCATGGATTTCCGCTTCCGATGTGCATGACCTTACATTTCTTAGCATTGAAGCCTAGCTGCCAGGTTGAGGACCAACTTTCCAATATAAGCAGGTCCTGTGCCATATAATTCTGTAAACTGCATTCACTTACTATATTACATAGTTTGGCGTCATCGGCGAATAGTGTTATTTTACCTTGAAGCCCTTGAGTAAGATCCCCTATGAATATGTTGAAAAGGAGTGGACCCAGGACCGAGCCTTGCGGCACTCCACTGGTCACCTCCGATGTTTTAGAGAGGGTACCATTAACCACCACCCTCTGAAGTCTCCCACTCAGCCAATCATTGACCTATGCAGTTAGTGTCTCTCCTAACCCCATCGATTCCATCTTGCTTAGCAGCCTGTGGTGTGGGACACTGTCAAAAGCTTTACTGAAGTCCAGGTACACGATGTCCAAAGACTCTCCCAAGTCCAACTTTCTTGTTACCCAGTCAAAAAAGCTGATGAGATTGGATTGGCAGGACCTACCCTTGGTGAATCCATGCTGACTGGGATCCCAAAGATTCAAGATCTTCATTCAAGATCGTCCAATTTGCTTTTAATTAGTGTTTCCATGAGTTTGCACACTATTGATGTGAGACTCACCGGTCTATAATTTGCAGCCTCTGCCCTGCAACCCTTTTTATGCAGAGGAACGACATTAGTTAATTTCCAGTCCAGGGGAACTTTCCCCTTACTTAGGGAGAGATTGAATAGCTCAGCCAACGGTTTCGCCAGGACATCGCTCAATTCTCTGAGCACTCTTGGGTGCAAATTGTCTGGTCCCATGGCTTTGTTCACCTTGAGTTGCCAGTTCACTGTAAACTTCACCTGGTGTGAACTCAAAATTCTGAAACGGGTCTTCTATGCTTTGTGTTGCCTTCAACTGCGGACCGTGTCCCGGTGCCTCACAGGTGAAGACTGAGCAGAAGTATTCATTCAGTAGTTCGGCTTTATCGGAATCTGCTTCCACGTAACTTCCGTCCGGTCTTCTAAGGCGTACTATCCCGCCTGTGTTCCTTTTTCTGTCACTAATATATCTGAAGAAGGATTTGTCCCCCCTTTTTAATGTTTTTTGCCAGAATTTCTTCCACTCGAAGTTTTGCCTCCCTAACTGCCATTTTGACCGCTGTAGACCTGGTCCTATATTCTACTTTTGCCTCTCTTTTCTCCGTGCGCTTGTAGGAGAGAAATGCTTTTTTCTTCTCCTTAATGAGGTGCGAGATCTCCGCGGTGAACCATTGGGGTTTATTGTTTCTTTGTTGTTTATTTACTGATTTTATGAAGCGGCTAGTTGCTTCATGTATGGTTGATTTCAGTGTTAACCACTTAGCTTCTACATCATCAGTCTCCACTTGGTCCTGCAGCGTCCGATGGACGAAATCTCCCATGCGTGCGGTCTGTGCCCCGGAAATTGAGTATCTTTGTTTTTGTGTGTGATCTAGGGAAGCCCCTGACATGCCCACTCTTTTGTTGGGGTGGTCTGTAGTGATATCCAGTGGCAATATCCAGTTAAATGCCACCAAATATCAGCACTTAGGCAGTGATAAACAATTTAAGTGGGCAGGAGAGGCTTAAATTGCTTTAAATATCGGGGGGGAGGGGGGCTGATGTTTATGCTTTCATGTATGTTTTATATTTATTTATTTATATGAACTTGTATATTGTGATTTGAGCAATAAACTATTATATACTAAGAGTTGTTGCCCAGTCTCTCCAGGCCTACCAGTCTCTTCTAAGACCAAAGCAATTGGCTCCCCTACAACTGTACTTTCCATATCAGTCTGATCGTATGCAACTCACACAGTTCACACCATTATAAAATGATTACATTTTGAAAGCCTGAAATTATAATTGCAGCAATTTTCATTTTAATTTAATTTGCCCAGTTTTATTTTAACTTGTTTTAAATCATATTCAGTAAATTTTATTTTAAAAGATGGCTAATGAAATCATAACTAAATAAATACAAAATATAGCCCAGATCACTCCCTGTTCTCATCCATTCCAGAAATGATGTAGGTTTACCACTCCCATGAAACTAAAATGTTTTGAACATTCTTCATTTATAAAGACAAGTTACATATTAAAATAAGCAGTGCTTTGACTGTCTCATTTCCTGTGTATAACTTTGGTTGTCACATATCAACTATTAAACTGAAACACTAAGGAAAAGACATAGATTCCCTCCCCTAATTCCACTATCTTGGAATTCCTTGAGTCCTGATACCACTAGATCCACCCAAAAACTTAAACTATCCTTCCCCTCACTAAAAGGTATCCTCTATGCAGAAAAATTAGGGAAATCTCTCTTCTTCAGTATCACTGAGCTTTGGAATAACCTTTCTGCCCCTCTACGGAATCTGGGCTCCTTCCATCGGTGCTGGGGCCTTTACTCTTTAACATATTCATCAATGACCTGGAAAAGGAGGCAAAGTGTGAGGTTATAAAATTCGCAGACGATACCAAACTGTGCGGCAGAGTTAAGACCAGGGAGGAGTGTGAGGACCTACAAAGGGACCTGGACAAGCTGGAAGACTGGGCAAACAAATGGCAAATGCGCTTCAACGTGGACAAATGCAAGGTCATGCATATAGGGAAAAAGAACCCGTTGTTCAGTTACAAATTAGGGGGGGTATTGTTGGGAGACAGCAGACTCGAGAGAGACTTGGGTGTGCTGGTGGATGCATCACTGAAGCCATCTGCACAGTGCGCAGCAGCCTCGAAAAAAGCCAACAGGATGCTGGGCATCATAAAGAAGGGCATAGCAACCAGAACACGGGAAGTCATCATGCCATTGTATCGAGCGATGGTGCGTCCACATCTGGAATACTGCGTTCAGTATTGGTCGCCGCACCTCAAGAAGGACATGGCGGTACTTGAGAGAGTCCAAAGGAGAGCAACGAAAATGGTAAGAGGGCTGGAACACTGCTCATACGCCGAGAGGCTGGATAGGCTGGGGCTCCTCTCTGGAGAAAAGGAGGCTCAGGGGAGATATGATAGAGACCTTCAAGATCATGAGGGGCATAGAGAGGGTGGATAGGGACAGATTCTTCAGACTGAAGGGGACAGCAAATACGAGGGGGCATTCTGAGAAACTGAAGGGAGACAGGTTCAGAACAAATGCAAGGAAGTTTTTTTTTCACCCAAAGGGTCGTGGACACTTGGAATGCGCTACCGGAGAAAGTGATCAGGCAGAGTACGGTACAAGGATTCAAACAGGGATTGGATGGATTCCTGAGGGATAAAGGGATCGTGGGATACTGAGGGAGGAGCTGGGATGTAACACAAGTATAGGAAGTTAACCAGGTAATGAGTATAAACCAACCTGGTCGTGCATGTGCAAGACCGGAGGGCTAGGACTTCGATAGGAAGGCAGGACTTAAATGAGAAACCAAGGTGGCAAGGGAGCCCCTTCTGATGATTCAGACAGGTCTTAACCTGTTTGTGGGCCGCCGCGGGAGCGGACTGCTGGGCAGGATGGACCTGTGGTCTGACCCGGCAGAGGCACTGCTTATGTTCTTATGTTCTTAACTATTCCAAAAGCATCTGAAAACTAGGCCATTCACAAAAATGTAATGCTCTCTTCCCCCTATACTCAACCTCCAAAGGTGCGCTAGTGTTTTTAGCACTATAGTGCTCGCTACCTGAAAAACTACCACCTGCTCATGAGGAGGGGGTAGTGGCTAGCGCGCGTGGCATTTTAGCATGCATTATTCCCCCCGTTAAGGTCCTAATGCACCTTTGTAAAAGGAGCCCTAAGAAACAATATTCTAAAATAAAGTGATGCAACATAGATTGTCACCAGTAGGGGTTGCCCTAGTACCTGTATCCTTGTCTCAATGTCTGTTCTGGGAGAGAGGAATAGTCTTCAAGGAGTCAGCTTAGATCTGGTTGATATTGTGAAAGGACTGAATAGCCTAGCATCGTACTCCCAGTCCCATTGTATCAGTGTAATCTAACCATAAGTGAAACTTTCCCAAATAAACCCCATAATACAGTGTACAGCTTTATCTTTTATTGAATATTGGGATGATTATGTGATGAGGTTTTCGAACCAATAGTAACTACCACCACTTTGCTGTAACCAGAGCCCCAGCCAGCAGTCCTGCAACACACACTAAATGGCTTTGTCTCTAAGATAGTTCAAAAGATAGTTCAAAAGATAGTCAGTTGCATCTTTGGGATTAACTCCAGCAGTCCTTTGTGCTAGGTCTCTATCAACTCAGGGTATCTTCTCAAGTACCTTTTCCAGGATGTCAATCCAGCACCTTATTTCCTTGCATAAAACCCTGGCTTTGCTATTTCTAGAGTATTCTGGCTACCCCTGAGTTCGAAGCACAGTAGAAGGAAGCCTCTCTCTCCCCCCCCCCCCTTTCTCCAAACTGCCACTTTTCCCTCTTAGCAGCACTCATCTTTTCCCACAGCTTAATAATAATAATAACTTTATTTTTATATAATACAATTCCACAGAGGAAGAGACTATATACAGACAGTGACATTACAAAAAACTTTTGAAATTACATTAATGTAATGTAATTTATTTCTTATATACCGCTAAATTCCGTTAGGATTCTAAGCGGTTTACAGAAAATAGACAATAGGGTGCATTAAAATTATAAGTAAGATAGGTACTTAGAAATTCCCTTACTGTCCCGAAGGCTCACAATCTAACTAAAGTACCTGGGAAAATGACAATTAGTAGAGTAATGAAGAAATAAAAATAGAGATAGATGAGAAAAATAAGAAAATAAACATTCTAATAAGACTACAATGATCTAAAGGACTTTGAAAGGTTGAAAAGAGGGGAGATAGGAAATAGAAGCAGAAGGGAGAACCGTTAAAACTATAGAATTCTGGGGAAATTTAAATGAAATTTAAATAATAAAATAAAAACAAAAACAAGTGGCAAAACAATGAATGAGATTTAAAATATATCATAAACTAAAAAGAAAGTGAAAAATAAAAAACAAAAACAGTCAAGACTGAAGTCCAGCTTGAAATGACTTCACTGCTTTGGCTGCCAAACTTCTCCAGATGTCATCCGATCCTTGTCAGCAAACCGGAAGCCCCAAATCCAGTGTCTCTGGTCATCAACTCGTCTAAAACATTCACACTCGCCTCCTGCATGCCAAATTTGCTGAATCTGTCTCCTTTGTGGACAGGCACCGCCCGCGCCTCTCTGACCGTTTGCGGCGCCTCGATGACTGTGTCGTCCGGACCAACCATGGCCTCCCGATGGCGGTGGTGGTCGTGGGGGTCGCTCCTATTCATGGCCGAAGCTAGCGGAGTGTTCCCGGCTGCTACTGGGGGGCGGAGCTTGCACTCACGCCGAGCCCCGGAGGAAGAGAGGTGGCCTGGGAGCCCTGGAGATGTTAGCTGCGGTGAGAGCAGGCAAAAGGCAGGAGCAGGCGAACGGCTCAACTGCCGCAGTTCAGGAGGGTTCCCGGCTGCTTCTGGGGGGCTGAGCTCGCTCACACGCCGAGCCCCGGAGGAAGAGAGGTGGCCTGGGAGCCCTAGAGATGTCAGTTATGGTGAGAGCAGGCAAAAGGCAGGAGCAGGCGAACAGCTCATAGTATCTTCTGATGTTTAGAATTTACAGCTGGTTTTTTTCTCATAACGCATATACCATATGCTTCTTTTGCTTGGTTGATGTCCTTTTAGAGGATTTTATTAGCATGTTAAGGTTAATCAAATTTATCTGGAAGTGTTTTAGAAATACATCAAGGCAGAAGTGGGGTCAATGAAATTTATCAAAGAGAAGTTTGATTGACTTCCTAAAAGTTTGATAAGAAAGTGCATTTGAAATAAAATTGGTTAAACATTTATGGAGAGACAATGTTCCTGAAATGGACTTTATTATTAAAAAAATATACAGTATATATAAATCAACATAGCAATCCATATAAAAACCTTAAGGACCTAGTTCGCTGGGAGCGTTGGATCCAACATGGTCTGTGTTTCGACAAAAGAGTCTTCCTCAGGGGTTCCTGCTAGTCCTAGGGTGGAAACAATCCAAAAGTACCAATATGTAGAAGCTCCACATGAACTGCAATGCAAAAACATATTCTATAAGGATCGCAGTTCATGAGGAGCTTCTACATATTGGTACTTTTGGATTGTTTAGCTTTTTCACGTATATTCCACCCTAGGACTATATATATATATATATATTTAATAATAAAGTACATTTCAGGAACATCGTCTCTTCACAGTGTTTTTTTGGTTTCTCTTGGACTCTTTATTCTCTGTGGATCGTCCAGTATCAATTTCTTTGTTTTCGGTAAAACATTTATTCCATTTGCCTACTTGGAATGATAATGTTCTATGAAGGAATCTCTTGTAGATACAGCCCTTCAAGGATAGAAAAGTGAACAAGTAAGCACTACATGTACAAGTTGTGCCTGGAAATTCGAAATGATGAGACAGATTAGGGATGAACTTGTTATGGTTTTGAAGTAAAGGAAAGTTTACACTAATCACTGCTGTGTTTATATTTAGTCTACCTCCCTGAGGTTTCTAATTCAGCAAAACAAATAAGACAAGAGGATCAGTGGCATAGTAAGGGGTGTCAGGTCAAAAGTGCGCCGGGACAAAGGCGTGTGCAGACAATTGAGCGCAGTGCGGAGGCGCACGCCGCAGAAAATTACTGTTTTTAGGGCTCCGACGGGGGGTCGTGGGGATCGCGGCGCATTGTGGGGCGTTGTGGGGGGCTTGGGGGGTTGTAACCCTCCACATTTTACTGAAAACTTCACTTTTTCCCTGATTTTAGGGAAAAAGTTAAGTTTACAGTAAAATGTGGTGGGTTACAACCCCCCAAACCCCCCACAACGCCGGCGCCATCTCTATTAAGTAAACTGGGGGGGCTCCCCAACAAAAACCCCCGTCGGAGCCCCGAAAAACAGTAATTTTCTTCGGCGCGCACCTCCATCTTGCGCTCAGTTGTCGGCGCGTGCCTTTGTCTTTTGCGGTATTGTCTATGAACCTAGTAAGGGGACGGGGGAACAGACTGCTTTGGGTGCCATCTTTGTGGGGGCACCAGCGCTGGTGCCTTCTCCTCACTGCCCCTCCCCCCGCATACCTCTTTAAATGCTCACAAGCAGCATCTTCTACATGCTGCTCATGCCGGCATCGGCTCCCTTCTGATGTCAGTTCCTGGGTGTGAGACCAGGATGTGACATCAGAACGGAGCCGAGGCACGAGTGGGCAGCAGGTGGAAAGTGCTGCTCACACCGGTGGATGTTTCAAGAGGTATGCGGGGGGGGGGGGCACTCAAGTGGTTGGAAAGAATGTGGGGGCACCCAAGCAGTGGGGAAGAGTGGAAGGGGCACATAGTGCAGCGATGCCAGTAACATCAAGAGAGAAGTTGAGAAGTTTTTAAACTAGGAAGAAGGGGAAAGCCGACAGTCGACCAAGAGAGAGAGAGTCGATGGTTCGGGAACCGGTATACCTGGAGGATACCGTGCAGGAAGATAGAGGGGAAGACTCACCGGATCACAGGCAAGACAGATCGAAAGGAACACAAGAGGAAAGGAAATGCAAGAAAGGAACAGGCCGCAAACTCAAGTGCATGTACACGAACGAAAGGAGTTTAAGGGATAAGATGAGTGAATTAGAAGCTATGGCACAAAAAGATAACATGGATATCATCGGCATCACGGAAACATGGTGGACTGAGGAAAACGTCTGGGACACTGTGCTACCGGGATACAAACTATACCACAGAGACAGAGTGGCTCAAAAAGGTGGGGGCATTGCCATATACGTCAAAGAGGGAATTGAATCTACTGGAGAGAACATGCCACAACAGCCGGATAAGTTAGAGTCTCTATGGGTCAAAATTCCGGAAAGAAATGGATTGGAAACGAAGATCAGCATCTACTACCAACCCCCAGGGCAGTCCGAAGAAATTGATGGAGAAATGACGGACGAGATTAAACGCATCTGCATGGGAGGCAACACAGTTATCATGGGTGACTTCAACTATCAGGGGATAGATTGGAACCTACGCACCTCCGGCTGTGCTAGGGAGACCAAGTTCCTAGATGCTGAAGGCAATTGCTTCCTGGAACAACTTGTCAAGGAAAATAAAAGAGGAAATGCAATTCTGGACTTAATTCTAAATGGATTGTGAGGACCGGCACAAGGTGTAGAAGTAGAAAGAACGCTGGGAAATAGCGATCACAACATGATCTGCTTCGACCAGGATGCAGGGGCAAAACATTGGTCCAGAACTACGGCCATGGCCGTAGTTCTGGACCAATGGGAATTACAAAGGCATGAGACTCATGGTGGGGAAGAAGATTAAGGATAAGCACTGTAAAAACGCTAGAGCAAGCTCGGTCCCTTTATAAGGGCACAGTCACCGAGGCACAAAATCTATATATACTGCTTATCAACAAGGAATCCAAGAGGAAAAAGAACAAGGAACTGGCGTGGCTCACAGTAGAGGTAAAGGAAGTGATCAGAGACATGAAAACTTTGTTTAAGGAATGGAAAAGGACAAGAATGGATGAAAACTGGAATAAGCACAAACAACATCAACACAGGTGCCATAAGGCAGTAAAAGGACCACAATAGACTATGAGAAAAAATAGCCAATGAGGCAAAAAACTTCAAGCTATTCTTTTGATATATTAAGGGGAAACGGCCGGCGAAGGAAGCGATGGGACCGTAGGATGATCATGGAATAAAGGGAGTGCTAAAGGAGGACAAAGCAATCGCTGACAAACTGAACACATTTTTTGCATCTGTATTTACCAAAGAGGATATACACAGCATACCAGAACCCATCAGGCTATATGCTGGAAATGAAGATGGGAAACTGAAAGGGTTGAGTGTCAGTCTAAAAGAGGTATGCAGGCAGATCGATAGGCTTAAGAGCGATAAATCCCCGTGACCGGATGGCATCCTTCCGAGAATCATCAAGGAACTGAAAGGAACTATAGCTGAACTGCTTCAACTAATAGCTTCAACTATAGCTTCAACTAATTTGTTGATCAAATCGGGAAAGATTCCGGAAGACTGGAAGGTGGCGAATGTTACGCCGATCTTCAAAAAAGGTTCAATGGGAGATCCGGGAAACTACAGACCGGTGAGTCTGATCTTGGTATGGGAAAGATGGTAGAAGCGCTGATAAAGGACCGCATCATTGATTACCTTGACGGAGACGGTCTGATGAGGACCAGCCAGCACGGTTTCAGCAAAGGCAAATCTTGTTTGATGAACATGGTGCACTTCTTCGAGGGAGTAAACAGGCAGATAGACAAGGGTGACCCAGTTGACATTGTATATCTGGATTTTCAGAAGGCGTTCAACAAGGTTGCACATGAACGACTACTTTGAAAAATTGCGAGCCATGGAATCAAGGGTGAAATACTCACGTGGATTAAAATCTGGCTGTAGCATAGGAAACAGAGAGTGGGGTAAATGGACAATACTCAGACGGGAAGAGCATCACCAGTGGGGTGCCGCAGGGCTCGGTGCTTGGACCTGTGCTCTTCAACATATTTATAAACGATCTGGACATTGCCACTTTCCAGTCTTCCGGAATCCTTCCTGATTTGATCGACAGATTGGCTATTAGTTGAAGCAGTTCAGCTATTGCCCCTTTCAGTTCCTTGATTACCCTCGGATGGATACCATCCATTCCCGGGGATTTATCATTTTTAAGCCTATCAATCTGCCTGCATACCTCTTCTAGACTGATCATCAACCCTGTCAGTTTCCCATCTTCGTTTCCTGCGTATAGCCTGTCGGCTTCCGGTATGTTGTGTATATCCTCTTCGGTAAATACAGATGCAAAAAATGTGTTCAGTTTGTCGGCGATGGCTTTGTCCTCCTTTAGCACTCCCTTTATTCCATGGTCATCCAACGGCCCCACCATTTCCTTCGCAGGTCGTTTCCCCTTAATATATCGAAAGAACTGCTTGAAGTTGTTTGCCTCCTTGGCTATTTTTTCCTCGTAGTCTCTTTTGGCCCCTCTTACTGCCTTATGGCACCTGTATTAATATTGTTTGTGCTTTTTCCAGTTTTCGTCCGTTTTTGACCTTTTCCATTCCTTAAATGAAGTCTTCTTGTCTCTGATTGATTCCTTCACCGCTACAGAGAGCCACGCCAGTTCCTTGTTCTTTTTCCTCTTGGATCCCTTGTTGATACATGGTATATATAGATTTTGCACCACGGTGACTGTGTCCTTAAAAAGGGACCATACTTGCTCTAGCATTTTTACAGGAGCTTTAGAGTCTATGCCCCTTGCCTCCCCCCTCCCCCCATCTCTTTCTCTCTCTCTCTCTCTGACAAACAAAAATCTTTTAAAATACTTTTTGGTCCAGCCAGAGACCTACTCATTTAGTACAGCTAAAAACTTCTGCTAACTAGAAATTTTGTTGGGTCAGATATCAATTATTCAATTTGCTGTTATGATGGGCATTCAATAATTTATCTACCTGAGTTTGAAAGAAAGTAACAAGTATGTTGAAACAAGTCTGCATGTTGTGACATGTCTCAAGGTTACTCATGGACAGTTGTGGCTCAGTGTAAGTCTAACATTCCAAGAGACAGGATGTGAGGAGAGTCATCATGCAAATCAAATAAGAAACTGCTAGATTTGGAGCACTGTTCAGTGATAAACTTTATCACAAAAGAAGGGAAAAAGCCAAAGGAGATCCATGAATGCATGACTGCAGTTTATGGTGAGTCTGCCCCATCATCCTACAAAATAAAAGTTTAGAGCAAGCAGTTTAAGTGGGTAGAGAGTCCATTGAAGAGGACCCTCACACTGGAAGGCCTGGGGAAGCAACTTCCACAGAAATGTGCAAGAAAGTTGAGGATTTAATTATGTCAGATGAATTAAGGTTTTCCAAATAGCTAAAGAAATGGGCATCTCGGCAGGCACAGTTTGGAAAATAATTCATGAAAAGTTGGGTTCCAAGAATATGAACACCATGTCAGAAGGCCACAAGGATCCAATACTGTCAGGAGAACTTGGAGATGCTCTGTGAAGACCAAGTAAATTTTTTTCATTATTTAATAGTAATAATAACAATTTATATACCGCAGGACCGTGAAGTTCTTTGCGGTTTACAATGATTAAAAGATGCTAAAGATTGAGTGGATATAACAATGTTCTGCCAGTTTATAATGATTAAAAGATGCTACAAATTGAGTGGATTTAACAAAGTTAAAAGCTAGTGATTAACAGCTTTAGGGAATAGTTATTGTGGAGTGAGATTGTACTTTTAGTACATTTAGTGACTTTCATCATTTGTTAAACTTAGCCAGTCAATACTGAATATTGCTGGTTATTGCATGATATAGCTGGTAAACTTTTTGGTGCTGACTGCGATTATTCAGCTGAGATAACCAGTTGTCTCTTGAATATTTGTGCTTAAGTACTGACATGCTATTTAACCAGTCAGCAGCCATTTCTGGCTGGTGAACTACCTTTGAATATCAGGAAATAGGATCTCGAAGGCATAGGAAGGAATGGTAGATGATATGAATAGGCAGATTTGGACATGCCTGCCTTCATTTTGCTCTGTTCTGTTCAACTCATGGGGTAATTTTCTAAACACTCTTGTTGGGTTGTGTGGTGCAGTGGTTAGCGCTGCAGCCTTTGCACCCTGCCATTGTGGGTTCAATTCCCATGCTACCCCTTGTGAGCTTGGGCAAGTCACTTGATTCCCCCATTGTTCCAGGTACATTAGAAAGATTGTGAACAGAAAGGGAAAAATGCTTGAGTACCTGAATGTAAAGCATTTAGGCTGTAAGTGGTATATAAATGCTTATGTATACATATACATGTGCACATAAATGCCAATAATTTCCCAAAGTGCTATTCTTTAACTATCCCCTTTACTTACAAAGCAGGTAGTCGCAAGGGAGGCATACAAAATAGAGGAGCAAAGGCAGGACTCCCATTTATTTGCACAGCTTACAGAATACTTTCATCCCCCCCCCCCTTTTAAAAAAACATAGTGCAGTTTTTAGCGCCAGCTGCGGCGGTAACAGTTCCGACACTCACAGAATTCCTATGAACATCGGAGCTGTTACCACCGCAACTGGAGCTAAAAACCATGCTGCGGTTATATAAAAAGGGAGCACTGTATGTTGTGTGCATCCTTGTCATATTTAGGCACCTGCACTTATACCAGCTTTAGAATATTGCGTAGAATTCTGGAGGCCGCACCTTCAAAAAGATATAAAAAGGATAGAGTCGGTCCAGAGGAAGGCTACTAAAATGGTACGTGGTCTTCATAAGACATATAGGGACAGACTTAAAGATCTCAATATGTATACTTTGGAGGAAAGGCAGGAAAGGGGAGATATGATAGAGACTTTTAAATACCTATGTGGCATAAATGCACATGAATCGAGTCTCTTTCACTTGAAAGGGTATAGAATGAAGTTAAGAGGTGATAAGCTCAGGAATAATCTAAAGAAATACTTTTTTACAGAAAGTGTGGTGGATACATAGAACAATCTCTCAAAAGAAGTGGTGAAGACAGAGACTGTGTCTGAATTCAAGAAAACGTGGGATTTCTTAGCGAGGAAGAGATAATGGCTATTGCAGATGGGCAGACTCGATGGGCCATTTGGCCTTTATCTGTCTTCATGATTCTATGGCACAGGTTCCCTTAAAGAAAAGATTCCTTTTGTGTGTCCTTGCAGTGCTTGAATGGAGGTGCTCATTTATAGAATTGCCACTTTAGTGCATATAAAGGCCTATTCGTATTTCTATTAAAAACCTTTATTATAATACCCCTCCCCCCAAAAAATTCATTAATAAAGGATGGAACTTTCTAGATAAATAAAATTCTGCGCAAAAAATCGTAGCCAAGCTAAGGGGAAAAAATGCATGCCAATAAGGGAGAGATATGGATTAGAGAATGACACGGTGACAAAATTCATTACCGTTCCTGTGGATAACCGCGGGAAATAATCCCATGTCATTTTCTAGTGTCTATTTCAACCTCGGTCCTTTTACACCAGCATTCTTCAAAGCAAATTTGCGGGTCAGTGGTTGTGCCCAATTTTACTCTGATTCTTTCCTCTCTCCTTAAAGAATGACATGAAGATGGTTTCCCGCGGTTATCAGCGGGGACGGGAATGGTGATGAATTTTGTCACCGTCTCATTCTCTAATATGGATCAAGGCCATTAATATAGAAGTGAGAAGCCCCCCCTCCATTTTAATTTGTGCACTCAGGGAATTTATTTCACAGAGAATAAAAGCATAGTACATGAATGTCCTGCAAATGAATCGTCCTTTAAGGCCCTGACAGCTTTCCAAGAGTATGAAAAATCGGTGAGAAGAAAAACAAATAATATGGTGACAGCAAGTTGCTTTAATAAGGAGGTAACATAAAGGATAGAAGCTAACAGAGCACTCCTATGTGATTTGAAGATAAGGGTGGTTTTAATAAGTGTTTTATTTGATAATGTATTAGTGGATATATAATGTTTGTTACTTTTGTGTATGTACTGACTGTTACCTGCTTAGTTGTTAAGTGGGATAGAAAATTTTAAAATAAATAAATATCAATTTGATCCAGTATAGAGATGATTCAATGCTTTAGCAGAGTGATATAATAAAACTTCACTGTGGGGAGAAAGTTTAGTTCTACGTAATTTGAACGTAAGTTAATATGGTAATTAAAATGATTGCTACTTTAAGGTTAATCAATGAAATAATGACATTTATGTGCACATGTAAATGTAAATGCCCCAATTTATAAACAAAGAAAATGAAGGCAGATGAAGACCATGGCAAATCCAGTCTGCTCATCCATACCTTCTACTATCCCTTCCTCTCCCTTAGGGCCTCTTCTACTAAACCGCGCTAGCAGTTTTAGCGCCGGGAGCAGCTCTGAATGACCCGCGCTGCTCCCGATGCTCATAAGAACTCTATGGGAGCAGCCCAGGCCATTCAGCCGGCTCCCTGCGCTTAAACCGCTAGCGCGGTTTAGTAGAAGAGAGGGTTAGAGATCCTATTCCCCCGATATTCAAAGCTAGTGAACCAGCCACAAATGGCTGCTGACCAGTTAAATAGCAGTTTGGCACCTAACTGCAAATATTCAGCATGACATAATTGGTTATCTCTGATGAATATTTGTGGCCAGTGCTAAAAAGTCAACCAGTGATATTAAGCACTGACTGGCTAAGTTTAGCAGGCAGATCAGACTACAGAAATAGAAGGTCTATCTTTGCCCCAAATTAACTTAATCAGCCAGTGCTGAATATTTGTTTAGCCGGTTAAGTTTTGCACTGGCCAAAGAAACCTGGATATTCAATGCTGGTCACCAGAAACAGCCTGGCATTGCATGTCCAAGGTCAGTGCCAACCACGGCACTTATGCGGGCTGTCTCCCACATGCTGAATATCAGCCCCGATGTACATAACCCCAAGCTTTCTTGAAATCAGTTCCAGTCTTCATTCGTACCGCCTGCACTGGGAAGCTGTTTCACACATCCACCACCCTTTCCATGAAGAAGTAACGGGTGCCCATAAAGGGCTCCTTTTACAAAGGTACGCTAGCAATTTTAGCGCGCGCTTAGTGTGCGGTAAAATGCCACGCGCGCTAGCCGCTACCGCCTCCTCTTGAGCAGGTGGTAGTTTTTCAGCTAGCGTGCACTAATCCGATGTGTGCGCTAAAAACGCTAGCGCACCTTTGTAAAAGGAGCCGCAAAACACTCCTTGATTTTAAATGGTTACAAAATCAAAACTTATTGGAATATGTTTATAAATAAGATGAGTACAATAAGTATTAGAACGCTGTTCAAAACACTTCAACAGCTTCCAGTATATTTCTCAATCCCATTCACTCAAAGTCCTCAGCGACACCACCTGGGACTCAACAACTCTCATAGTCCGAGGCTTTATGTGTCCTCTCCTCATCGGACTCTCTTCAATGTTATTTTAATTTATTTAATTATTTTAACTTTAAATAATACTTTAAACCAGTAATAGTTTAAAAGTACATAGCTTAGTGGTCACAATGCAGGGAAATCAAGCAACGTGACAAAATGAGCAGGTGTTCCTCAAGTGGCCCCCAAAATCACTGGACATTACTGTTTGTGACTTTTTCCTTTGGGGGTACGTACCTCCACTACCTGCAATTATGGATGATCTGCAGGAACGCATCACTGAAGCTCTAACCGTTATCACGCCGGATATGCTTCAGAGAATCTGGTCCAAGTTCGATTATCGCATTGATGTTTGCCGAGTAATAGGTGGGGCGCAAATCAAGTGTATGTAATCAACAGATACCATATGAAACTTTACGAGTTGATGAAACTGCAGCCTCAAAGGTGAAAGAATATTCCAATAAATTTTAGTTTTGTAACCATTTAAAATCAAGGAATGTTTTTGTGGGCACCCTGAATTTCTTTAGCTTATTCCTGAGTCTGTCCCCTTTCACCTTCATCCTACGACCCCTCATTCTAGAGCTTCTTTTCAATGTCTATGCCAATATCAAACTGCACATGTGGTCAAAGAACAGCATGTAAAGAGATCATGGTTCAGTAGTTTGGATAGGAAGATATTCAGAGATCTTTACTACTGAATTCAGCTTTCCTGCTGCTCGTTTGGCTTTAACAGTAGGGAAGTTCTATAATGATGGCAAAGCTGCCAGGATGTACCTTTACGCCTTTTTTGAGCTTAATGAGTTCATAATGCTTTATCATTATTAAAGAGGCTATTTTTTTACTACAGAGAACAAAAGATTCCTTGTTCTCAGCTATCTTATCTTATTTCCATTGAAATAGAAAACCTCTGCCTATCTGATGTTCCACCATTTCATGGATTTTAACATATGCTCTGTAGGCCTCAGCACTTCTTTTTCCATGAAGACTTTCTAGAAAAACGTAGCCACAGAACAGCTAAATTCTGATTTAGCCACCTCTGTATTATGAATTAATTTGTTCGTCTCTTCAAATACTTTGCCTCTCAATACATATACCGCAAGGTATGTGAGGAGCTTTGGGAAAAAGATACAGTTTCAAGTACATTAAAATGTATTTTCATTTGCAGTTTTAATGCATATTACTGCAGTATATTTAACAGACTATTTACTAAGGTCTTAGAAACTGGCAGGGTCAGCTGACCTTGAACGTGCTCCTCCTATAGTTGCCCACTGTAGGAAAGTTGCAGCAACAGCAAAGCTGATTCCCAGAAAGGAGCCAGTGACGCCGTGGGTACAAAGCCAGGGGCTGATATTTGATTTCAAAGACAATGGATTTCATTTAAGGAGAATTCACAGACTACCTAATAATTACTTGATATGCTTAATTATAGAATCATCATAGGGCCATATCCAACTAAAAAAATAAAATAAAATTATATTCAGCACAGAAGAGGGGTGAAGGAATCCTTTTTGAACATGGCTTATAGTGAATTTGCATCACTACTGGAAATATCTCTAATATGAAAACATTGCTGCTGCTCCCTGTCCAGTCATAAACAGTATCAACAGAGAAGTACCTATGGAAGGATGAAGGGTTAAAGTTATACAAGGCAACTGCACTGCAATCATACACCTTCCACCTTCCACTGAAATGTCAACAGTACATTTTTCCTTATGGGGTGAAATAGTCTAGAGCAGTGGTTCCTAAACCTGTCCAAGGGGAACTCCCAGCCTGTCGGGTTTTCAGAAAATCTTCCATGAATATTCATGAGAGAGACATACAGTACATACAGTAGAGGAGGTATATGCAAATCTCTCTCATGAATATTCATGGTGGATATCCTGAAAACCCGACAGGCTAGGGGCACTGTTCTCTCTAAGCTGAACAGTAGACCTCCAAGTTCATTGCAGCCACTACTGGGGGGGGGGGGGTGCAGCTTCAATATTGTGTTTTCAGTCACTAGGGATAGACAGGCATTAGCATAGCAAGAGTAAGAGGAGCCAGGGATGTTGGCACCCCCCCCCCCACTACCACACACATGCCCTCCCTTCCCATCCCCGTACCTCTAAATGTTTTACTGCGTGAGCAGCTTCTCCGGTCTTCTGCGCACGCTGGCATTCCCTCTGATGTCACTTTTGGGCCCCGTAACCCGGAAGCAATTTCAGAGGGAGCCAGGCCTGTGCAAGCAGCGGGCTAGAATAGTTGCTTGCGCTGGCGAAGATTTTTAAAGAGGTATGTGGGAGGAGGGAGGGCGGGGAAGGGAGAGCGCGAGTGTGGTGTGAGGAGGCAGAGAGAAGACGGCGCCCAGGGCAGTCATCCCTCTGCCCCTTACTATGCCACTGCAGACAAGTTCCCAGGAGTCCTGAGGAACTTGTCTATCCCTCACTATTGAGAATGTGATGGTGAAACAGCGTTCCCCATTAGCAGGTCTATAAATGGAGGGCTCCTGCGCAGTTTAGATCAGTGGTCTCAAACTTGCGGCCCGGGAACCACATGCAGCCCGCCAGGTACTATTTTGAGGTATGTTTATCATAATTACATTACATTAGTGATTTCTATTCCGCCAATACCTTGCGGTTCAAGGCGGATTACAAAAGAAGTTATCTGGTCATTTCCAGAGGAATTGAAGAGAAGAGCGAGTTGCTTCAGAGAATTGGGATGAGTCGTGCGGTGTTAGTTTGTCTTCAAGGATTTCTTGAATAGCATGGTTTTTATTTCTTTTCTGAATGATTTGTAGTCTGGGGTCATTATCAGTAAATTGGAGAGTTGGTAGTCCAGTTTTGCTTCTTGTGTGGCTAGAAGGCTATCGTATAGTTTTTTTTCATTTGACGTCTCTGATTGGGGATGCATGAATGGTTTGTGGGTTCTTTTATGTCTGGTTGAGGTAGTTTGGATTAGGCGGTTGTTTAGGTAGGCTGGGATGTCTCTGTTTATGGTTTTAAATAGTAGGCAGTAGAATTTGAATTGTACTCTTGCTTGTATTGGGATCCAATGTGAGTCGAGGTATGTTGCCGTGATGTGGTCATGCTTCCTCAGTAAATAGATAGGTCTTAGCACTTTGTTTTGAACTGTTTGTAGTTGTTTTAACATGATTGTGGGGCAGGGGAGATAGAGTATGTTGCAGTAGTCTAGAACCCTGTCCTGGAGGACCACCAGGCAAATCAGGTTTTCAGGATAGCCCTAATGAATATGCATAGAGCAGATTTGCATGCCTGCCACTTCCATTATATGCAAATCTCTCTCATGCATATTCATTAGGGCTAGCCTGAAAATCCGATTGGCCTGGTGATCCTCCAGGACAAGGTTGGGAACCACTGGTCTAGAAAACCTAGGACTAGGGACTGGACCAAGAGCTGGAATTGTGTTCTGTCGAATAATTTTCGAACTTGCCTCAAGTTTCTCAAAAGTAAAATAAAAGTTTCTTGATCAAATGTCTCTTTAGCTA
Organism: Geotrypetes seraphini; assembly: GCF_902459505.1. NCBI lineage: Eukaryota > Metazoa > Chordata > Amphibia > Gymnophiona > Dermophiidae > Geotrypetes > Geotrypetes seraphini. The sequence continues at coordinate 109,305,640 of NC_047085.1, forward strand.
TAAATTACAATATTATTATTAAGACTTAGCCAAAAGGAAAGATTTATAAACTATAAAGAGTTTTACCTCATGCAAAACTGTCATCTAATATAATAAAACGCTAGGCCGCGCATGCGTACTTCCTATGTGTGCGCCGGTTTTCCGTGAGCTGTAGCAACACATAGGAAGTGCGCATGCGCGGCTTACAATCTGTCCTGCTCCCTCTTCAAAGACGCAGCGGTCACCGCCTCTCCACTCTCTCTCTTCCTCCTCCCCCCCCGAGCCGGATTTCGACCGCCCTTCCGGGTTTTAAGTTGGGCACTGCTTTTCCTGCGGCGTGGCGGCCCGAGTCGGATGTCGGCCACGGCGGCCCAAGTCAAATGTCGGCCGCGGCAACTGCTAGCCGTGGCGGCTGTCGGTGGCTGCAGGCCACGGCAGCCAAACCCGGAAAACACATAAGTAGGGCATGGAGTTAAGAAGCAATGTATGGGGGGAAGGCAAATACTGCACAGGGAAGTGGGGTGGGAGGGAAATGCTGCAACACACGGAAATGGAGGGCAGAAAAGGGGTTGATGGACAGGGGAAGAGGTGCTGATGAACAGGGAGGGGGGGGGCAGAAAAATAAAGACAGGCCTACTGCTGGACAGGGGGAGTAGGGGGAGGTAAAACAAAGGGAGAAGGGCTTCTGCTGGATAAGGTGGGCAGTGATAGGGTGGTGGAGGACACAGGGGAGGTAAAAGGAAGGGAGAATGGACAGGGGGAGCAGGCAAGGGGTGGTAGTGGACAGCCAAGGAAAAAAAAAATAAAAAAAACAGACAGAAATACAGAAAGCGACTAAGGAGAGAGAAAAAAAATAAAAACAGACACACACATATATATTCTAGCACCCGTTTCTTTAATAAGAACATTAACTATTTTTTTTTTTTATGAGGCCTTCCAAGTACCTACAAATCCAAAATGTGGCCCTGCAAAGGGTTTGAGTTTGAGACCACTGGTTTAAAAGGAACAGTGGCTGGTATTCTTCTAGGGCAGGTTTGAGAACCACCACTGATTCGTTCTTTCCCCAAACCTCAAAACAATGAATTTTCCCACTGTCTAAATATCCAAGTTGCGCAATAGTCATGATTCACAAATCTCTGTCTCTCTCTCTCTCCATCATGCTGGCTGCTATGAAGAATAAGGATCCTAATTAAACTCCATCTTCTTTTGAAGAAATAGTATTTAAGTTTACTAAGTATAATAATTTGTTCTTTGACAATGTCTTTATATTGATAACTTGTGAAGATGCAATTTCATATGGATTTAATTTTTGGTGTTCAAGTGTGGAGGAAGATTTGAAATCACCAAATTGCACTAACATTGTATCACGTGCTGAAGTTATCTACCTTTCAGTATAACATGTACTTAACCCGCACATCTTGTTGACAGTTATGTGTGGAACAAAACAAGAAAAAGAGCATGCAGTCTCTCAGAACATTAATGTATCTGTATTAAGAGGATAATTCTAGAACAGGATGCCTAGATTTAATAGGCAGGGAGGCACCTATGTGTCTTTATTAAAACACAGTATATCCTGCAGTAAGATACTGTTAAAAGATCTCACATGTAAAACATTCAGTATCTTGATCTAAATCTTGATTTAAAAACATTATACAGATCGGGATGGTGCAGACAAAATACACAAGGGGGGACTTTTCTTGAAGCAGCCTACGGGCGAATCATGTCAAAATGACAGGTCCCTTCCCGATGTGAACAAGAGAACAATATTATGAAAAGAAGATAAGTTTTAACACTATCAGTTTAAAGTTTATTAAGTTTTATAAGTGATAAGTTATAGATAGAGCACATGTGCAGTAGAATTTGAATTGTACTCTTGCTTGTATTGGGATCCAATGTGAGTCGAGGTATGCTGCCGTGATGTGGTCATGCTTCCTCAGTGAATAGATAAGTCTTAGCAGTGGCGTACCAAGGGGGGGGGGCTGGGGGGGCGGTGCGCCCCGGGTGCCAGCCCTAAGGGGGTGTTCCCGGCCTTGCCGTTCAGTCCCCCGCCACCCCCGAAGGACCGCTCGCCCCACTGACCTTCCTTCACCACCTGTGAAGCAGCCCGCAGCAGGATCGCGAAGTCAGCGTCAGCGATCCCTGCGCTGCTTCCTGCGCCGCGATCCCACCCCTCCTCTGACGTCAGAGGAGGGGCGGGACCGTGGCGCAGGAAGCAGCGCAGGGATCGCTGACGCTGACTTCGCGATCCTGCTGCGGCTGCTTCATAGGTGGTGCGGGGAGGCCAGGGGGGCGAGCGGTCCTTTGGGGTGGGTCGGGGCATCAGGCCTTCAGGGTGGGGCAGGCAGGCAAGCAGGCTTTCAAGGGGGAGGGGGTGACAGGCAGGCTAGCAGGCCTTCAAGGGGGGACAGGCCTTCGGGGGGGGGTGCAGACCTTCAAGGGGTGCAGGCCTTCAAGGAGGGCAGGCAGGCCTTCAGGGGGGGTGCAGGCCTTCGGGGGGGTGTAGGCCTTTGGGGGGGTGCAGGCCTTCAAGGGGGTGCAGGCCTTCAAGGGGGGAAAGGCAGGCAGGCCTTCAAGGGGGGGACAGGCCTACAAGGGGGGACAGGCCTACAAGGGGGTGGGACAGGCCTTCAAAGGGGGGGTGCAGGCCTTCAAGGGGGGGTGCAGGCCTTCAAGGGGGAGACAGGCCTTCAAGGGGGGGAAAGGCAGGCAGGCCTTAAAGGGGGGACAGGCCTACAAGGGGGGGACAGGCCTACAAGGGGGTGGGACAGGCCTTCAAGGGGGGGGACAGGCCTTCGGGGGGGTGCAGACCTTCAAGGGAGTGCAGGCCTTCGGGGGGGGGTGCAGGCCTTCAAGGGGGTGCAGGCCTTCAAGGGGGGGAAAGGCAGGCAGGCAGGCCTTCAAGGAGGGGACAGGCCTACAAGGGGGGGAGAAGCTACAAGGGGGTGGGACAGGCCTTCAAGTGGGGGACAGGCCTTCGGGGGGGGTGCAGACCTTCAAGGGAGTGCAGGCCTTCGAGGGGGGGGGGTGCAGGCCTTCAAGGGGGTGCAGGCCTTCAAGGGGGGACAGGCCTTCAAGGGGGGGACAGGCAGGCAGGCAGGCCTTCAAGGGGGGACAGGCCTACAAGGGGGGGGGTAGAAGCTACAAGGGGGTGGGACAGGCCTTCAAGTGGTGGACAGGCCTTCGGGGGGGTGCAGTCCTTCAGGGGGGTGCAGACCTTCAAGGGGGGGACAGGCAGGCAGGCCTTCAAGGGGGGGACAGGCCTACAAGGGGATGGGACAGGCCTTCAACGGGGGGTGCAGGCCTTCAAGGGGGGACAGGCAGACCTTTAAGGGGGGACAGGCCTTTGGGGGGGGACCATGATTTAGAAGTACACGGAGGGAAGGGGGTGTTCAAAGAAACGTGCATATGCCAAACTTTGGGGGGGGGAAGAAATAATGGGTCTGAAAATAGAGGAGAGGGAGAGAGATGATGGACCATGGGATTTAGGGAGGGAAGGAACAGAAAGGGAGAGAAATTGGACACAAGGGATGGTGTGGAGGAGGGATAGAGATACTGGATAGGAGGGTAATTAGGAAAAGAAAGGGAGAGATGGTGGACTCTGGGATGGTGGGGAAGGAGGGAGAGATGCTGGATGAAAGGGCATTTAAGAAAAGGTGGATCTGTGGAGGGAGATGAAAAAAAGGAAAGATACCAGACTTCCTGGGAAGGGAAGGGAAATGGAAAGGGAGGACAGAGTTGGCAGATGGATGGTTAGCATGCAGAAAGAAGGAGACCCTGGCAAGCAAGTTATCAGAAGAAAACCAGAGCCTTGGACCAACAAGATTTGAAATATAACCAGACAACAAAAGGTAGAAAAATTAATTTTATTTTCTGTTTTGTGATTATAATATGTCAGATTTGAAATGTGTATCCTGACAGAGCTGGTGTTGGACTGCAAACGTGAGCTAGGATTTAACAGAGAGAGGAAAAGTCCTTTTTGTTTCTTTATTTTATTTACACCACAGCGCCAGTGTGGTTAGGAGAAGCCAAAGGGGGTGAAAAAGCTATAAAACCCACCAGGAGTTTTGAAAAAAATCACCCAACTGGGCAGGAAAATTGAATTGAAAAACCAATTCAATAGGGCTGAATCGAATCAAAATTTTTTTTCCTGTATCTGGCAGCATTAGTTTGCGCTACTGTCTTAGACTTTAGGACCTGGGATTGGGGAGAGATGGCATCCTCAGTACTTTATAATGCAAGTGAAACGAGGATTTGGTCAGACTTTTGAAGGGTCTGCAGAAAAAAAATATTGTATAGGCCAGGGACATGAGACAGTAGGAAATGGGAACTTTTCTTCCTTCTATTTTTGTGAATGGAAAGGCTGAGGATGTCAGAGAGTTCAGTTAAAATATGTGCTTTATAAGAAAATATAATAATGTGTTTTATAAAGTTTATAGCATAGCTGGCCTACCCAGTGAGGTGTTCCTAGTGGTGATGGTGGCAGCGTGTCAATGTGTTGAGAGGAAGAGGTGGTCTGGGAAATTCTGCTGAGCAAACTCCGGGCCCATTTCCACCCCCCAGTTAGTCCACTCCACTCAACTGGTTCACACACTGAGTGGGTCTTTGGGTGTTGTTTTGGGATCTCTTCCAGTGGTTTATCTTCTTCTGGTCCAAGGAAGGAAACTTTGTTATCCTTAGCAAGGACCTACAGAATATGTTTGTAACAGCGCTGCTTGTGTGGCATTAGGCTATGTAGTGATCGAAAGAAAAAAACAGACCTTTGCACATTTTTGCACTATATGGTGGGTGTATGAGGAGATTCACATTTCCTGCACAGCTAAGTCCATGTGAAGTTACCTTGTGCTGTATTTGACATCTAGCAAGGTCTCTGTTTGAAAGGAAAGATCTAAACTTAAAAATGAAGTGGCCAGAAGTTATGGTAAAAGCAGATAGTGTAGCTGGTTTTAAGAAAGATTTGGACAAATTCCTGGAGGAAAAGTCCATAATCTGTTATTAAGACATGGGGGAAGTGTCTGCTTGCCCTGGATCGGTAGCATGGAATGTTGCTACTCTTTGGGTTTTGACCAGGTATTAGTGTCCTGGATTGGCTACCATGAGAATGGGCTACTGGGCATGATGGACCATTGGTCTGACCCAGTTAGGCTATTCTTATGTTATGTTCTCATCTGTAGGGGCCTTTGTTTTCACTTCTTATTTTAATGTATTTTTTTTCTGGGAAGTTATCAGTGTTTTTTATAATGGGAACAAAAATGGAAGAGAATTAATGTGTGTGGGATGAGGGGGTAACTAATTTCTTCAGCTAAATAATTCAATCCACTTCAAACAGACATAGGAGAACTCACGCACCATTCACACACCCTCCAACCAAAAACGTCAAAAGAAAAAAACTGTTCGACAACCTCCTAGCCATTCGAGCTGCAACACTCGACCCCCAACTCTACAACCAATTGACATCGACCACAGACTGCAAAACCTTCAAAAAGAAATAAAAACCCTTCTATTCAAAAAACACATAAAACCGAACTAACACAATCAGAACTGTCCCAAGCATCACCTGCAACTACTCCATATGTACTTCTGATGTCATGACAATTCAGACATAATTTATGTTATGTTATGTTTGGAATATAAGAAAATTTTCACTGCCTGTTTCTATTCTGACCATTTATTCTGTTTCATGGTCATTACAAAAAATATTTTTTTACATAGGGGGGGTGTCAAAAAATGATGGGCCCCGGGTGCCACATACCCTAGGTACGCCACTGAGTCTTAGCACTTTGTTTTGAACTGTTTGTAGTTGTTTTAACATGGTTTAAGATTTTATTTGGATACTGAATGTTTTATAAAAACACAAGCACGTCTTTCAGAATCGTGCCTACATTGAAGGGGATGGGGAGGGGAAGGGGGACAGTTTTACCTGTTCAGAAGCAGGCAAAAGTGTTAGTGTGTACAGAACTGTATATTTTCACGTATGCATTTTACAGACCATGTTAGTAAACCACTGAGAACCCATGCTCAGGTCTAGGATAACTGACGTGAGGACACTAAGGGAAAGCAAGGAGGACCTCGACAACGGAGACAACGATCCAAATGAACAAGTCGTGAGGAAAAGATGTCAATCACTCAGTAGTGGATTACCCAAAATGCACTTTATTGCTGAACATCATAATATAAATAGATAGACTCAACACTGACAGTGTTTTGGCGAGTCTGCCTTTGTCAAGAAACTTCACATGCAGAGCTGTTATCATGTGCTCTTAATAGCATAAGCTGCACTTGGCAATGTTGGTAGACGCTGGAACATGGGTGAAGAATTCTCAGGTGACTCGGTGAAATCTCTACGTCACGAAGGCAGAATCGCCAAAACACTGTCAGGGTCGAGTCTATTTGTTTACATTGTGCTGTTCATCAATAAAGTGCATTTTGGATCATCTACTGCTGAGTGATCAACATCTTTTCCTCACAATTTTTCTTTCGGCTAGGACAGGGGTAGGTAATTCCGGTCCTCGAGAGCTGGAACCAGGTCAGGTTTTCAGGATATCCACAATAAATATGCATGAGATAGATTTGCATCTCAAGGAGGCAATGCATGCAAATCCATCTCGTGCATATTCATTGTGGAGATCCTGAAAACCTGACCTGGCTCCGGCTCTCGAGGACCGGAATTGCCTACCCCCTGGCTGCAGTCATCTGATCAAGGGACAGCTGAATGTGGGGCAGTTCATTTGCCTTTATCGCATCGTTTCTTTTAATATTCCCAAAGAGAAAGCCCGTTTGGCTTGTTGATATTGAAAATGGATCCAGAAGAATTCTTATATGTGGCAGAACAAGTTGGCTGCAAATTCTTCTCCCCTTTTCCAAAACCATAGAGCAGTTTTTAGCGTCGGCTGCGGTGGTAACACCTCCGATGCTCATAGAAATTCTATGAGCGTTAGAGCTGTTACTGTCATGGATGGTGCTAAAAACCTCACTATGGTTTTGTAAATAGGGATGGGGGGTCTGTAAGCATCTGGCACCTGGTACATGAACAGCACATTTGCAATAGCCCCTAAACTGTTCTATTCTATAGCATTTATAGCCCACACTAATCTCAAATTAGATTCTTGGCAGATAACAACACTTAAAACATTATGGCCCTCTTTCACTAAGGTGCGCTAAATGCTAACGTGTGCATGTTAATCTAAATCAGTGGTTCCCAAACCTGTCCTGGGGGACCCCCAGCCAGTCAGGGTTTCAAAATATCCCTAATGAATATGCATGAGAGAGATTTGCATACCTGTCACTTCCATTATATGCAAATCTCTCTCATGCATATTCATTAGGGATATCTTGAAAACCTGACTGGCTGGGGACCCAGGACAGGTTTGGGAACCACTGGTCTAAATATATAATAATAAATATAATATATATAATAAAATTACACTATCAAACTGGCTTCAAAAAGTGCTATTAAGTGAACGCTCAGACCCACAACCTGAACTCTAGTGATTTTTCACGGAGCTAATTGCAAATGAGACCATCATAGCATGTTCACCGTCTCTGCCACCTGCTTCCCAGAGAAAGTATGACAGCAGTTTAGAATTTAAGAATGTACCCGGAGCAGTTGCAGAACTGAATTTTTGCCACCATGCAATACAGATAAGTAACAACCTTCTTATCTATGTAGAGTTTTTAGGTGTAATGGGAAGCAGGTGGCAGAGACAGTGAACATGCTATGATGATCTCATTTGCAACTGGCTCTCTGAAAAATCACTAGAATTCAGGTTGTGGGTCTGAGCGTTCACTTAATAGCACTTTTTGAAGCCAGTTTGATAGTGTGATTTTATTATATATATTATATTTATTATTATCTACTAGCTGATGGCCCGGCGATGCACGGGTATTTAATTATAGCAATAACACTGTAAATGGATTCAACTAAAGATACTTTATAGTGGTGAATGAAATTATTTTTTTACAGCTAAATAAAAAGTACAATATTCAAATTATAATGTGAAATATTTGACAAAATGAATACAATACAACTAACGCAAAACGTGATTATAAACAACATTTTTAGTTTCACCTCCTGGAGCAAGAACATATAAATTATTGGGTGAATCCATCCTTGAGCAATCAACATAGAGTTGTGGGCCACGAGACCCCCAGAACATATCACCCCAGGTAGTGAGGGATCTGCATACCAAGTTTCGTTCAAATCGGTCAAGCCGTTTTTGAATTACTGTGAGAATGGCAGCTTTTTACATTTTTTCCATTGACATGAATGGGTGAAATCTGATTTACTGTTTGTAGCTCCGCCCACGTGTGCAGGTGGGCCGCGAGACCCCCAGAACATATCACCCCAGGTAGTGAGGGATCTGCATACCAAGTTTCGTTCAAATCGGTCAAGCCGTTTTTGAATTACTGTGAGAATGGCAGCTTTTTACATTTTTTCCATTGACATGAATGGGTGAAATCTGATTTACTGTTTGTAGCTCCGCCCACGTGTGCAGGTGGGACACGAGACCCCCAGAACATATCACCCCAGGTAGTGAGGGATCTGCATACCAAGTTTCGTTCAAATCGGTCAAGCCATTTTTGAATTACTGTGAGAATGGCAGCTTTTTACATTTTTTCCATTGACATGAATGGGTGAAATCTGATTTACTGTTTGTAGCTCCGCCCACGTGTGCAGGTGGGCCGCGAGACCCCCAGAACATATCACCCCAGGTAGTGAGGGATCTGCATACCAAGTTTCGTTCAAATCGGTCAAGCCGTTTTTGAATTACAGGGAGAAAGGCAGCTGTTTACATTTTTTCCATTGACATGAATGGGTGAAATCTGATTTTCTGTTTGTAGCTCCGCCCACGTGTGCAGGTGGGCCGCGAGACCCCCAGAACATATCACCCCAGGTAGTGAGGGATCTGCATACCAAGTTTCGTTCAAATCGGTCAAGCCGTTTTTGAATTACTGTGAGAATGGCAGCTTTTTACATTTTTTCCATTGACATGAATGGGTGAAATCTGATTTACTGTTTGTAGCTCCGCCCACGTGTGCAGGTGGGCCGCGAGACCCCCAGAACATATCACCCCAGGTAGTGAGGGATCTGCATACCAAGTTTCGTTCAAATCGGTCAAGCCGTTTTTGAATTACTGTGAGAATGGCAGCTTTTTACATTTTTTCCATTGACATGAATGGGTGAAATCTGATTTACTGTTTGTAGCTCCGCCCACGTGTGCAGGTGGGACACGAGACCCCCAGAACATATCACCCCAGGTAGTGAGGGATCTGCATACCAAGTTTCGTTCAAATCGGTCAAGCCGTTTTTGAATTACTGTGAGAATGGCAGCTTTTTACATTTTTTCCATTGACATGAATGGGTGAAATCTGATTTACTGTTTGTAGCTCCGCCCACGTGTGCAGGTGGGCCGCGAGACCCCCAGAACATATCACCCCAGGTAGTGAGGGATCTGCATACCAAGTTTCGTTCAAATCGGTCAAGCCGTTTTTGAATTACAGGGAGAAAGGCAGCTGTTTACATTTTTTCCATTGACATGAATGGGTGAAATCTGATTTTCTGTTTGTAGCTCCGCCCACGTGTGCAGGTGGGCCGCGAGACCCCCAGAACATATCACCCCAGGTAGTGAGGGATCTGCATACCAAGTTTCGTTCAAATCGGTCAAGCCGTTTTTGAATTACTGTGAGAATGGCAGCTTTTTACATTTTTTCCATTGACATGAATGGGTGAAATCTGAATTTATGTTTGTAGCTCCGCCCACGTGTGCAGGTGGGCCGTGAGACCCCCAGAACATATCACCCCAGGTAGTGAGGGATCTGCATACCAAGTTTCGTTCAAATCGGTCAAGCCGTTTTTGAATTACTGTGAGAATGGCAGCTTTTTACATTTTTTTCCATTGACATGAATGGGTGAAATCTGATTTTCTGTTTGTAGCTCCGCCCACATGTGCAGGTGGGCCGCGAGACCCCCAGAACATATCACCCCAGGTAGTGAGGGATCTGCATACCAAGTTTCGTTCAAATCGGTCAAGCCGTTTTTGCGTGATCGCGGCACATACACACACACATACATACATACACACATACATACATACACACATACATACATACACACATACATACCTCCGATTTTATATATATAGATTTAAGGTGATCAGTAATAGAGCTGTGAGTTTATCACCATTGGGTAATTTGAATCTCCCTAGCTTATAGTGCATGTTAGTCTATGGACACGTTAGTGTTTAGCATGCGCTAATTCGATTAGCCCGCGCTAATTGGTTAGCGCACCTTGGTAAAAGAGGGGGTATATCTAAACTTTTATCAGTTCACATATTACAATATAAATCAATTAAAAATAGTGAGTTTTTATGAGTTTATGAAAAATATAATATGAAGAAATTCTCCTCATTTTAGTTAAAAGAGCAATCCAAACCTTAGTACTCATATGCTCAGACTCCAAACAAATAGGTTTGATTGATGGATTACCAAGCTTCAGAGACTGCTGAAAACAAGAAGCAACCTGGCTTGCAGGAAAAGATAGATACCTCAACAAACCCTCTGGTCTCATGCCATGTAGAAATTGGTATATCAATACAATCGTCTTAAAAGTAACTCTTTTCAATCGTCAACTAATGCCATTGACTTAGGGCTCCTTTTACGAAGCCGCGTTTGCAGCTTTATCGCACACAGCTTTTTATCGCACGCTAACCCCCTGCACTGGCCGAAAAACTACCACCTGCTCAAGAGGAGGTGGTAGCGGCTAGCGTGGCCGGCAAATTAGCGCACGCTATTACACGCGTTAAACCTCTAACGCGGCTTTGTAAAAGGAGCCCTTAAAAGTGGAGTGATCTGATCATTTTTCTTTACTTTTTTCTTTTTTTTTTCGTTTTGAAAATCAGGTATTTTGAAGTAACTGCAACCTATTTCTCAAATTCAATGTAATACACAGGACCAAGCATATTATGGTTTTTGGAATTTTTCAATTTTCAGAATGATAATATTAAGTCCGAAAAGGACAGACCATAAGACCATAAAATTGCCCCCAAACTTTTTTTAAATTTCAAAATAAGGCAAACATTAAACACTTCAAGCACTTCAAACACAAATTTGCCTCTACTGGCTGACCTGTCCTTGCCTCAAATTTTCATGTAGGACAGATATAAAATAAAATATAGGACTGTACATCCCAACAATCTTCATAGTTTCCATGTTTAGTCATCTGTACTCTTTCAGAAAGACTGAGGAAAGAGTCACACTATTCACAAAGGTCCCCTTTGGGGGGACACGGACAATTTTTGGAGGAGTTATAACAGTGGTTTTTTACACGTTACTAACACAAGCTAATTTCTTCACCGCTGGGGAACTATAATAAGGTCTAACCATCCGACTTACAGATAAGTAATCACATTTGAAACTTTTAATTATAACAGGATGGTGAGGGGACAGTGAATATCAATGATGGTCCCCCAATGAACCCCATTTCGGTGATATCACCAGTCACGGGTGTTGGTTCTGAGATATTCACAATATTTAATTAAGAATTATACATTATAAAGAGTAACTGTGATTATAGTACATATTGGTTTATCCCCTTTAACAAAGTACACATATTACTGAGGAGTCGCAAACATTAAACACTTCGATCACTTCAAACACAAACTTGTTCCAATCTATGGTACTGGAGCAGTACCTTAAATGAAGCTTTAACATGCATCATCTTTAGTCACACATAGTCTTTCTTAGCCAAAAACGTCTAACATGCATCCTCTTCTGTCTGTAATTGGCTATCTTACGATGGTGCAGAAACAGTGGCAGTCTTTTTAAAGTCTTCTTCCAGTGTCATCTGTCTAATTAAATGTTTCTCTTTCTTGTTAGCATAATAGTCCACAGGAAGATGACATACACCTTTGAAACATCAAGAATGTTGGCTTTTGCCAGTCACTGCCAATTTTAATCTGTGTGTGCCTGCAGCATTGGTACATATAAGCTATGTTCCTTTGTGTCCTTAAAACCAGATGGCACTCATTCATCAGCTGTTGTCAGTGTTTTTCTAGGAACATTGCACCAGTTGAGAGCTGTTTCATCAGCATTGTAAATTTGTTCAGGTCCAAGGTTTCCATCAGATAGCCTCTTAGCAAATTCATCAATGTAACTTTCAGCTGCCTCATGATCAGCAGAAGCTTTTTCACCACAGATTTTGAGATATTTAACACCATGGCACTTAAATGTCTGCAGCCAACCTTCTGCATATTCACACTCACTGTCAATGTTCAGTTCTTGATGGTATTTTTCGGCTTGTTTCATTGCCATCAAACCAGTCAATGGCATGTGTTCATTCCTTTTTTTGCTGAACCCACTCAATACAATGTAATGCTTTTTACTAATTTCTGGTCATTACTCTCACTGTAAAATTTCAACAAATTATCCTTCTGTTTTTTAAAGTCATAAATGGTTGTTATTCTCACACCATATTCTTCAATTAGGCCTGGATACACTAAAGATACTGACTGGACCCTTGGGAGGGGCCTTAGCCATCTGAGCCAATCAGGACCTTAGGCTCCTCCCTCTGTATCCCATGTGATGCACAGGGCAGGGCCTAAGGTCTGACGCAAAATATCTGTGCCATTGGAAGAAAAAAAAAGACCCCCCTTTCTTTCTTTCTCTCTCCCTGTCCCCCCCCACCACTGTCTTTCTTTCTTTCTCCCTGCCCCCCCCCCCAGCCACCACCGTCTGCCCCCTCCCCCAGCTGCCACTGCCGATTTCTTCTTGCTTCCCCGCCGCAGCAAAAGCCAGGCGCATACAGCCACTGCACAAGTGCTGGGCCCACAAGCCTCCTTCCCTGACATCAATTCTGACATCGGAGAGGACGTTCCAGGCCAGCCAGGCATCAATTGGCTTTTGCAGTGTCGAGGAAACAGGGAGAACGCAAAGGCTACGTGAGTCGATCATGGAGCCCGGAATGGGCTCCAGCGATCGACTTGCGTTGCCCTTGCGATTGCGATCGTCGATCGCGATCAACCTTTAGGGCACCCCTGGCCTAGAATGTTAATAGGCAATTAATCAAATTTTTTATAAAACCTTGAAACCTTGAAATTTTAGCTGCCAAATTTCAGACCATCTTCAAGCTTCACTAGGTTTTTCTTTGTTTTATTCACCCCATCCGGGGTGTTTACTCTATTGCAGGTTTTGGTATCATCTGACAGTCCTTCAGCAATATCACTTATAAAAATGTTACAAAGAACAGGCCCAAGAGCAGAACCTTGAGGCACACCACTGGTAATATCCCTTTCCTCAGAACGATCTCCATTAACCACTACACTCTGTCATCTTCTGCTCAACCAGTTATTGACTAACCCATCACTTTGGAGCCCATACTGAGGGCATTCAGTTTATTTATTAGACGTCTCTGTGGTACACTGCCAAAGGCTTTCCTAAAATCTAAATACACCATATCTAGTATACTCCCTCTATCCAAATCTCTGGTCATCTAGTCAAAGAAATTGATCAGGTTTGTCTGACAAGACCTACCTCTAGTGAATCCATGTTTTCGCTGGTCCTGTAATCCACCAGATTCCAGAAACTTCACCATTTTCTGTTTTAAAAGCGTTTCCATTAATTTGCTTACCACAGAAGTCAGATTTACTGGGCTGTAATTCCCGGTTCACGGAAGTTTCGCCCCCCACATTTCGCCCCCAGCAATTCGCCCCTCACATTTCGCCCCCGCACATTTCGCCCCCCGGATGTTTCGCCCCCACACATTTCGCCCCCGCACATTTCGCCCCCCGGATGTTTCGCCCCCACACATTTCGCCCCCGCACATTTCGCCCCTGAGTGTCAGACTATTCCTCTCGCAGGCGATTTCTTTGCCGACACGACGGCAGGCTACAAATTCAAAGTGCACAGCTGGCTGTTCTCACTGCCTCTAATGTCGGCCCTGCAGCTCCGGACTTCCCCACACCTGCTCTCTCCCCCCCCCCCCCCGATCACTATTATTTTAAATGTTATGGCAGCCACTGTATCCATCGGAGGAGACTTCTAACCTCGGCCATGAAGTTGCTGTTGCAGGAAGAGTTCCGGGGCAGGCCAGGTCCCGCGTTGGGGGGGAGGGGGAGGGAGGAAGAAAGAAGATGGGGGAAGCAAGACTCGCTGTCTCCTGCTGCCTCTCTAGCGGCAGAGTGGCACACAAGGCTGCCTGCCTGGTTGGCTGACGCGGCTGTCTCCCCTTCTCTAGCAGCAGAGCGGCGCAGAAGGCTACCTGCCTGGTCCCGTGCCACTTCCCGCGAGAACAGAAGAGGCGCGGGACCAGGCAGGCAGCCTTGTGCACTGCTCTGCCGCTATAGAGATAGCTGCATCCAGCAAGGGAAGATGCCAGAATTAAAATAAGGGGATGGAGGGTGGTTTGGGTATTCGCTCCATAATCCGCAGCTGCTGCCGTAGCCACTTGCTTTCTTGTCAGGGCTGCGCCGCCATGCTGGGATCCTCAGTGGCTTCCAGTTTCGATGGCTGCTGCTCGCATCTGGCCTGCGGGGAAGCTTCTGATCGTGTGGGAAGCAAGACTCGCTGTCTCCTGCTGCCTCTCTAGCGGCAGAGTGGCACACAAGGCTGCCTGCCTGGTTGGCTGACGCGGCTGTCTCCCCTTCTCTAGCAGCAGAGCGGCGCAGAAGGCTACCTGCCTGGTCCCGTGCCACTTCCCGCGAGAACAGAAGAGGCGCGGGACCAGGCAGGCAGCCTTGTGCACTGCTCTGCCGCTATAGAGATAGCTGCATCCAGCAAGGGAAGATGCCAGAATTAAAATAAGGGGATGGAGGGTGGTTTGGGTATTCGCTCCATAATCCGCAGCTGCTGCCGTAGCCACTTGCTTTCTTGTCAGGGCTGCGCCGCCATGCTGGGATCCTCAGTGGCTTCCAGTTTCGATGGCTGCTGCTCGCATCTGGCCTGATCGTGTGGGAAGCAAGACTCGCTGTCTCCTGCTGCCTCTCTAGCGGCAGAGTGGCACACAAGGCTGCCTGCCTGGTTGGCTGACGCGGCTGTCTCCCCTTCTCTAGCAGCAGAGCGGCGCAGAAGGCTACCTGCCTGGTCCCGTGCCACTTCCCGCGAGAACAGAAGAGGCGCGGGACCAGGCAGGCAGCCTTGTGCACTGCTCTGCCGCTATAGAGATAGCTGCATCCAGCAAGGGAAGATGCCAGAATTAAAATAAGGGGATGGAGGGTGGTTTGGGTATTCGCTCCATAAAGAGTGAGAGAGAGAGAACGGAGGAACGCTCAGGGGCGAAATGTGCAGTACACATAATCAGGGGCGAAATGTGCGGGGGCGAAATGTGCGGGGGCGAAACATCCGGGGGGCGAAATGTGTGGGGGCGAAATGTGTGGGGGCGAAATGTGTCTGGGGGCGAAATGTGGGGGGCGAAATGTGAGGGGCGAATTGCTGGGGGCGAAATGTGGGGGGCGAACCTTCCGGATCCCGTAATTCCCTACTTCTTCCTTACTTCCCCCTTTGTGTAGAGGGACCACATCTTCCCTTCTCCAGTCCTCCAGTACCATTCTCGACTTTAGAGAAGCATTGAAAAGGTCAGTCAGCAGAGCCACCAGAATATCCCTAAGTTCCATCAGTACCCTTGTATGTAGACCATCTAGCCTCATTGCTTTCTCTACCTTTAATTTATCTAGCTCCTCAGTAACACAACCCTCTGAAAATCGATCAGGTTCTATCACTCCTCTATCCCTATTCACATTTGTCTTCTGCAGTCCCGCTCCCGGCGCTTCAGTCATGAACACAGGAACAGAAATATTTGTTAAGCAATTCAGCCTTTTCTTTATCAGCCTTTTTCTTTATATTCCTCCCCTTCACTTTTGAGTCTCACAATGCCACTTTTGCACTATATCTAAAAAAAATGCATAATGCACTTTTGCACTATGACTGATATATCTAAAAAATGTCTTGTCTCTCCGTTTTACCATGTCTACTATTTTTTTCTTCCATTTGTATCTTTGCTTTCCTGACTACTCGACCAGCCTCTCTTAACTTTTCCAGATATTTTTGCCTGTCTTCCTCTATCCCCTAGCTGTACTTTTTGAAAAAGCAAACAATTGATCCACATTTATGCATTCTACTCTACTTAGGATTGTAGAGACTTCTATCTATCTTTAACTTCAGAGCACACTGATAGGAGGCATGGCACATCTGTTTCAGCAAGCCATACCCAGGCCCCCTTCCCCTGCACACACCTCCCTTTCCCAACAGATACAGTTGCCCTTCAACTGCAACCTGCCAAATGATGTTCCTACTCCCACTTCATACAAACCCACTGGAATTAACTGCCCCCACAGATTAGCTCCCTTGAAGGACTCTTCAACTTTAGGAAAACAATAAAAACATACTTTTTACCTAACTCTCCTGCCCACAACTGATAGATTACAAAGAAATGTATATTGATGCAAGATCCTTGGTATGTGTTGTGTTAGGATAAGAACTTGTACTGGAGAAAACTTCTATTGTAACTATGGCAAATTGTAACTTGTTAACTGTGAATTAGGCATTTTTATTTATTTATTTATTTATTTATTCACTGTTCTATACCGTTCTCCCAGGAGAGCTCAGAACGGTTTATATGAATTTATTCAAGTACTCAAGCATTTTCCCTGTCTGTCCCGGTGGGCTCACAATCTATCTAATGTAGCCTGTAACCCGTTCTGAGCTCTTTGGGGAGGATGGGATGGAAAATGTAATAAATAAAACAATGTGAAAAAATGACTTGATATTTGCATTGCAAATCATTTTATAGCTGTCATGTTACTAAAGCAGTGGTTCTCCATCTAGGCCTTGGGACACACACAACCAACTTTGAAAACAAAGGAGACAGTGCGTGTAAATCTATTTGATGGATATTCATTCTGGCTTTCCTGAAAACCTAGTCCCAAGGCTAGGTTCAAAATTACTGTACTAGAAAATAATACAACGGCTTCACAGCAGTGCATTGCATAGAAGGCCCTTAAAATCCAGGTCATAGGGAATAATTTATCAGACATGCATACCAACAAAATTTTTCACCATATAGAAGGGCAGAAAGTTAACTGGCATATGAGAGGGCCTGAGTTTTTCAAGCCTTTCTGTGCAAGTGCTTTTCTCATTTACACCAGCACAAATTGGGATATATATACAATATCCAGAGCTCTTGTGGGGCTTTGGCTACAAGAATGGATTTCTGAGAAAGGTTAAAACTGACCCATAATGATTATATACCAGGCAATGCTAATAGGACCCTAGAGTGATGTCAAACACATAGGGCCTAGTTTACTTGTTTTAGTATTCTGTGTCCTTGGGTACAATTCTTAAGGTCCCATGTCATAAACCTGATGTGAGGCTTCTATTTAAATGTCTTCTAGCCTCTATCTGCAAAAATAGCACACATGCACTTGAATGCACAACACACATGCTGCTAGTCCAGCATAATTAGCAGACTTCTAAGATGAGAAATCATACTGATAAACCAGAGCAAACACTATGCAGGACTTTTATTGGCTGTAAGTATAGTGTGTAGGTTTATGTTTTGTATTGCACTATAGTTAATAAAAATTTGGCATAGAGTTTATTGAATTGCGGATGTTCTGGATGATTTCTCTTTTTGCTCTGTTGTACTTTTAAGATTTATTTATCATTATTTCTCTTTGTCAGCTCTAATTTTGACTTTTAAATTCTACCTAAACCAAGAATCATCTGCTTTAGAAGCATGAAACTAACCAGCCACAGAGAGCGCAATAGCCATAGGTAAACTGTGACTGGGTTCCAATATGATGAAGAGGGAGAAGGTGATGTTTAATCCAAATACCTGGAGTCCCAAGTTAGAACTGTGGAAAGATAGTGGCAGAAAGGAAATAAAACTCCTTACCTGAGGAAATAGCAGTAATATCTATGGGTAGCAGCTGAACAGAGGAACAATTAAGGTCAGATTCTGTAATGAGCACCTAAAAAAGTTAGGTGCCCATTACAGAATTGTGCTTAACTTAAAACTTAGACACCTGTAATGTAGACCAGGGTTTTAAAGGCCTACTTTATAGGTGCCTAAGTCCTTTAGAGCAGGGGTGTCCAATGTCGGTCCTCGAGGGCCGCAATCCAGTCGGGTTTTTAGGATTTCCCCAATGAATATGTATGAGATCTATTAGCATACAATGAAAGCAGTGCATGCAAATAGATCTCATGCATATTCATTGGGAAATCCTGAAAACCCGACTGGATTGCGGCCCTTGAGGACCAACATTGGACACCCCTGCTTTAGAGAATCTTGCCAAGCAGTGCCTAAGTCTTTCTCCACCTCTAAACATGCCTACCTTGGAGTTAGGCACCTGTCTTTTGCAGAATCACGTCTAAGAAGATATGCATCTATCTTTAAATTAAATTTTTTTTTTCCAATTATGGGCTTTTTTAAGCTCATTATTGAAGCAAATTTACTAATTAACCCTCCCCCCCCCTTTTACAAAACTGTTGTGTAGTTTTTAGCGCTGGAGCTGTTACTGCCATGGCCAGTGCTAAAAGTCGTGTTAAGGTTTTGTAAAAAGGGGGAGGAGCAGATAAGTTAGATGTCTAACTTTAAGGCACCTCTTATAGAATTTTCCCCTATGTGCCTCAGGGAATGGGTAAAAGGAAATGATCCTAAAGATGCCTGATATTTAGCCAACTTGGGAGTACCATAGGAATCATGGGAAGTGTAGTCCCTTGTCCATATCAGAGAGAACCAGAGCCAGAACCAGAGTGGAGTTCTAGAAGTTGAGTCATGCTGGGGATATATAGACACTTCTCCAGGGCAGGAAGACAGAGGAAGGAGTCTTCAGTGGAAACAGAAGTACTTTCAAACCCTGAAGAGATAGAGGTAACTTAAAGTTGCAGAGACAGATTAAACTGAAGAAATGGACACTGTGACTCAAGAAAAGGGAAGAGCTCTTTTTAAGCCATTTTTATAATTTTGGTTGGTGATTTTAATGCCAGCAGTTTGTTAAGATGACAATTGGGAGGGACCTGCCAAACATAAGGCCCCTTTTACAAAGCTGTGGTAGTAATGCTGCTGTAGTAAATGCACCAAAGCCCATAGGAATTGAATGGACTTTGGTGCATTTACTGCAGCAGAATTGCTACCACGGCTTTGAATAAGGGGTCTTAGTTTTTGTACCTGGGGCAGTGGAGGGTTAAGTGACTTGCCTAGGGTCACAAGAACTGTAGTGTGAATTGAGCCCAGTTCCCCCAGATCTCAGCTCTGGTATATATTGGGCTGCTTATTTTAGAACCTAAGGAAACTGTGTATAAGGGTCCAGGAGCCAACAGAGACTTTAATGCCTTGCTCCTTTTCTAGAAGTGACTATTATCAAGTGTAAGAAGATTTTCTTTCCTTTGAGGGGAGCTATAATTTGCAGTTCCTGGCATTTCTAAGAGGATGTTATAAATAATAAATTTCACTAACATCTCTGATCTGGAGCATCTACCTCCTGATAGTTCAGCTCAGCTCTTCCTATACAGTGGATCATTCTTGTAGGAGGGAGAATGACAATTGGTAGGGTGATAACTGATAGGGTGACAATTGGTAGGATGCAAGTAGTCCCTACTAATTGTTCTTCAAATTGACTTCCTAGCTGCAGACTGATTTGGCTGGATGAAGTATCTAAGTGATGATTGCCTGTTATATGTGCCACCACTTCCCTGAGCACTGCTTTTTCCAGCCTTTCCCTGGCCAACGGAGTCTCACGGTCATACTGCCCGAGTCCTACACCTGGATCTGCCTCGCTCATCTCCATTCCCTTCTTGCATGCAGCCAGGGTAAAGAGGGAAGGTCCTGCAGAAACGGAGCCACCAAAGGGAGTCCCGCGGAATCTGCCATACAGGGAAGGAGGGGACATGAATTTGGGACACAGCATGCAGGGAAGGAGGGAGGGAAAGAGATGCTGAGGTGGGGGCACTGCCCGGTGCGGACTCAGAAGCCTTCCCACTGACGTCAGAGGGAAGGCTCCCAGGGAAGTTGCGGCTTTGTGAAAAAGTGTGGCTGGAAAGGAGGTGGGGAACACTACCGAGGCAAGTGCCAGCAAAGTCAACCATGGTGTAGCTGCAGAAGGAGAGGCAGGGAGCATTAGCGGCTGGTAGGCTTAGACTGGGAATCGCTGATATTCAGAGTTCAAGTGCCGGCAGAGACAACCACGATGCAGCTGCATACTGCAAGAACAGAACTGGAGGGGAGGCAGTGAGCACCGGTGGCTGGAGGGGAGGTAGGGAGCTGAAATTAAAAAATGATTTACATATTGAATTGGTAGGAAGACAATTCTACCAACTGTCACATCCTACCAGTTGTCACCCTACCAATTGTCATCTTACCAATTGCCGCTGATCCCTTGCAAGACCCTTGCTGAAGTTATTCTTCAATCAAGATACATCAGCAAATATCAGATATGGCATTACTTGGATCCACAGAACTGAATTATCATAAAGACAACCTCAAATTGCAAGATTTCAGACACATTCTAACTTTTCAAGTGCTATGATACTATAGAAATAGCAAAAGCACTCCAGAGATACTGTCATTAGTCAGAGGAAGCTTCATGATGGCCAAAGCTCACACACAAATCATCTCAGATAGTTCTTATATTGGTCAAATAAAGCCGCAATAGCTCACAAGAAAGCAGCCTAAAGCATCTTACAGTTCCTCCAAAAATTTACATCCTATTAAATTATATAAGGCATATGTTTTATATACAATGTCTCTATCATAATTAAATAAAAGCTGCAACAGTTTTGGTTTAAAGAAAGATGGACATCAGGTATCATGTTTATAGGGTCATTACTAACAGTGTGCCATAATGCTATTAATGTGCATCATTTGCAAAGGGCCCCACTTTTTGCAATTGCTTTAAATGGCCCTGAAGTACTTCCAAGTCTTCATTTTTTTAAATGATGTTTTCTATTAATGTTTTATCAGTTCCTTGATCTTTTTACAGTATATTTATTCCAGTTATATCTTCCTGTAGGTGGTTAGGCTATTTGCAGAGAAAGGGAACTTACAGACAGAAGTATTTGAACAGCACTATGGATGACCTCCAGGTACTGAAAGTGAATGATGCAGCCCGTCACTGTGATATAGGAATGATCATCCAGGGATCTACTGGCTGGAGCTGATACCACCTTCCGTACACAACCTGGCCCATGTTCTCGCCACCAAGAGCGATGGATTGAAATATTGAAAGTCATGAGATCAGAATCCTAAGAGAAATCAAGAGAGGGAGAGAAAAAAAATTCTTGTCAAATATATGTCATTAAAGCGAAAGCCGATTGCTGTTGTCTTTCATATGCCCTAAGGCCACTTTTCCCATGGCCAGAAAATGGCCAAGTGCAAATTTTGCCAGTCTATGGGGGCAAATCAATAAAGTGGTATCTAGAGGCATTAGGTGCGGAATGTTTTTTTTGTTTGGGGGAGCCCAGGAGCTCCGCCCTAACCCCAGCAGGATCCTGTAGTACACTCTCTCTCTCCAGCTCCCGACTCCCCCATCAACCTTCCCCGGTCGCTGTGATATTAAATCTCTCGGCAGCCGCCGCACAGTGTCAATAAGCAGGCCTGCCACGGAAGTCTTCATTCTGCAGCAAATTCCTGAGGGAAGCTGCAGAATGAAGGGTTCCGGGTCAGGCCAGGCCATTGACCCAGCTGCCGGAAGATTTAAACTTACAGCAGCCGGAAGGAGGAAGGCAGGGGAGTAGAGTCATAACTGACTGCCAATTTTTGGGGAGACTATGGCTCCTGTGGCTTCTCCCATTCTGATACCTATGTTAGATGTTTATGTGCACTAGGTACTATTCTATACAGTAGAGTTTAAGTGCCATAGCACCTAATTCCAAGGGAGGCATACATAGAAATCTAGAAACATGATGGCAGATAAAGGCCAAATGGCCCATCTAGTTTGCCCATCCGCAGTAACCATTATCTCTTCCTCTCTTTAAGAGATTCCATGTGCTCATCCCTTTCTTGAATTCAGACACAGTCTCTGTCTCCACCACCTCTTCTGGGAGACTGTTCCATGCAACTACCATCCTTTCTGTAAAATAGTATTTCCTTAGATTACTCCTGAGCCTATCATCTCTTAACTTCATCCTATGCCCTCTCATGCCAGAGCATGAGCAACCAATGGATGCGTCGTCCAATTATACTCATAGGGCCTGGTTCTATAAACGGTGCCTACCGTATGTCATTCAAAGTTAGATGCCATTTATGAAATCATGCCTAGTGGCGCCTAACTTGAGTTAGACACCAGTAGGTATCAAAAACCTAGGTGCCGATATATTAGGCCAGAGTTTTCTTGGCCTAAAATTCCAATACCTATGATAGGTGCCTACCAGTGCCTAATTCAATCCACACCCAAACTCCACCCCTAATCATGCCTTCTTTTTGGGTAGGTGCCTCAGTATAAATGCCTACATCATGCCTATTTGAATTTTTTTTTAATTTGTTTGAAAATTGTTAGAAAATTAAATCAGATGCCTAGATCGGCTAGGCGTGCTAATCTAAGCACCTAAAAGTAAGCGCTTTTTATAGAATCAGAGCCATTGTTCATAGAATACTATAAACTATAGGTGTCACTTTATGTTTCTTGGTGCATCAACTTACACCTGTCATTAACTTGGCATATGAGGGCACACCTACACATGCGTGCCAATGCTGACCTTACACTAATATTCTATAATGGAATTTTGGCATGAAGATGCCATTTTTAGAATAGGTGCTAAGCACATGCATTAGAGCACCTAGACTGAGACGCCAGTTTATAGAATTGATCCTTATGAGTTCATGCCCATGTGCCCTTACAAATTCATCCCTCATTAAGCATTCTCTCAGCCTTTTTATTCTTTAAGTTCTTATTCCTTAAGTTCTCCTGAACCACCAAGCTTTACCACAGTAAGAGGCAGAGTATTTCCATTTTGTAGCCTGACAACCTAGGATGATCTTATTCAGAATCCCTGTCTGTTGTTAAATAATCTCCCTCTCGATGTCTGCTAAATTTACTATTTTAACATCTTATTTCTATCACTGTCACTTTACATGTCTTTCACATTTTTCACTGTCTGTACATTTATCTCCATTTTCCTGGCTCTTGTGCCTTTGACATTTTTTCTGTAATAATATCATAGAGCAGATTTTTTTTTCTGTAATAATATCATAGAGCAGATTTTTTTTTCTGTAATAATATCATAGAGCAGATTTTTGCAAAGATCTTTGTTAATAATATTTGGTACCGTTGAACAGAATATGCTGCAGTACATAAAATCTAAACAGTGGCAATATTCTAATAGAATCAAAAATTAATACATAAGGTCTGAACCAGAACATCGAACACTCAGAACTTTTTCTGTATACATAAATATAAAGTTGACAATGGGTAATATAATATCTAATATGATAAAGCCCTAAGTGCACATGCGCACTCCCACCTGCGTGTTCCCGTTTTCCGTGAGTTGTAGGGACCCGCAGGTAGGAGTGCGCATGCACACGGCGGTGCGGAGCCTGTCGGCCGCGGTGGCTCTTGCCGTCTGAAGGATAAAGCCAAGTAAGTTGCCGCCACCTCCGCCCGGAGAAGACACAGTCAACCCATCCAGCTGATATCTGCGACGAATCGACTCGTGCTGCTGTTCTGAAAGGGCCACCGTTCCCCCTACTTGCTCCCGTTGTGATTCAAGCAGCGTCTGCAGCACTCTACACACACTGCTTCGGGGCCTTCTACTGCCCTGATTTGCTGGGCAGTAGAAGGCCCCAAAGCAGCAGTGTGTAGAGTGCTGCAGACGCTGCTGGAATCGGAAGGTTAGTCGGGACTGCGGGAAGGGAAGGGTGGGGCGGTAAGGGACTAAGGGAGCAGGCCAGACCGCGGGAAGGGAAAGGGGGGTAGGGGAAACGCTGCTGCTGCACAGGGAAGTGGTGTGAGGGGAGGGAAATGGAGGGGGAGGGAATGCTGCTGTGGCTGCTGCACAGGGAAGTGGTGGGAGAGAAATGCAGCTGCATAGGAGGCAGGGAGAGAGACAGATAGATAGAAAGAAAAGAAGAAAGACACAGGGGCAGGGAGAGACACAGAAAGACAGACAGACAAAGGGGACCAGGGAGAGAAACAGACAGCGGGAGGGAGAGAGAGACAGAAATAAAGACACACAGACATATATTCTAGCACCTGTTAATGTAACGGGCTAAAATACTAGTAATGAAATATCTGTGTTCAAGGCTGAAGCGCCGGGAGTAGGACTGAAGAAGACAAATGTGAATAGGGATGGAGGAGTAATAGACCCTGATCGATTTTGAGAGGGTTGTATTCTTGAGGAGCTAGCTAAAATAAAGGAAGACAAAGCAATAGGGCCAGATGGTGGACATTTGAGGGTGCTGAAGGAACTTTCGAGGAGTACTATGTCCTTCTTCATGTACGGCGACCAGTGCTGGATGCAGTATTCCAGGTGGGGGCATCCCATGGCCCTGTACAGCGGCATGATAACCTTCTCCGATCTGTTTGTGATCAACTTCTTAATCATTCCTAGCATTCTGTTTGCCCTTTTTGCCTAGCATTCTATTTGTCCTGTGTTCCCTTTTTGCCACCGCCATGCATTGCACGGAAGGCTTCATTGACTTGTCTACCAGTACTCCCAAGTCTCTTTCCTGGGGGGTCTCTCCGAGTACTGCACCGGACATCCTGTATTCATGTATAACATTTTTGTTACAGACATGCATCACCTTACACTTATGCACATTAAACCTCATTTGTCATGTTGTGGCCCATTTCTCAAGCGTGTTTATGTTATGTTGCAGGTCTTTGCAATCATTCTGTGTCTTCACTACTCTGAATAACTTTGTATCGTCTGCAAATGTAATCACCTCGCTCTCGTGACGCTTTTCCAATCCGAGTATTGTCCATTTACCCCCCTTTCTATTTCCTATCCAGTTTTTAATCCACGTGAGTATTTCACCCTCGATTCCATGGCTCGCAATTTTTCAAAGTAGTCATTCATGCAGGACCTTGTTGAACGCCTTCTGAAAATCCAGATATACAATGTCAACTGGGTCACCCTTGTCTATCTGCCTGTGTACTCACTCGAAGAAATGCAGTAAGTTCGTCAAGCAAGATCTTCCTTTACTGAAGCCGTGCTGGCTGATCCTCATCAGATTGTGTCCATTACGGTGATCAATGATGCGGTCCTTTATCAGTACCTCTACCATCTTTCCTGGTACTGAGGTCAGACTTACCAATCTATACTTTCCAGGATCTCTCCTCGAACCTTTCTTGAAGATCGGTATAATATTCGCCACTTTCCAGTCTTCAGGAATTCTTCTTTATTTGATTGATAGATTGGCTATTAGTTGGAGCAATTCAGCTATAACCCCTTTCAGTTCCTTGATTACTCTCAGATCCAGGGATCCAGGGAGCTTGATTACTCTCAGTCCCTGGGATTTATCGTTTTTAAGTCTATCAGTCTGCTTGCATACCTCTTCTAGACTGACCGTCAACCCTGTCAGTTTCCAGTCTTTGTTTCCTGCGTATAGCCTATCGGCTTCTGGTATATTGTATATATCCTCTTCGGTAAATACAGTGTTCGGTAAAAAATGTGTTCAGTTTTTCGGTGATGGCTTTGTCCTCCTTTAGTACCTCCTTTATTCCATGGTCATCCAATTGCCCTACCGCTTCCTTCGTGGATTGATTCCCCTTAATATATCGAGAAAACAGCTTGAAATTTTTTGCCTTCTTGGCTATTTTTTCCTCGTAATCTCTTTTGGCCCCTCTTACCGCCTTATGGCACCTGCTTTGATGTTGTTTGTGCTTTTTCCAGTTTTCATCCATTTCTGACCTTTTCCATTCCTTAAACAAAGTCTTCTTGTCTCTGATCTCTTCCTTCACCACTACAGTGAGCCACGCCGGTTCATTATTATTTTTCCTCTTTGATCCCTTGTTGATACGCGGTATATATCCATTTTGCGCGTCTGTGACTGTTTCCTTAAAAAGGGACCATGTTTGTTCTAGTGTTTTTACAGTGCTTATCCTCTTCTTAATCTTCTTCCCCACCATGATTCTCATCCCTTTGTAATTTCCTTTCGGAAATTCAGTGCCGTGGCCGTCGTTCTGGATCAATGTTTTGCCCCTCTGTCCAGGTTGAAGAGGATCACTGTTTCACAGCGTCCCTTTTACTTCTACACCTTGCGCCGGTCCTCGTAGTCTATTTAGAATTAAGTCCAGAATTGCATTTCCTCTCATATTTTCCTTGACAAGTTGTTCCAGGAAGCAATCACCTACAGCATCCAGGAACTTGGTCTCCCTACTGCAGCCGAAGGTATCTAGGCTCCAGTCTATCCCTGGATAATTGAAGTCGCCCATGATAACTGCGTTGCCTCCCTTGAAGTTGTGTTTAATCTCGTCCGTCATTTCTCCATCAGTTTCTTCGGAATGCCCTGGCGGGTCAGTAGTAGTTAAGAGGTAATAGGCTCTGGAGTAATCTAAGGAAATACTTTTTTACAGAAAGGGTAGTAGATGCATGGAACAGTCTCCCAGAAGAGGTGGTGGACACAGAGACTGTGTCTGAATTCAAAAAGGCCTGGGATAGGCACGTGGGATCTCTCGGAGAGAGAAAGAGATAATGGTTACTGCGGATGGGCAGACTAGATGGGCTAATTGTCCTTTATCTGCCATCATGTTTCTATGTTCTATCAATTACAGTACACCAACAAATGTATATATACACTAAGAACATAAGAGGCCATACCGGGACAGACCAAAGGTCTATCAAGCCCAGTATCTTGTTTCCAACAATGACCAACCCAGGTCACTAGTGCCTGGCAAGAACTCAAGGAGAAAAAAAAGATTTTATGTTGCTTGTTCTAGGAATAAGCAGTGGATTTCTCCAAGCCACCTTAATAATGGTTGATGGACTTCTCTTTTAAGAAATTATCCAAACCTTTTTTAAATCCTGCTAAGCTAATTGATTTCACTACATTCTCAGGCAACAAATTTCAGAGTTTAATTACATGTTGAGTGAAAAAATATTTTCTTCAGTTTGTTTTAAATCTGCTACTTAGTAGTTTCATCATATTATTTTTGGAAAGAGTAAATAAGCGATTCACATCTACTCATTCCATTCCATTCAGTATTTTATAGACCTCTATCATATCTCCCCTGAGCTGTCTCTTCCCAGGCTGTTGAGCCCCAGCCACCTTAACCTTTCGTCATAGGGAAATTGTCCCATCTCTTTTATCATTGTTGTCACTCTTCTCTGTACCTTTACTAATTCCGCTATATCATTTTTGAAATGTAGCGACCAGAACTGCACACAGGGCCTGTTTTACAAAGCCACGCTAGCAGCTGCTGTGCAGTAACGGCCCTGAAACCCATAGAGATTTAAAGGGCTTCGGGGCTGTTGCTGCGCAGTAGCCACTAGCGTGGCTTTGTAAAACAGGCTGACATTATTCGAAGTGCAGCTGCACCATAGAACAATACAAAGGCATGATAACATTTTCATCTTTGTGTTTTATATCTTTCCTGGTATTTCCTAGCATTCTATTTCCTTTCTTAATCGCTCCCACATACTGAGCTGTGGGCTTCAACATATCCTCAACGATAACAGACAGATCCTTTTACTGGGCTAGAGACTATTGCTAATGTGATAATTAAACAGCACCCCCAACTGGCAGGACTGTAAATGGAGGACTCCTGCTCAGCTTAGAGCAGGGGTGTCAGTCCCTCCTTGAGGGCCGCAATCCAGTTGGGTTTTCCCAATGAATATGCATGAGATCTATTAGCATGCAATGAAAGCAGTGCATGCAAATAGATCTCATGCATATTCATTGGGGAAATCCTGAAAACCCGACTGGACTTCAGCCCTCGAGGAGGGACTTTGACACCCCTGGCTTAGAGGGAACTGTGCCTCTAAGACCTCCAGTAGAGTGTACATTATTTGGAGCATTTTCCTGAAACAGAGATGTCTTGGGTAGCAGGTCTAAATGATGTTTTCCATCTTTTTTGACATAGACATAGATATTCATTCCCCCTCCCCCCCCCCACCACCTTCTGAAATGGAAAATGGACATCTATGTTTTGGGCCCAACCTAGTCTTGCCCACAGCATGCCCAGGCCATATCCTGTTGCCATATATAAATTCTTAGGTTTTAGACATTCATATCCTAGAATTGTAAAATTGGGGTTTAGGTATTCCTGCCATATAAGCATCAAAATGCTGATTTATGGATGTTCAAAGCACGAATAGTTCTTCTAAAATAAGCACCACAGGCACCTCTATGAATAATGCCACCAAATATTCCCTCTGGCTATCTCAGCATTATCTGGACAGTGCCAGGGTAGTCTGTGGGTGGAGCTTAGGTGGATCTGGAGGGTATAGAGTCAAAGCCCCTTAATCAGGAGGAGAGGTTCCTACCTGGTTAAATTACCTCTGTGGGGCTATTCACTTATATTCAGGTGTAACTTAGGCCCCCTTTTAGAAAGGCGATTATCATGGTGGGCCATGGTAATCACTCTGATGCCCATATGGATTCAATGGGCCTCAGAGCATTTGCTGCATGACAGCCACTACCACACCTTTGTAAAAGGGGGAGTTAACTGATTAAGGTTAAATATCAACTGATCTCATATTTTGTACATTTATTTTATATTTGTTATATTTTATGTGATTTTATTGTGTTTGTTTTGTTGTAATCTACCTAGAATTGTACAAAGAGAATCTAGGAAATAAATAAATAAATTCCCAGATATTTAGCGTCAGTGCTTAGATATAGCATGGCATTTAGGACAAAATTCTATAAACGGTGTCCTGATTGTATATATGGTAGGTGTCCTACCGCTGTCTAACTAACCAATCAGAATGCATAACCCGAGGCAGGCCGCCTATACTGTAGGCGTCTGTCGTGGGTACAGGGATGATTAAGTTCGCCCAAGGCTGGGCATGGGTGTGGTTTCACCCAGAATTGGTCTTAAGTGACCTTAAGGGTCCTAGGCGTCTCCCTAGGGCCATGATAGGCACCTGAAATGTAGGCAATTCAAATGCTGGCCTACATTTAAAATAGACACGGCCGCTAACCTGATCGCAGCAAGGAAATCTCCCTACCACGATCAGCTGAGCAGCCACGACAGGGAACCTCTGAACCCCACCACAAGTCATCTGGCAAGAGGGATGCCCACTCCTTCCCGCCACCCCCCCCCCCCACACACACAGACATACACTATCCATGGCAGGAGGGATGCCCATTCACTCCTGCCGCAAACTGTGAAACAATCCCTGGCAGTAGGGATGCCCACTCCCTCCTGCTGCAAACCACATAACAATCCCCAGCAGGAGGGATGCCCAACCCCTCGTGCTGGCATCCTCACCCTGACAACATCTCCAGCAGAAGGGATGCCCACTCCCTCACCTGGGTCCCCCTGTACCTTTAAAAGTAAGGCCAGCCAGAGAAATGCCTACTACCTCTGGCCAGCATACCTGCCTCTTCAAGTGCCTAAGGCCCCTCCCATAGGAGGGGCTTTAGGCACCTGGTCCAACCGGAGTCTTAGGCCTCCTTCCCAGTGCATTTTGGGATGCACTGGGAGTGGCCTGACTCTGATTGGCCAGATCTCTAAGGCCACTCCCATGGGACAGACATCTAGAGTGTAGGCAGCCTACCTCAGGTTGTTGTTGTTGTTTTTTTTTTTTTTTAAATGTGCATCCCGATTGGTTTATTAGACAGTGGTAGGATGTCTACCGCCACCTACAATCAGTACACCGTTTTTTTGAATTTGGCCCTTAGTATCCAGGCATAAAGCTGCTAGTGTTAAAAAAAATTGTTGACAACCCTCTGCTGAATATTATAAAATAATGCCTAAGTGAATACTACTTGATCTCATAAATCAGGCACCCTATTATAAAGTAGGCTTCTTTAAGCCTTGGTTGTAAAGTGCTATGATGACCTAGGAATGTTATCAAACATGGAACTAAGAGTCAAAAAAGCAGAATGATACCCCGAGTAATCTAACAAGTCCTGCTGCTTTCCATACCATACCATATCGTTTCTTATACCCAGCAATATTTCAATAAGGATTCAATGTGGTTTGCAATATATATACCCTCAGATTAGGTTCTAGAAATATTTTCTCTCTTTTACTAAGCTGAAGGAGAGGTTCCTACCATGGCCCGGAGAGTTAAGTGCTCTAACGTTACTATGAGCGTCGGAACAGTGTTTGACCATTTAGCACACCGAGGCGCAGTAGGAACCTTTACCACTGTTTAGTAAAAGAGGGCCATTATCAGCTATTTAAAATTCCTTAATTGTCAAAAAGATGCGTCTTCAACATTTTTCTGAACTTATAATACCACTCTACGGGGGGCTGCTGGAAAGTTCTCAGCCCAACCAAGAAGGGAATGATATGGAGCCATGAAACTTGTATGAAATGAAATGAAAAGTGTCAAGAAAAGTGTGGAATGACTTGTAAGTTTTATGGCTCCACATCATTCTCTTCTTGGTTGGGCTGAGGACTTTTCAGCGGCCTGTCGTAATTGATGCAAACTTAATGGTTCAAGTTTCAAGTTTTATTTAAAATTTCTTATACTGCCTAATCAGACTTCTAAGCGGTGTACAATAATAAAAAGATTATACAAAATACATATAGGTTTAAAACAAGGTTACAAAAATCAATAATGAGAGACATCACTAGGGATTATTAGTTCAATGAGCAGCTTTAAAAAAACAAGATGAACGCCGACATAAAGGGAGTGGGTTAGAACTACAATGTTTGGAGGAACAGACAATAGGTGGGGAAAGACTACAGTAGAAGAAATGTATTTGGTCTTTATAAGGACAGTCTTTGATATTCAAAGGTAGACTCATGTAATTCTTTACAGCGAATATACAGAGGAGAAGGAAACTTTAATTTTTAAGCACTGCATCGATCTTGAATTATTAAAAGATATCAGTAGTATGTAGAAATAAACAAAAACATAAAGAAAAAAAAAAAACCCTTTATTCATTCATTTAATTTTCTATACCATTCTCCCAGGGGAGCTCAGAAGGGTTTTCATGAATTTATTCAGATACTGATTTTACTGTACTAACTTACCCCCTCCCCCCATTATAAAACCGTAGTGTGGTTTTTAGCACTGGCCACGACAGTAACGGTTCTGGCACTCATAGAATTCCTATGAGTGTCGGAGCTGGCACCGCCACAGCCTGCGCTAAAAACTGTGCTACAATTTTGTTAAAGGGGGGATTCATGTAGTTTATGATTAGCTTTTGAAAGTAATCCCTTCTTCCTCAGATCAGAAAAATCTCTCAAAATATTAATATCAAAACTTAGGGCTCCTTTTACTAAGCTGCGCTAGTATTTTTAGCACGCACTAACCCCCGCGCTACGCGGAAAATACTAATGCCGGCTCTATGGAGGCATTAGCGTATAGCGCGTGTGGCAATGTAGCACACGCTAAAACCGCTAGCGCAGCTTAGTAAAAGGAGCCCTTAATCTACTAGAGTTTAATCCATATATAGTCTTATAGACCATACAAGCAATCATAAACTGAATTCTCTTTTTCAATGGCAGCTAATGTACGGTAGTTCTTTCAAAAGCAGACTAGCCCTCTCAAATCGATTTAATCAAGAGAGTAATCTGGCCGCTGTATTTTGGAGTAACTGAATCTCTTATATTCTTCTCTGTTAAACCACAATAAAGACTGTTACAATAATCTAAATATGGAAGCAAGATAGCTTGTACAACAATCCTAAAGCTAGCCTGGCTTAATATTGATCTTATTGTCCTTAATTGCCTTCATAAACCCTCCCCCTCCCCCCCCCAAAAAAAAAAAAAACCACTGAATTCATAAGATATAATCAGGTCAAAGCTTTTCACTGGCTGTGGTCAGTGTGCCGCATTGTTCTACTCTTTTCAAAATGGACATTCTGTAATGGTCCATTAAATAGCATTAAGCCCAGATAATTTTTTTAATGTTCTTGCTAATAGTCATTTCATAAACTTCAAAAAGGGAAAATTCACTGAAAGAGGCTGCTTAATGGCCTATGCAGGCTCTTTTACCTATCATAAATTTTGTCAGAGTTTAGTTGCTAATTTTTCCAACTCCCTTAATGATAGATGAATATAGTATCATTTGTAGGACTGGAAATGACTGGAAAAAATAAGCTTACTTTGTACTCTCCCTTGTACTTGCTACTAGTGTGTTCACAAATAATAAAATGAATATTTGAAGAGAATAATTCTGAATAATCTGCTATGTCTGCAATGTACACAGGTACTACTAACCCATACACACACTGGCACACATATTCTAAGGGAAACCATCAACACTGAAGGGCTCAGAAAAATATCTAAAAACCCGCCTAAATCGGTACTTGGACAATCTAAAAGACAAGTCGTCCAAGTGCTGATAATCGAACCGGGTTTTAAACATATTTAAAAACAACCTAGGCCTTTACAGTGCTGCTGAACTACCAGAGCTAAAAGGGGTGTGTCAGGAGGAGTATCGAGGGCAGGATTTGGGAGGGACGTGGGCTGTCCTAGACTTAAATAAATAAACTAACCCGAGTGGTGTATACGATCAAAATCACACACTGTAAATTAAACTTCCACTCTTCCAGAGAAGAGCACAAAACAAACATTCATTTTTATACAGGAAAAGGCCTCAGAAATGGAGCCTACGCACAGTCGCAATGTCACAGACTGAATTGGTCAGCATAGTTTTAATACTCCTGCTGCTCCAGTCATTGGCCCGTTTACTTATACTTTATTTTACTCAATTATTGTGAATTCTCATATTTTTAATTATTTATCTTTTTAAACTTATTTTCCAACCTTTTCTACAAATTCTCATGCACTACTCCGTTCAACTGAAGAACGTGACCAAAGTATTACTTAAAGCAGTGCTTGATCTTTGAAAATGCCGACGTGGCCAGCGTTTCGTGGAGTGGTATTCTAGTCTGCTGCTTCACGGCCAAAGTTTAGGCATTCCAAGCTTCTGCATATAAGAAAAACCCTGGAGCAACAGGAGCATTAAAACTACGCTGACCAACTCAGTCTGTGACATTGTGACTGTGCGTAGGCTCCGTTTCTGAGGCCTTTTCCTGTATAAAAATGAATGTTTGTTTTGTGCACTTCTCTGGAGGAGTGGAAGTTTAATTTACAGTGTGTGATTTTGACCGTCCTAGACTTAGTCATACTGCATAGACAGAACTTGAACGTTGTGACTTAGGCCATCTAAAACCAGGTCTAAGTCCACAAAAGGTATCCAAAGTGACCAGATAAGCAAGGCAGACACAAAGTACAGACCCCCACACACTGACCCTCCCCATAAAAAACGTAATAACAACTTTACATATCTGCCTCCAGAATATAAGTATCTGGCTGCCTGGCATAGGAAAGCCTAGTAAAACTGCACAGAGGAGGCTTAAGTGGTCTGGAGGGTGGGTTAGTGAACCATGGAGAGGAGGACCCAGGCCCATTAGCCACTCTATTCACTGCATTCATGGAGAAACATGTGCACCCCCCCAAAAAAAAACCCCAAACCCTTTTGTACTGCCATATAAGTGGCTCCTGCAGCCATAAGGGCTATTGGGGTGGTAGATAGGTGGGTCTAGTAGATTCTGAGGGTGTTTTGGAGGGCTCATCATGACCTATAAAGGAGCTGTAGTGAGATGTTTATGTGGCACCCTTTTTGTGAAGTACACAGCAGTGCCCTGTAAGGTACTCCACTACTCTGGTGCCATGTCTGGGTGTCCAGTCCCTTACTTTTCTGGCCCCTCCCACGCCCAAAAGGTCTTTTTCTTAGCGTTTTTGGGTTGGACTAATTTTTGGTTGAAAATGGGGTATAAAGATGGACGACTTAGCGGTCTGGATGATCAGATGGCTGGATGTGTAGTTGGACGATTTTTAAAAAAAAATGCTTGACATATTTTTCAAAAATGGACCTTTTCCCATGTCCAACTGGATGACTTGCGACTTAGGCCAAAACGGACTTAGACGTTTCTTTTGATTATGCCCCTCTAAGTCTTTTTCAAAAGCAACAGACCCATAGCTTCTACCTTAAAACCTGACATGCATTTTTCAACTACTATTTCTGTTTGGGGGGAGATGTCAGGGGAGAGTATATCATGTGTACATTTGAAAATCTAACATGCACATGTTGTACTTTAACATACCTGATCCCTCCAATCAAGCTCCCTGATCCAAAACTCTGTACATAGAATGATGATCCCTAGTGGTATTGCCACAAGACTACTGCTAGGGATCATGGGCACCATTTAGGGTTCAGGCATCAACATGGCTGGCAACGAAGTGAAGATAGCTGCTGTCTGTGACCCAGTGCCCCATCAATGCTGTCCCTTAGGTAAGGCCCAAGGGGACTGAGAGGAGGGGAGGATTGGATGGGGGTGATTTCATTGGAGAAGTGGGATTTTGTGAGGAGGGAGGGTTTGACTACCGGCAGACCTCATGTGAACAAGGGTGTCAAGGTTGTGATTGTGGGATTCAGGTATGGGTGGTCAGATCTGTAGGAGCTATTGGCATGGTTTGTATTGGGCCTCATCAGAGGGACTGGGTGTATGACGCAGTCTCTATGGCCTGGTCCCACGGATTCTCGGGTTCTGGCAGTCTCTCACCAGCCTCTACCAGTTCCATGGACTCCAACCTCTCCTACTCATTTAGAACCTTCAGCCTTGAGTGCTGTGTGTGCCTCAAGTGTCTGGTATTCCTCTCTTTCCCCAAGCTGCTCTGCCTTCCTGTGTAAAAGGCACAGCCACTCCCCAAACCTCCAGATGTTGCTGGTGCTCTAGATGCCTGTCTCCCTCCCCCTCTGTAATTGTAGGGAATAGCTCTAGAGTGGTGTGTGGTAGGAAGTGCAGGCTGCTGACCACTCAAACTCCCTAGAGGAATCAGCGGGAATATCCTCAAACCTATCTGCATGAGGTTTAAACTGTACTGTGCTTTGCCTCTCTTGATCTAGTGTGTGCATTACTTTGGGGGAGTGCTGCCCGATTCACGATTCAAATCGATTTACCACACAAAAAAATCGGCCTCCCGATTCGTTGAATGACCCTCTCCCCTCGCCCCTAAAGCAGGAGCTTTAGAGGGCGAGTGAGGAGGGTCAGTCAGGAAGTGGCTTTCCCGCTAGTGCCAGCTTCCCTGCAGCAACTTATCTAAATTCAGCAGCTTGCCCTGCAGAAGAAGATCACCGCTGGCTCTACCGATCTTTGTAAGCTGCAATACGACGTCTCTGTCGTCTTCTCTGCCGCAGTCCCTGAGGAGTAGTGGCTCGTGGCCAGTAGGGGGTGATGTTTATGGGACGGTAATGGAATGGATATCAGAACATGATAGTGCAGTATTTTTGTGAAGTTCTTCTACAAAAGTGCATATTTTTCGTATGATTCTGGGTAATTCTAGTTAGATATAAGCATATGTGTTAGTTAAGGCCACGCCCAATAGAAGCGTACGAAAGACGGGTGAATAAAAATCTAAATATAAATGTGGCCAAGGCCAGAAAAACACACTACAGATTAATATAAGGGAAAGTATAATAATATTCTTTTTATGTACTTTGCTGTTGGGCCAGATCATGAAGGTAACCAGGGTATACATGGAATCCATTTTGGTTCTCTGTCTTTTCTATATCTTCTCAGTCTTTGGAATCCATTTTGTTTTCCAAGTCTTTGTTCTCAGCATTGTGGTGTTAATTGATACCACATGTGCATTAGGCTGGCTAGAAGAAAGTATTCCAAACTGAGATATAACATTTATGAAATATGAGTTATGAATGGCCGAGATATGAATGAGAATTATGAATGCTTGGGCCCAAGAAAATATGAATGAAGCAAATATGAATGTGTGGATGTGAAAGAATTGGAAGAAGAACATAATATATATATATTTGCAACCTAAAGAAATTCAAAGGGCACAACATCTGGACATAATTAACAGTCTCTAGCATAGCGAGGGGGAACAGCCCCCCTCCTCCTCCAGGCTAAGGCTTCTGTGTGCAGATCCATAAACTGCCAGCTTAAGGAGAGCTTTTAGCTTAGGGAGAGCTTTTTTTCCCTCTAAGGCTGACAACTTTTCAGCATTGAAGGGCTTAGAACATTTCAGCATCTTTTTATGATGTTCTTAATATACTTTTGTGAAAATTATGATGTATATTCAGAAATGAATATAAGCAAACAAATAAGAACATAAGAAGTTGCCTCCACTGGGTCAGACCAGAGGTCCATCCCGCCCAGTGGTCCGCTCCCGCGGTGGCCCACCAGGTCCTTTGACCTGTGAAGTGATTTGATCATTTTTAATCCTACCTCTGCTTCTATCTGTACCCCTCAATCCCTTTATCCTTTAGGAACCTATCCAAACCTTCCTTGAACCCCTGTACTGTGGTCTGGCCTATCACAACCTCTGGAAGAGCGTTCCATGCGTCTACCACCCTCTGGGTAAAAAAGAACTTCCTAGCATTTGTTCTGAACCTGTCCCCTTTCAATTTCTCCGAGTGACCCCTAGTGCTTGTGGTTCCCCACAGTTTGAAGAATCTGTCCTTGTCCACTTTCTCTATGCCCTTCAGGATTTTGAAGGTTTCTATCATGTCCCCTCTAAGTCTCCTCTTCTCCAGGGAGAACAGCCCCAGCATTTTTAACCTGTCAGCGTATGAAAAATTTTCCATACCTCTTATCAGTTTTGTCGCTCTTCTCTGGACTCCCTCGAGTACTGCCATGCCTTTCTTGAGGTACGGCGACCAGTACTGGACACAGTATTCCAGGTGCGGGCACACCATTGCACGATAGTGGCATGATGACTTCTTTCATCCTGAAACTTGGTCTAACTTTTAAACACATCCTTTGTTGATTTTTATTGGTTGAGAAACTGATGATGTCATAATGAGCCAAAGGTATATAATGAGAGTGTCGTGAGATCTTAAGGGAGCCAGCATTTGGCAACTATAACGATCTCCCGCTAATGTAACGGCTAATTAATGCAATTATGCTTTATCTTTTGGTGTCATGATTGGAGAAAAAAACCAATAAAATTTCTGGTAACTTTACATTTGTGAAATTTTGCATGTTTTATTATTTTTCACACCTTTGAGCCTATGCGTCAATGTCCCTTGCTCATCCCGCCCCTTCTCTGATGTCAAAATAAAATAAAATAAACCCACCAGGATGTTTTAAAAAAACACCCAATGGGCAGGAAAATCGAATCGAATCAAAAAATCAATTCAATAGGCTGAATCGAATCGAATCAAAATTTTTTTTCCTGAATCGGGCAGCTCTACTTTGGGGACATCTCTAGCAGATAT
Organism: Geotrypetes seraphini; assembly: GCF_902459505.1. Taxonomy (NCBI): domain Eukaryota; kingdom Metazoa; phylum Chordata; class Amphibia; order Gymnophiona; family Dermophiidae; genus Geotrypetes; species Geotrypetes seraphini. The sequence continues at coordinate 109,342,909 of NC_047085.1, forward strand.
AGGTTGCACATTACAGGAGGGATCAGGTAGATAGATCAGATAAACTGGGTATGTTGGGAGAGGGGGTCAGAGAGGTGCTTGGGTGATCTAACTGTGTCAGAGGAAGGGGAACGGATTGGGGTATGTACCTCAATATCACCATTGGCATCATGCTGTGGTACTAGACTACTGCTAGCACAGTTGAACTTATCACCTCCTCTTGAGATGGAGGTAAGATCAACTGCATTATTCACGGTCGGGATAGCTAATGCATAGTAAAGACCTGTGTGCTGTCACAGATGGCTACACCTCTGCCTGGCCCTGTCATGTCCATGCCTAGCCCCTGCCCACTCCTGCATTAGGCATCTAATTAGGAGCCTGTGCTTACTGTCTACCATACTGAAAACTGTTAGCTGCTTAATACAGTTTAGTAAAACACTTCTTAATTTGTTAATTGAATGGGCACCAATTGTTCCAGGTTTCTTTTTGATTTCAAACATTTATATACCACCTAAAACCTAGGCAGTTCACATATCACCATACATAATAAAATAAAAGCAAACAAATAGGCCTTGTAAACCAAGTCAGAGAACCTGTCAATAGCATGAAAGTCCTGACCCAGATCTCGTGGAGGGGCATTTTTGACACCCCCCCCCCATCTAAGTCCAACTTGGACATTTCCAGCTGAACGTCCAAAATTGGAGGTATAAAAATGGCCATTTTAGAATGGCAAACTGCTGATCATCCAAATATAACTTTTTTTTTTTTTTTAAATTTCCTATTTAGACGTCTTGGTCACCGGGACATCTAGGCCGCTAGAACGACTGACTTTATACCCCATTTTCAATCAGAAAAACATCCAGGTTTAAAACATCCTAATCGTGACAATTTGGATGTGGGTGGGACCAGCATAGTCATGGACTGGCCACTTACACATCCCGACAGAGCAATGGGACACCATAGAGGGCACTGCTGTGAACTTTACATAAAGGGTGCCAGCTGTATATCTCACTAAAATTCCCTTATAATTTAGGCTAAGCCCCCCAAAACCTACTATACCCTACTGTGTACCACCCCAATAGCACTTGTGGCTGCAGGTGGCACATACTGTATAAGGCAGTATAGTAGGGATTGGGTGGACTCACACATTCTACCATAAATGTATTGGTTACAGTTGCTTATGGGCCTGGTCCTCCTCTCTAAGGCTCACTAGCCCACCCACTAGGCTACTTATGACACCTGCCTGCAGCTATACTAGGCTTCCCCATATCGGATGCTGCTGTTTTAGAGACAGGTATGTACTTTTTTGTTCATATTTTTGTGTGGTGGAAGGGGATCAGTGAACACTGGGGAAGTGTGTGTGTGTGTGGGGGGAGTCTTACCTTGATGCATGCAGTGGTCATCTGGTCAGTTTCGGCACTTCTAAAACAGGTCTAGTTCCAAACATATAAGTTCCATCTAGGATGTCTTTCAAAATATTTGATTATCGATGCAAGATGTCCATGTCTAACCTGCCCTTGAGACCACCCAAGGCCCACCCATAACATGCCTCCAGCACACCCATGTCATGTTCTGAACGTGCAGAGGCTGGAACACCTCGATAGATGTACAGAAAGATGGTTTTGATTATCGGCACTTGGACGTCGAAGTGCCAATTTAGGATGCTTTTTGGATGTCTACGTTTTTTTATTATGAGCCTGATAGCATGCTAAACAGGCAGAATAAATGGCCTTGCAAAGAGCTGAGTTTTCACCATTCTTAAAATTCATAAATTTTTCACAGCACAGCAGACCTCCCCCATTGTGTCAGAGACTATTCAGTAGAGAATGAAGCAGGGAAAATTTATCCCCATCCCTGTGAGCTCGGACCCCATCCCCGCCCTATTCCTGCGAGCTCAGTCCCTGTCCCGTCCCTGTGAGATCAGTCCCTGTCCTGTCCCTGTGAGCTCGGTCCCCGTCCCCATTCTGTCCCTGCAAATCATCTGATCCCATGTGCACAAGCCTCAAATAGTTATGAATATATATTGAACTTATTTTTATTAAAGTATAAAAAGAAACAATGCTCTGTGCAATTGTCATTCTATAAACACAAATAATATAGAGCAAGGATCAACAAAACCCCTGTCTCCTTTCCCTTTCCCTTCACAAATATCCCCTCCACTATCGAGAAAACTAAACAAACCAAATTACTACAGAATGCTACAGAGAAAAATCAAGTTAACAGAATACTTCAGTCACACATGGCAGGAATACTGTTAGGAGAGTGCAACTAGGGCAACTGACCTCTGATCAGATAGCACCCTAAGCCAGCTGGAAGCTAAAGAAGCGTGACCTGGGCTTTGTGGTCCCCAGTTATGTCTAACACCAGCTCTAGTAGGATAAATATTTCAAATCTGATGTATTTTAATCACAAAATAGAAAATAAAATTATTTTTTTCTAGCTTTTGTTGTCTCATCATTTTATTCTTCAAATCATGTTGGTCTTAGGAGCTGGTCTGTTTTCTTTTCTTAACTCACTTGCCAGGGTCTCCTGACCATTTGACATTTCTTCTTTCTCCATGCTCACCATCCATCTTCTATGTCTGTGTAAGCATGGTTCCCCATGTTCAGCATCTCCCTTTTCTATGTCTCCTATACGTCCTTTTCTAGTATTTCCCTTGTGCCTATCTCTCTGCCTTCATCATCTCACCATTCTATGATTCCCCTCCCCCTGTGTATAGTATCAATCCTCTACATCCCTAAATCCAGCATCTTCCTTCTGCGTTCTTATTCTCTCCCATGTCTAGCAATCTTCTCTCTGGGTCCATAAACCCTCTTCATCAATGAAGCTTCTATGAGGCTGTTAGGTCCAGGGCAGGAGGTGCAAAGGGCTGACCCGGTAGGGGAATCACAGGGGTTTTTTTGCCGTTTGACCTGCAATCATGGAGGAAGGATGGAGAGAAGCTGTTGGACCTGTGATTATAAGGGAGGGGGTGGGCTGCTGGACGCATAATCGTGAGGGGGCTGCTGGCTGTGAGGGGAGGTGGGGAGGGAGGCGATGGGCTGCTGGACGCACGATCGTGAGGGGGCTGCTGGCTGTGAGGGGAGGTGGGGAGGGAGGCGACTTGGGGCAGTCATCATTTACTGCAGGAAAAAGGCCCTTTACTGTTCCCATGGGGCAGTGAAAAGGCTTGTTCCCAAACCCACGCAAATGGCCAATTTTTTTACCTGTTCCTGCAGGTTTATCGCGGTTTGCTGTGGCTTACCACGGGAAAGTCACCATGTCATTCTCTACTAGTCAGTCTTGGAATCTTTATCAAGTATACTTTTTTATATCTTTGATTCACCGTATTAATCATATAGAAGGGATTCCTCACATTTTGGAAGACTGGATTTTTGTGGCATTAGACAAGTGCTTCTCAGTCCTCTCCTAAACGTAAATCAAGTTTTTGGGATTACCACAATAAATAAGAAAAATTAATAAGCATTGGAGATCTATGATATGTAAATCTATTTCATGCATATTCTTTATGGCAATCTCAAAAACTCAACTGGCTAGGAGTGCTCCATATCAGGGCTGGAAGCATTACATTAGACCAGTGGTTCCCAACCCTGTGCTGGAGGACCACCAGGCCAATCAGGTTTTTAGAATAGCCCTAATGAATATGCATGGAGCAGATTTGCATGCCTCTCACTTCCATTATATGTAAATCTCTCTCATGCATATTCATTAAGGCTAGCCTGAAAATCCGATTAGCCTGGTGGTCCTCCAGGACAAGGTTGGGAACCAGTGCATTAGACAACACTGCTTTTTATATTACACTTCCCCTCCATATACGTGAATTCCGTATCTACGGATTCGCTTATTCGTGGTTTTAAACAAAAAAAAAATGCATTTTCATTTTTCAGGCTATTTTAAGCCCTGTAAGTCCACCCTTAAGCCTTGCCTGGTGGTCTAGCAGGTTTTTGGGGCAGGAGCAATCTTCCCACGCTCCTGCCCCTTGCAGATCACTCACAGGAAATGGCTTGAGAGACTACAGGAGCTCAAGGCAGCCATTTCCTGTGAGCGATCTGCACGGGGCAGGAGCGTGGGAAGATCACTCCTGCCCTGAAAACCCACTACACCACCAGGGGGGGGGGGCTTTCAGGGCTTAAAATAGCCAGGGGAAGCGGGGCTTAGGGACATAACTGGTCTGAATATTATTTGCAGATTTTTAGTATTCGCGGGCCGGCTCTGCCCCTAACCACCGCGAATACGGAGGGGGAAGTATATAAACCCACAAGCTGCTGCAGTGGATTTAATGCACGAATCTAAAGTTTCATGCCTTATCCCCTGCAAAAACTGACCTTCCTTGTGATTTGATCAATTTTGCTTCAAATATTTATTCTTCAAAGATCAGTTTTCTCAACAAATCAAAGGCCCAGCATGTCTTTATATTGCTTCTTTCATAGCTAGCGTTGTTTCTACTTCTCATTATTGGCAAAGTACAAAGCTCTGGCAGGGATTCAATGATGGTGCCTCTTAAGGTCAAATTATGTTTTATTGAACTTACATCAATTTTAACAACCGGTAAATATATAAAACTGAATCAGGCATAGTTAAAACTATTCCCTTTGTCCCACATTACAAGCATAACGGGTCTGCAATGAAAAGTGGTTTAAAAAAAAATATGTGTAACTTCTGGGCACAGCCTATCCATCCTGCAGCAGCTTGTACCCAGGAAGAGACAGGTTCGGTACACTTTCAAGTTTCTGGAGTTTGTTTTGGGGCTGAGTCTTTCATTATCTGGAGTAAGGGTTCTGGGACTTGCGCCCGCTAAAGGGTGGATGGCTTTTATCAAAACAACAAATAATCCAAAAAGAAGGAACCCCTAAAAAACAAACTAGGTAAACCAAAGGAGTGGGGAAGGGACTGAACACATCAACCTTAAGGAACAAATACAATTTTATTATAAGCAAAAATAACATAAAATCATATCATATATGTAAAACCAAGCCTTACAATAAGTCCAAGTCTTGTAAATTTTGTGAACCTAACACAGACCGTGTTTCGGCTTCTGTGAAGAAGCCTTCCTCAGGGGTCGGCCCAGTAGATGGTGCTCAATGAAAGACTCTTCAAATGTCAAGGGCTTAAAGGCTGGTAAAGCTGGATGGAAGAGGGCATATAAACCACCAAAGATGCTGTGGAAACTTGCACACAGCATCAAAAAAAATCTAGTCAAGGTCATACAGCACACAGCCTTTTACATTTTTCTTTTATATTCAATTTATATCTTTACTTTGGGTCATTTTCTGTTCATACTCTTGGGTCATCAGACGGCTGACAGGGTATATTACACCTGTTCTCCAGCCCTTATCTTCATAGATCCTTTATTTTTAACTTAACTTTCAACTCTTATATCACAGAGATTACTCTTATATATAATTTATCTTTTAAATCGGAACTTCACACCCTTCAATATGAATTCACATTTCAAAGCTTTTTCTTCAGGTCCTGTGGTGTATGACCTTGGCTGGCTTTTTTTTTAATAAATATAATTTGGCAATTCCATTCTACTAGCTATAATTTATGCTTTATTAAAACTTGTTATTCTGCTTAAGCATACAAAAGATCCAAGTGGTTTACAATGCAAATGCATTGTAAAAGGAACTCCATTAATAATAGGTATTTTCTCTGCGTCTTTCCTATCATATCACCAGTGTCTAAAAAATGACATAAACTACAAAAAAAAAAAAAGTACTAAATCTAAAAATAAATTAAATCTAATCCTACATCAGGTTGAAATACCCTCTAACAACCACATTCCCGGGTGCCATACCATTGAGCCAAACTCTCATAGTAAATATGGGTAATTTCTGATAAAAACATATCACTCCCAAATGCCTCCTGAAAATAGAAGGTTTTAAGCATTATCTCAAATGCCTATATGGTTGCTTCTAATCTAATGTCCTGTGGTAGATGATTCCATAATTGGTGACAATGAAGTAGAATGCTTTGCTTCTTGTTGATTTCCATTTGGCCCTCTTGGCCGAAGGGAGAATCAGCCTATTATCCTGCATCGATCTTAATATTCTGCTTGGTGAATAAGGGATTATTAAAGAATGTAAATATTCTGATTGCTAATGATAAAAAGCCTGATGAACCAAAATCAAAATTTTAAATTGTAACCTATAACAAATAGGCAACCGGGGGTAACCCTATCAAGTTTCTTTAAAAACCTAGTATTTTGATTGAATTGTTTATAATCTCCTAAGATTACATTTTGTAATACCCTCCGGGAGGCAGTCGTATGTATGCAGTCGGTGTCAGGAGCTGAAAACCTTGAAGAAGGAGGTTAGTTGCATGAAGTACAAGATTCAAGAACTGGAGGGACTTTACATCACGGAAGACCCGTACAGGACAGAAGACCCGCTCAGGACAGCTGAAGACCCAGAGAGAGAGAAGCACATCGAGGAACAAGTCAGAGAGCTCAAGGAGTTCATCGAAGAGGCCTACAGGAGGGTGGAAGAACAAGAACATTGAAGGAAGATACACCCGCAAAGAATAGAGAGCAAGAGCAGTCAGACTCCAAGGAAAAAGATGCCCATAGAAGGAAGGGGAGGCAAGGTCTTGCCGGTGCCAAGAAGAGGAAGCAGTCAAGCACACCGGGACACAGACCTGCGACTGAAGTGAAAATTGAAGAAGGGAAAGTCTGCAATCCTAGTGGAAGACTCAATCCTAAGGAATGTAGACAGTCACATAGCAGGTGGGAGAGAGGATCAACTAGTGACCTGTCTCCCAGGAGCGCGAACAAAGACATCGTGGACAAAATTGGAGAGATCCTGGAAGGAGCAGAGACAGAAGAGACTGCAGTAGTGATCCACATTGGGACAAATGATGTCAGCAGGAGAGACTACAGAAAAAGTGCACTGATAGAACAGTTCAAGATTTTGGGTAGGAAGTTGAAAATGAGGACCCAGAAGATAGCGTTCTCAGAGATCCTACCAGTACCTAGGGCAGATGTGAAGAGGCAGACGGAACTACAATCAATAAATGCTTGGATGAGGAGATGGTGTGAAGAAGAGGGGTTTCACTTCGTGAGGAACTGGACAATGTTTTGGGGTAAGAACAAGCTCTTCAGGAGAGATGGACTGCACCTGAGCACGGCGGGAACTAGACTTCTAGCAAACAACGTCAGGAGAGGAATAGAACAGGCTTTAAACTAAGAAGAAGGGGAAAGCTGACAGTCGACCAAGGGTCGAGGATTCGGAAGAAAGTATCCTGTGAAGATACTAAGGGGAAAAAATGGAAAGAAACAATGGGCAAAACACAGGAGTTGACTAATCCAGAAGAGGAGGATAAAAGGATTGCAGCACAAGAGAAGAAAATAAAGTTCGAAGCACAGCGAAAGGACATGAAGACAAAAAAATACCAGGACCTAAACTGCATATATACCAGGGGTGTCCAACCTGCGGCCCTAGGGCCACATGCGGCCCCGTGAAGTATTTTGTGCGGCCCCAGTCGAGGGCGATGCAATGTTTTCCTCTGCTGCCCCTGGGTGTTTACCGTCTTGCTGGCTTCCTCCTCTGTCTTGCTGCAGCATTTGTGTGGCCCCAGAAATATTTTTTTCGGCCAATGCGGCCCAGGGAAGCCAAAAGGTTGGACACCCCTGATATATACTAATGCAAGGAGCCTAAGGAACAAAACGGGGGAATTAGAAATCATGGCCAAAACTGAGAACATAGACATCATTGGGGTCTCCAAAACATGGTGGAATGAAGAAAACAAATGGGATACAGCACTACCGGGGTACAAAACTCTATTGCCAGGACAGGTCAGGTCAGAAAGGAGGAGGAATAGCCCTATACATAAAAGAAAGCATACACTCAACCAGAGTGGACACAGCAGAGACGACCAACAAATTGGAATCACTATGGGTTAAAATACCCGGAAGGAAAGGGTCCGAGATAAAGATGGGCCTATACTATCGTCCACCTGGGCAAACCGAAGCTATCGATGAAGAAATAGAAGCCGAGATGAAGCGAGAATGCAAAAACGGTAACACGATTATTATGGGAGACTTCAACTATCCCGGGATAGATTGGAGTCTTGGAAGCTCAAAATGCGCCAGAGAGACCGGATTCCTGGAGGCTATAGAGGATTGCTTCATGGATCAACTTGTTAGAGAACCGACTAGAGAGAATGCCACTCTAGACCTAATCCTAAATGGACTAGGGGGACCTGCGAAAGAAGTGGAAGTAGTGGGACTGTTGGGAAACCGTTGGGAAACAGCGATCACACTACTATTCAAAAAACATATTCGGTTAACCTAACCTAACATGAATCCCATCATGCTGGAATCTTCTTCTCTATGTCACAAAATAACCTGAAACCTCACTATGTAACTTGAAATCAACTACCTTCTAATGTAATGTAATTTCATGGAAATGTCCAACTTTCTTCCAATGTATCTTCCTGGAAATGTCCAGCTATCTTCCAATGTAATGTAACTTCCTGGAAATGTCCAGCTATCTCCCAATGTAATGTAACTTCCTGGAAATGCCCAGTTATCTTCCAATGTAATCCGCTTAGAACCACAAGGTACAAGCGGAATAGAAATCCGTAATGTAATGTAATGTAATATGATCAAGTTCAAAGTTGAAGTAGGAATACCGAAGGGAAAAAGAACCATAGCGACAACTTTTAACTTCAAGAAAGGAGTCAACAAAGCGATGAGAGTAATGGTAAGGAAGAAACTTAGAAACACCTCAAAGAAATGGCAGACTGTAGAACAAGCCTGGTCTTTATTCAAGGACACGGTGATCGAGGCGCAAAATCTGCATATCCCAAGATTCAGAAAAGGGTGCAAAAAGAATCAAACAAAAGACCCAGCGTGGATAACCAAAGAAGTGAAGAAAGCGATAGGTGATAAGAAGAATTCATTCAGGAAAAGGAAAAAAGGCAAAACTGAGGAGAACTGTAAAAAGCACAGGAAGTATCAAAAAGAATGTCACCGTGTGGTCAGAAAAGCCAAAAAGGAATATGAAGAAAGGCTAGCCAAGAAGCACGAAATTTCAAACCGTTCTTCAGATATGTTAAAGGGAAGCAGCCGGCTAGGGAGGAGATGGGACCGCTGGATGATGGAGACAGGAAGGGAGTGGTAAAGGAGGAGAGAGAAGTGTCGGAAAGACTAAACATGTTCTTTTCGTCTGTATTTACCAAAGAGGACACATCCAACATACCGGAACCTGAGTAAATCTTCAAAGGAGACCAAACAGGGCCTCCGTCCTGGGCTCGATCTTGTTCAACATCTATATAAGAGACTTGACAGAAGGGCTCCGAGGTAGAATAATATTATTCGCCGATGATGCCAAACTAAGCAATGTTACATTACATTACATTACATTAGTGATTTCTATTCCGCTTGTACCTTGCGGTTCAAAGCGGATTACATAAGAAGAAGCTGGACATTTCCAGGAGGGTACATGACATTTAGGGTAAGACATAGTTACAGAATGAGTATAGACTTGGTAACATTGGATGAGAGCAGTTATATTACATTACATATCAAATCTTTTTCCGGTTTTTGGTCGGTTGAGGATTTGGTGTCAGGGAGTGGGTAACCTGGTCGGTGTATGTGGAAGAGGAGATTAGGTGTTATGAATATGCTTTTTGAAAAGTAGCGTTTTGAGTTCTTTGCGGAATGCTTTGAAGTCAGATGTTGAGGTTAATAATCTGGTTATGGAGGGTTCGAGTTTTGCTGCATGCGTTGCTATGAGGTTATCGTAAAGCTTTTTACGATGAGTGCCGTTGAGTGGTGGGTATGAGAATGGTGTCAGTGTTCTTCTTATTCTGGGTGGAAGGTTCCGGTGTAGGCGATCGATTAGATAGGCAGGTGCTGTACCGTTGAGTACTTTGAAGATTAGACAGTATAGTTTGAATTGGATTCTGGCTCTGATCGGTAGCCAATGTGAGTCTAGGTAGGCGTTAGTTATGTGGTCATATTTTCCGAGGGAATAGATTAGTCTGAGAGCCGTGTTCTGAATGGTCTGTAGTTTTTTGATCATTTTTGTAGGACATGGTAGATATAGGATATTGCAGTAGTCCACAAGTCCTAGTACCAGGGATTGAACAATGATCCTGTAGTGTTCTTTGTCGAAGAATTTCCTTATTTTTCGTAAGTTGCGCATTGTGAAGAATGCTTTTTGGGTAGTTTTGTTGATTTGAGTCTGCATAGTGCAGCATCTATCTATCAGCACTCCCAGGATTTTGAGGGAGGTCTGGATTGGGTATTTGGTAGTTTTGATTTCCAGATCTGATATGGATGGGATTTTGTCCATTTCAAGCATTAAGAATTTGGTTTTATCCGAGTTTAGTTTTAATTTGTGGTTTGTCATCCATTTTTCTACTTCGTCCAGTATTGTTTCCAAGTGTCCAGTAGCGGAGTTGTCTTGGGTTTCGAAGGGGAGGAGGATAGTTATGTCGTCTGCGTAACTGAAGGATGTTACGTTTAGGTTGTCTAGAGTGGTACCAAGGGAAGAGATGTAGTGAGCAAAAGCACAACAGACAAAAATTCAATGGCAGACGATATGATGCATGACCTACTTCTACTGGAGCGCTGGTCTAGGTCCTGGCAACTCAGTTTCAATGCCAAAAAATGCAAAGTCATGCACCTGGGGAGCCGAAATCCATGCAAGGTTTACACCCTAAATGGCGAGATCCTGACAAGAACTGAAGCGGAAAGAGACTTAGGGGTGATTGTCAGGGAAGACATGAAATCTGCAAACCAAGTGGAGCAAGCTTCATCCAAAGCAAGGCAAATCATAGGTTGTATACGCAGGAGTTTCGTCAGCCGCAAACCGGAAGTCATTATGCCACTGTATAGATCCATGGTGAGACCGCACCTGGAGTACTGTGTGCAATTCTGGAGGCCGCATTACCGCAAGGATGTGCTGAGACTGGAATCGGTCCAGAGAATGGCCACCAGGATGGTCTTGGAACTCAAGGAGCTCCCATACGAGGAGCGGTTAGGGAAGTTGCAGCTCTACTCACTTGAGGAACGTAGAGAGAGGGGAGATATGATCGAGACATTCAAGTATCTCACGGGCCGCATCGAGGTGGAGGAAGATATCTTCTTTTTCAAGGGTCCCGTGACAACAAGGGGGCATCCGTGGAAAATCAGGGTCGGGAAACTGCACGGTGACACTAGGAAGTTCTTCTTCACTGAAAGGGTAGTTGATCGCTGGAATAGTCTTCCACTCCAGGTTATTGAGGCTAGCAGCGTGCCAGTTTTTAAGGCCAGATGGGATAGACATGTGGGATCTATCCACAAAGATAAATAGGGAGGGTCATTAGAGTGGGCAGACTTGATGGGCCGTGGCCCTTATCTGCCGTCTATTTCTATGTTTCTATGTTTCTAAACAAATAAATTAACATCCATGGAAGTAAGCCTTGAAGATGTATGTAGGCAGTTAGAAAAATTAAAAACCGACAAATCGCCGGACCTGGATGGAATCCACCCTAGGGTACTGAAAGAACTAAAGGAGGAAATAGCGGAACTACTACAGCAAGTTTGCAATCTATCCCTGAAAACAGGAGTGATCCCGGAGGATTGGAAGATAGCCAATGTTACACTCATCTTTAAAAAGGGATCAAGAGGTGACCCGGGGAATTACAGACCGGTGAGTCTGACCTCGATTCCGGGGAAAATGGCGGAAGCGCTGATAAAAGACAGCATCGATGAGCATTTTGAAAGAAATAAACTAATCGCTAGCCAACATGGCTTCTGCAAGGGGAGATCGTGCCTAACAAACTTACTACACTTCTTTGAAGGAATTAACAAACGGATGGACAAAGGGGACCCCATAGACATTGTATATTTAGATTTCCAAAAATCCTTTGACAAAGTACCCCATGAACGCCTACTTCGGAAGCTAAAGAACCATGTGGTGGAAGGAGATGTACATAGATGGATCAGGAATTGGTTGGCGGGTAGGAAGCAGAGGGTAGGAGTGAAGGGCTACTACTCGGACTGGAGGAGGGTAACGAGTGGTGTCCCGCAGGGGTCGGTGCTCGGACCGCTGCTTTTCAATATATTTATCAATGACATGGAAAGAGGGACGAAGTGTGAAATAATAAAATTTGCAGATGACACCAAACTATTTAGTGGTGCTCGGATTAAAGAGGACTGCGAAGAATTACAAAGGGACCTGAACAAGCTACGGGAGTGGGCGACGAGATGGCAGATGAAGTTCATTGTAGAGAAATGTAAAGTATTGCATGTAGGAAGCAAAAACCCAAGGTACAGCTATACGATGGGAGAGATGTTATTGAGTGAAAGTACCCAGGAAAGGGACTTGGGGGTAATAGTGGGTAAGACAATGAAGCCGTTGGCATAGTGCGCAGCGGCCGCTAAGAGAGAGAATAGAATGCTAGGTATAATCAAGGAGGCTTTTTACCTTTTGATTTTGTTTCCTGTTTAATTGTGTGTTAATCTCTCTTTTTTTCTGTATACACATACTGGAATGATATATTTATAAAATCAATAAAATAATAAAAAAAATAAAGAAATGACAATTTTGCATGAGGTAAAACTCTTTATAGTTTATAAATCTTTCCTTTTGGTTAAGTCTTAATAATAATATTGCCATTTATAGCTAAAGAGACATATGATCAAGAAACTGTTTTATTTTACTTTTGTGATTATGATAAACATACCGAGGGCCTCAAAATAGTACCTGGGGGGGGGGGGGGGCCGTGAGTTTGAGACTACTGCTGTAACTAGACATTTTCAGCAGCAGTAACTAGTTCAGTGCTACTGAAAATGACCAGTTAGCCTCGAGCAAGCAATTTAACTGGCCAGGAGTCATTTCGCTTTGAATATTGACCCTACTGTGAATATCCTGAAAACCCTCCAGAGAGGATTGGGAAAGATTGCCCTACAGGAAATGGAACTTAAGAATAATCTTACTGGGTCATACCAATGGTCCATATAGCCCAGTAGCCTGTCTTTGCAGAGGTCAATCCAAGTCACAAGTTATATCAGAGATGTTATGGGCAAATGAAAAGTATGAGTTGGAACTTACTGGGTATTATAGGTCGGTAGCACAAATCAGAAAAGTTCAGCAATTACAGTAGGAGATTAAAAGCTCATGTAGGAGGGATGGGAACAAAGAAATCTCAATGTCAGGAAAACGTCTAAATTGGTTAAAGGATTTGTTAATTGTGTGAGATATTTTTAAAGACATATGTGGTATTTCTAAAAACAAATTCTGAATATGTGGTATATGACTGAAATGGCTAAATATAGAATTCTAGAAATATGTATGTGACAGTTACATTCCAACCCTCTATAAGGCAAAAATCTGAGAAAATGTGATTTCCATCTAAACAGTATCAGATTTATTATATATGTATTGAGTTTTTGATAAAACACTATACAACACAGACCAGAAGTTCACACAGCTGATGGAAAGGTCATGATAATGAAGAAAAATGGAAGATGGGGGAGAAATGAAAAACAAGAGAGAGCTCTGAAGTGCAGTCTTCCCTTTAACATTCTTCATTGAGTGCTGTTGTAAATTGGTTTTCCATTTCTTTAAAATTGCACAAGCTATCCTCACCTGTTTGGAATGTAATAAATAAATTAGCATTTGCCTGAAGTAATTTTAGGATAGTCAGTTTATGTTATCAAAAGACTTTAAAAAAAAAAAAAAGGTGAGGTGCGATACTGTTTAGGATAAGCCAAAAGTCAGATATTTACCGTAATACAGAGTTTATAGTATATAAAGCTAAGCTGTTTTGTAGCATGAGACCAGCCATATTATGTGCAATGGTGTTTTGAGTGCATCAGTCCTACTGTTGATTTTTTTTCACTTCTAGCGCCCCCCTCCTGAGGAAGCCATTGTTCGGGCGAAACTCGAGTCGAAGGGGTCGGCTCGGATGGTGTAACATGGAGTAAAATGCACATTTACCAAGCACGGGTTTCAACTGCCTTTAGTGCGTTTAGCATAATAAGATAAGTACCATATATACTCAAATATAAACCGGGATTTTTGGGCCAAAAAATTGGCCCAAAAATGGGGGGGTCCCAGTTTATATTCGGGTCAATGCCCCCTCCCAGAATTTTTTAAGGCCGCCGCCAGGCTCTGCCCCCCTCCTCTTCCCTGCCTTATCATACCTCTGCTGATCTGGTGGAGGTGCAGCGGGCAGGAGCAAGCTTTCCAAACTCCTGCCCTGCTGCTAACCAGCTGTGCGATCCAATTCCTTCATATGAGCTGCACGAACAGCAGCGCGATTTAGTGCTGCTTCTCGGCGCTGAGCCGGCTTCCTTAATGGCTCCCACGAATTCTCGTGGCCCTCATTTTTGTTATTCTTTTAAACAATTAGTTGTAAAATTGCACAACATTTTTCCAGTGAGGGTGGTTATGGCTACAACATTATGTGGATAAGTGTTTCTTTTTCCAGCATCTAAAGCCTGTTTTAGACAGTGAAAAGAGATTTCATAAAACTGTGCAATCATATATGCACATGGAATTATGAAAGTCAACATGACAGCAGATTCTTATACATCTGCCATGCACAAGTATCCCAGGTGCACAGCTTGGGTGGAGCAGGGGCAGAGTTGCAATGCATGTGTGTATTTTATAAAATTAGAGTCATGGGATAGGAGGCAATGCTGAATTTTGGATTAAGAATTGGTTATTGGAAGAAAACAAAGTGTAGGGTTAAATGTCAATTTTTCTCGATGGAGTAGGGTAAACAGTGGAGTGCCGCAGCTAGGACTGGTGCTATTTAACTTGTTTATAAATGATCTTGAAATTGGAACGACGAGTGGGGTAATTAAATTTTCAGATGACACTAGACTGTTCAAAGTTGTTAAAATGCATGCAGTCTGTGATAAACTGCAGGAAGATCTTAGGAAATTAGAAGACTGGGCATTCAAATGGCAGAGGGAATTTGATGTGGACAAATGCAAAGTGATGCACATTGGGAAGAATAATCCAAATCATAGTTACCGAATGCTAGGGTTCACCTTGGGGGTCAGTGCTCAAGAAAAAGATCCGGGTGTCATCATGGCAATATGCTGAAACCTTGCGCCCAATTTGCAGTAGTGGCCAAGAAAGCAAACAAAATGCTATGAATCATTAGAAAAGGGATGGTAAACAAGACTAAAAATGTTATAATGCCTCTGTATTGCTCAATGGTGCGACCTTTTGAGTATTGCATTAACTTCTGGTCTCCTTATCTCAAAAAAGATATAGCAGCACAAGAAAAAGTTCAAGGAAGATCGACCAAGATGTTACAGGGGATGGAACTCTTCTTGTATGAGGAAAGACTAGAGGTTGGGGCTCTTCAGCTTGAAAAAGAGATGGCTGAGGGGAGATATGATTGAAGTGCACAAAATCCTGAGTGGTGTAGAAAGGGTACAAGTGCATTGATTTTTTTTCTAGGCACGGGTCCCGGAAGTGACATAAGAGAGAGTGCCGATGCCGATGCGAGCAGCAACCTCGCGCCAGGGAAGTAATAAAGGTATGGGGGAAAGCATGTGGCACATGGCAAAGAGAGGGGGGATGGAGAGGAGGAGGGTTGCTGCATCCTTAGGAAGACCACACCCGGGGCAGACCACCCCCACCCCCGAATCCCCCCCTTACTAAGCCACTGAATGTAATCAAGTACTTCTACAATGAAGCCCCCACCTGAGATCAACACTCTCTTTGCACGACCCCCTCCCAAACACTTGCCTCCTCACAGAACTCCCCACCCCAGTGAATTTCCTGAGGATTTATCCAGGGGCTTCTTTGGTAGTTTATTGAGTCAGGGCAGGCGTGTTCATGCTCCATTTCCACCCCAGAGCTGTGCGAGGTTCAAAATGGCACCTATGACCCATAGCTGTGAGCTTAAAACATTATCTCGAGGGGTTTGGGCCAGGTACCTAGTGAGCTGGATTGGCCACCATGAGAACAGGCTACTGGGCTTGATGGACCAGTTGTCTGACCCAGTAAGGTTATTCTTATGTTCTTATGTTTATAGGGTAATCACTCCTTGTTGCCACCCGTGTTTCACCTGGATCTCACCTCTATCCATGCTAACTAGCTAATGTGGGATTTTCAGTGCAATGCCTAGTTTTAGGACAGAGGAGACCCCATAGACATTATATACCTTGATTTCCAAAAAGCCTTTGACAAGGTGCCTCACGAACGTCTACTCCGGAAACTGAAGAACCATGGAGTGGACGGAGATGTACATAGATGGATCAGAAACTGGTTGGCGGGTAGGAAACAGAGGGTAGGGGTGAAAGGCCACTACTCGGACTGGATGAGGGTCACGAGTGGTGTTCCGCAGGGCTCAGTGCTCGGGCCGCTGTTATTTAATATATTCATAAATGATCTAGAAACAGGCACGAAGTGTGAGATAATAAAATTTGCGGACGATACAAAACTATTTAGTGGAGCCGGGACTAAAGAGGAATGTGAAGAATTGCAAAGGGACTTGAACAAATTGGGGGAATGGGCGGCGAGATGGCAGATGAAGTTCAACGTTGAGAAATGTAAAGTATTGCATGTTGGAAACAGAAACCCGAGGTACAACTATACGATGGGAGGGATATTATTGAATGAGAGCAACCAAGAAAGGGACTTGGGGGTAATGGTGGACATGACAATGAAGCCGACGGCACAGTGCGCAACAGCCGCTAAGAAAGCAAATAGAATGCTAGGCATAATCAAGAAGGGTATTACAACAAGGACAAAAGAAGTTATCCTGCCATTGTATCGGGCGATGGTGCGCCCGCATCTGGAATACTGCGTCCAATATTGGTCTCCGTACCTTAGGAAGGATATGGCGTTACTCGAGAGGGTTCAGAGGAGAGCGACACGCTTGATAAAAGGGATGGAAAACCTCTCATACGCTGAGAGATTGGAGAAACTGGGTCTCTTTTCCCTGGAGAAGAGGAGACTTAGAGGGGATATGATAGAGACTTATAAGATCATGAAGGGCATAGAGAGAGTAGAGAAGGACAGATTCTTCAAACTTTCGAAAAATAAAAGAACAAGAGGACACTTGGAAAAGTTGAAAGGGGACAGATTTAAAACGAATGCTAGGAAGTTCTTCTTTACCCAACGAGTGGTGGACACCTGGAATGCGCTTCCAGAGGGCGTAATAGGGCAGAGTACAGTACAGGGGTTTAAGAAAGGATTGGACATTTTCCTGCTGGAAAAGGGGATAGAAGGGTATAGATAGAGGATTACTGCACAGGTCCTGGACCTGTTGGGCCACCGCGTGTGCGGACTGCTGGGCACGATGGACCTCTGGTCTGACCCAGCAGAGGCATTGCTTATGTTCTTATGTTCTTATGTTCAGTAATACCATGTTAATATCTGCAGTAAGGGCTAAGTGATTTCGAGCTCACTAACCACATCAGCATGTGCTAACAATGCCCAGAGGAAAATAATGGGCATCTTAATGTTTAGCGCCCGTTCATGAATTCCCTCCTAACTGCTTTAAATGGTTTAGTAAACAAACTCCTTTGTAAGTGCATTGATGAAATATGTCTCACTATTATTGCTGAAATGTAGGATTTACCTGGAAAGGCTTAAAAACGGCTCCTGCAATTTGCAGTTTTTCCACTATTTGCGAGAACTTCATGATACTGGCAAGCCAAGAATGGGGCTCCTTTTACTAAACCGTGGAAGAGCTTTTTACTGCAGGCCAGCGAGGTAAATGTTCTGACGCTCATTCAATTCCTATGAGCACTGGAGAATTTACCTTACAGGCCCGCGGTAAGAAGCTCTATAATCTGCAGTGAGGAATACCATTTATAATATACAGTATATTCACTGGATGTCTTTGTATGACAATTGTATATATATATATATATATATATATATATTTTCTAAGATATTGAAGCCCAATGGCTAAAATACAGAATTTCTCCAGATCCAACATACTCAAGGTCTAATAAAAAAAAAAAAAAATCACATTTGGACTGCCATAATTTATCAATAATATATTTGAAAATCAGTTTGATAAGCCTGGTAATATAATTTAACACAATAAAATCAATGGCTTCTAAATAATTTAATCTCGTAAACCCGTCGAGAACTTAAGGGCAGCTCTACTTTTAGAATGATTAATGCCATGTAGCTTAGAATACAAACTACGTTTGCCTGGCAGAAAAGGTCCTTTAGGTACCATAATTCTCTCTGCTGCTTGAATTAAAATGTGCAGAGCTCATGCTGTCCTTCATTTTTGTGTTAAGGTGTTCAGGATAGCTGCAATACTGTATGTCTTGTCCCAAACTAGAGGATGACACAGGGACACATTTTTCCCCGTCCCCAAAGGAACTCATTTTCTCATCCCATCTCCACGAGTTTTTTCTTGTCCCATTCCTGCAAGCTCTGTCCTCATTTGCATAAGCCTCAAACACTTTAAAATCATAAGTGCTTGTGTGGTTAAGGCAGAGCTTACAGGAATGGGGCAGGGACAAGGACCGGGTAGATGCACGTTACAGTCTCCCAGAAGAGGTGCTGGAGGACAGAGACTGTGTTTCTGTGGAGACAGAGACTGTGTCTGAATACAAAAGGGCCAGGGATAGGCATTTGGGATCTCTTGGAGCGAGAAAGAGATAATGGTTACTGCGGATGGGCAGACTAGATGGGCCATTTGGCCTTTATCTGCCATACCTTCTCTCTTATCAAGCAGCATTATGGGGCAACGATCTGAAACAATTACTTACACTTACCAATACATATAGGGAATTTAGGAGACAAATGAAAACATACTTGTTCTTAAAGTACATAGGAAACTGATTCGCAGAATATCTCTCTCAACACCAGACCTCCAGATCTGCTAAACAATAGATACTAACTATTGTCAATTCTATTTCAATTTGTAACATTCTCTATAATCATTGTAAACCGCATAGAATTTCACGGTCCTGTGGTATATAAACCGTTATTATTATTATTATTATGTTTCTAAAACTTGCAAGGACTGGACAGCGAAATTGAGTTCCTGCGGGGATGAGGAAAAATTTGTCCCCATGTCATTTTCTATCCCAAACTGCTTCACAGAAGGAAAAAAAGGTAGGGTAAAGTATCTTAAATCCTGTGAGGGTAGGGTTACCATAAGGCCCCAGAAAAAGGAGGGCGGATTGAGACATCCGGGTTTTACTTCCATTGTGAGGGCAATAACTAGCTATGGGATTCTTTTACTAAGCTGAAGTAAGCACTAACACATCCAATGGCATAGTGAGGGGGCTGGGGTGGCAGACCGCCCCGGGCATCGTCTTGGTAGGGATACCAGTGTCTCTCCTCCTCTCTGCCCCCCTCCCCCCTGCTCCTTCCCCACCATGCCCAAGCCTTTAATTCCCCACCACCACCGTACCTCTAGCGCTTGCTGGTGTGAGCAGCAGCTCCAACTCACTGCTTGCACCAGCCTTGGCGCTCCCCTCTGACGTTACTTCCGGATCCCGCGACTAGGATGTGATGTCAGAGGGAGAGCCCATGCTGGCGTGAACAGCAAGTTAGAGATGCCGCTTGCACCGGGGAAGCTAAGCAGGTACGGGGGAAGGGGAAGGGGATTACATGGGGCAGGAGGGGGTGAGGAAGACGCAAGGGGTAAAGATGAGGGCGAGGAGGGATGCCACTATCTCGGGCATCTCCCACCCTCAATACACCACTGAACACATGTTTATTGCAGGTTAAAATGCATTACCACAAGGTGCACTCAGGTGTCCAGTGGTGGTAATTGCATACATGCATTCTACCCATGCGCTAAAAAATAAAATTTATTTTACACTGCTGGGGGCATGTTTGGGGGTAGAGAGTAGGTGTAGCTATGCTAACTGATTAGCACAGAATTAGCCTGTAAGCTTTTACCACTTATACAATTGGTGACAATAAGGGCTCACGTCCTAATGGGGAAATTGGCATATGGCCATTATTGGAAAAATAGAAAAATCTGCCTGCAGCACTGTAAGTGGCCTCAGTATGCATGAAAGACCCATATTGGTGCTACTGCAGGCCTCTTTTTTAGCACTGCTTGTTAAAAGGGCCCCTATCTGTGGCTGCACAGGGTGCAAGGGAAACTGAGGTACCCTGTTGATTGGCTTCCTTTTTTGCCGCATCACTAATGGGCAAGATGGGAGCATTTGGGGAGGTGTCACACAGGATGTGTTCATGGCTTGTGATACTCCTTATGTAGGCACAAAATCTTATAGAACGGGAGGAAAATAAATCGAAACACAAGTAGGCCAGACTTCTTTCTATTATACACGTTGCATTGATTACAGTATTTGTTTTTCACATAAAGCATAAAATGGTGTACAACAATGAAAACATATCTGTATAATAAAGAGGAATAAAAGAAAGGAGAAAAAAAATAGAAGAAAACCAGAAAGACAAACCCAAAGATAGTATCGCTCAGAAGCAGATCTGATGTATGGCTTCCATAATGTTTGAGGCCCAGAACTAGCTGAGTTAAACCAAGTTCTGCTACAAAATCTGGAAAATGTGAAACTGAGGAACAATGTGGCTCATCTACAGGTACATGATAATATTTGGACAATGCACCACCAAGTCTGCCAAACTTTGTTGAACCAGGTCCCAATCTCCATCTAATAAAGGCCAACCAAGAAGAGAATAATGTGGCTACGGTTAAAACAATGATCTGAAACAATGTCAAAAAACATAGAATTTTGTTTCTGCAAATTGGCACTTAAAATAAGAGAACACTTTTCAGCTAAAGTAGCAAAATAATGCTCCAAATTTAGGAGGCTGGTTGGTTAGGCTGAGTACGTTTCAGCACCCCCTCGTAACCCTTAAGACCTTAAAAATTGGAAGTTGTAGGTGCTCCTTTTACAAAGCCACATTAGCAGCTTTAGCGCGCAGGACTTTTAATCACATGCTTCCCCCACGCTAGTCGAAAAACTACCACCTGCTCAAGAGGAGGCGGTAGCGGCTAGCGCATCCGGTGGTTTAGCGCGCGCTATTACGTGCATTAAACCGCTACCGCGCCTTCGTAAAAGGAGCCCACAGTGTTATTGTAGACCACCCAAAGATGGACTGGGTATTGTAAGGTAAATTAGATATTTTTACTGTATAGCAATTTGCAGATTGAAGCATAACTTTTATGGCACACAGCAATTCCTGTGGAGTAATCTTGAAATAGGTGGACTTTGTGGTTTTGATAAATAATTTAAGTTACGTAAGTTACATAAGGCTTCTTTATGTGCAAAGTTAAGTATTTTTGCAATTACTACTCTAGGCCTAGGAGCTTCTTCTACCAAGTGCTCCATTTGGAGTTCCTGTTAAGTGAGCAATGGGCCCAGAGGGGAGCTGTTCAGCAACTCAGTAGCTAGCCAGCATTCCAGAAAGCCAATTGGTTAATTTTCATTCATAGACTCTGAGAGACCCATAAGTGTGATGTTGTTCCTACACAATCTGTTTTCCAGGTCCTGCATCTTGGGCTAGATTCACTAACCTGCATTTCGTTCTCGATCCATGGCCGATCCGTGCAGGCCCGACGAATTCTCAAAACAGAAACATTTAAATGAGGGCAATTGGAGGAACGACTTTTCTTTTTTAACTTTACTTTAGCCCAGGGAGCCTGTGGTTTTAACCCGCTTTAAACCTGTGGATTAAAACTACGGGCTTGTAGTGTGGGGAAGGGCAGGAGAGATTCGATGCAGCAGGCAGTACAAGG